>NC_133123.1:168679375-168987816 GCF_033568475.1 Henckelia pumila
TGCCTCTTGAACTGTTTACCTCTTGCTTTGTACTGATCCTTTCTGTTTCCCCCACTGCTACCACCTTCATATCTCTGCTGCTGGTTCTGATGTTGAGGTGGCTGATTCTGGTACTGAGATGGTTGGTTCTGATACTGCCTCTGCTGCTAAGGTGCCCCCTGATTACCTCTTTGCCTCCACAAGCCTGCTTCTGCTCCCTTTGCGTGATTCATGGCATCCGCAAAGTTGCTAGGCCTGTTGGTGTTAACCAACGTGAAGACATCGGGGTTCAACCCGTTTATAAACTGATCTGCCTTTGCTTCTTCATCTCCGGCAATTAGCGGTGCAAAACGCAACAGACTATCAAACTTAGCCATGTACTCCTCAATGTTCAGATTCCCTTGCCTCAGATTTGCAAACTCTGCTCCATTATCCTTACGATACGAGATAGGGAAAAACCGCTTATAAAACTCAGATTTAAAAAGAGTCCACCAGCTCTCAAATGCTTTCTTTGTCATGATCCACCAGCTCTTAGCACCACCACGCAGCTGATGAATTACTAACCTGATTTGGCGGTCATCTGTGTAGTCAATGGAATCAAACAACTGATCCATATCATCCAACCAACTCTCACAGTCAACTGGATTTTCTGAACCCATCAACAACGGCGGATTGAACGACTGAAACCTCTTCAGCAAGGTTTCCATAGGAGTCGCTGAAGCATCCAACTGATCAACTTCAGTGCTAGCTTGCTCAGTCGTAGGAATAACTGGCGGTGTGTTTCTGTTTATCACTCGACGAGGACCCATCTGATAATCAAAGGTTAGGACACGAGATATCTCAATCGCTACAATCAGTGCCCTTACAACCGCTTGGAATACCTGATACCAGTCTATAACAGAAATAATTATATCTCAAGTAGATCATGCTTTATAAATTAAATACACAGTTAAAATAATTCAAATACATGCGAGGAGCCAATACACGCAGACTCGATCTACCCGCTCACTCTAGTTCGACCAAGAATCTTAACTCTCTGATACCATTTAATGTGAGACCTCGGTTCTAAACATCTAATTAAGGAGTAAACAATAATTAAGCATACAAGATTCAAGAACTAAAAGCAAAGCCAAACAAAACAAAAAATTTTTTTTATTTTTTTTTAAAAGGGCCGCGCTCGGGCGGCCATATATTGCCGCTCGAGCGCGCCCTACTCCTTGGCGCTACTGGAATACACGGAATGGGGTGCGCTCGGGCTGCTAAAAAATGCAGCTCGAGTGCCCTCCTACAGCAGAAACAGAACAGCAGAATTTATGCTAAAACTCAAGTCCAAAACCATCAACTAATAATCATGCATTACAATCATGAATTCTCCAACTAATACATGAAGTTCTAGAGTTGATCAAATGTCCAAAAGGCTAGATCATGCAACGATCATATCTCGACAAGGCTATTACAATACGAATACAAACATAAGAAGTTCGAATTCTAACATGCTACTATCTAAACAAGATGAACATGCTGACACGACTTCTAAACCGAGTCTCACTACTAGCTCTCCCTCTTGAAGCTAACCATGCCTCTTCTGACTTGGTCCTGCACCACCTGTTGCCAAGTACACATACAAAACAAAGCAACAGCCGGAAAACCGGTGAGAATGATAATCCCAGTAAAAGAAACATATCAAATAATGGATATACAACATGCTATCAACAACATATTCAAGTCGAAGCTAAAGATATGCATGTCTTTAAAACCAGGATATCGATTCTGATAAACAAGGGAGTGCTGCTCTGCTTTTGGGATCCTGAGGATGAGATCACGTAACGACTCACCGACTCTTCCAATCAAGGTGGTGCCACGTATCCCACTCCTCTAGACTTTGAGAAACCATAATGAGTATGCTAGCACTAGGCGAAATACTACAACCTAGGCCACTCAATCATAGTTCCCAAACGTCTAAACAAAAAGGGCGGTTTTGCCCGCTGAAAACAAGGTTGGATCAAGATGAATGCATAACAGAAACATCAAAAACATAAGCCATTTAACAAAAGCAAAACAATCAAACAAAACACAAGTTCCTCATGCTAGAACAAGTGTAGATGCAAGTACGTGATTTCAAAAGGGAAAACTCGAGAACCACAGTCCCGAGTATGCTATCCCGCTACGATGACTGCTTTTACCTTTCAATGCAGTAGCTTCCAACTCTGGATACGCTACAAAAGAGACTGTATCAACAACTATACAATCTAACAACAACAAGGCAACGGTTCAAGGAAATGCTCTATACCGTTCTTTGTTCAAATCTCGGAAACGATCAAACGACTGCTAACTCTGGGCTTGATACCTCCAAACGAATCTGTACGGAGACAATGAATGATCAATAACCAAGATCAACTTATAAGCCAAGTTCCAACAACTCAAAAACGGTTCAAAATCCCCAAAACTCAAACCGACGGCATAATGGCTATAAACTGAACAAACCGGCAACGCAGACAGCAGTTCAATACCAATATCAACTCAACTCAATGCTAATACAACAACAACAAGGCAAACCAAACACATCTCAAAACTCACATTTTCGAAAATAGCTTCCAAAAATCATAACAATTCCGAACGTCGCTCTAATTCAAAACCGACAGATAATAAACGATCAGAACTCTGTCAAGAACAACATACTCGAATCTAGAACGATTCTAACAACATCCAAAAACTAGAATGTATCGGATCAAAGAAGAACTTACGATATAACAGAGCTCTCACTGCAGTGATCGATAATCTGCCCTCAGAATTAATTTCCAACGGACGGATCGAGCCCGGAATGAAATCACAAAGCTCAAAAGCTCAAAAGTGGCGTCTACAATGGAGGAGGCGTGCTTGAGGAAGGAGGAGAAGGCTTCTCCAATCAAATACAAGTGTAGATAATATATAAAAATCAATATTTGCGTTTTAGTCCCTGAAATTCCAAAATTTGCAAAAAGGACCCTGATCAAAATCAAACCGGCTCGAGAACTCTGTAATATCTGATTAACTCAAATAAACTCATTTAAGATAAAAACGGGGCGTTACAGATACCACTTGTTGTGACGACCCAGTTCTTAATCTCTCAAATCATAAAAATAATCCAATGTTCATGAATTAAAGCCAAGCATCAAAGCCCAAAAAAATTATTATTATTTTTTTAAAATGACCTGCACGCGCGCAGGGATCACCCCTCGCGCATGCGCAGCTCAAAGGGCCAGCTGCCCCATGGCTTGGCCTGCGCGCGCGCGAGCAAGGGCTTGCCCGTGTGCAGGCCAATCGGCCAGAAAAAAATTCAGAAAGATCGGTTGCTGTCCCAAGCTTCTTTGATCCATCTACCAGCTATATCAAGTCCAAGAAACATCATTAAACTACAACATAACCATCATCATATCATTACTAGAGTAAACACATCAAGATCAAGTGTTATACAAGCTAGAATAGCATACACTCTAGATAAAAGTTCAAGTCTAGTAACTAAACAACTCCAACTCTTGTTCTTAACATAAAATGACAGCAACTTGACCTCTACACCGGATCATCACTCTAATCTCTCAAGTCTCGATTCCTCAAGCCTGTCTTTACCCTGTTCCTGAACCACATGTTGTCATGCACACATACAAACATGACAACAGCTAGATAACTCCGGTGAGAAACATATTTCCCAGTAAAAGCAACAACCATGCAAATCAAATTGTATATCAAACTCATGATATAAAGTAAAATACAATGCATGATTTAAAAATAGATTTCTCTCAAAGAATCTCTCATTTCATCGATTGGGATCCCGAGAAGAAGATATCGTAACTGAACCACCGACACTCCCGATCGAGGTGGGGCTACTTATCTTACTTCTCTAAACTTTGAAGCCACTATACATGTCAATCAGACGCTAGGCTATCTCAACCACCCGGGCCCTACATATATAGTTCCTCAAATCATCTTATCGAATGCTTCAGTTCATTTCAAAATCAAGGAATAAGTCTCACAAGATGAATGCAACATATAATGTCAATATAGCATTCATTAACATCATAGATTCATTCAACAATTCACATAAGAACAGATAATCAAACACGTATGTGATTTAGGGAACTCGATACAAACCATCTCGAGTATTAATTTCCATTCAAGTAAAAGTCCACTTTTACCTTTCAATTATGATGTTTAAGGTGTCGTCAAGCTATACAATCTTTTCTTTGCCGATACGATATGGAACTTCTCGATCTCGTCAAGCTCTCACCCAAATCTAAAAAAGTAGGTACATCATGCTACAAAAATCAGCACCCAGCTCAACAATATCACAGCTTATCACAAGCTAATCAAAACATCCTCAATCATAAGTTCGACGGCGTAACGGCGTAAATTCGGCAATCCGAAACTCAACTATATGAAGTCTTAATATCATATACATCATCTATCAGCTGTATATCAATCAAAACCCAGCATAACATATGCTAAGAATTTCGAATTAAAGCTGTCAAATCATCACAATTGCATACAATCATCGTTTCTTAACCCGTCTTCGAATATACGGTATATATAATGTCAAGAACACAAACCATGATCCATTCTGAATTCTCCTAACATGGTTTCGAAAATAGCTGGAAACAAAAAGATTCTTACATCGATTCGAAGACCTTCTTGCAAGGATTCCAGAACACTTTTCGGAATTAAAATCGGATAACCGGATCAAAAGATACGGCGATTTGAAAATCACAATTTCAAAGAAAGAGGAGAATAACTCGGCTCCCTGCTCAATTTTTCTGAATGTCTTCTAATACATACACGTTTACATGATGATAATCAATTAGAAATCTGATAACTTCATTTTTATTTGCAATTTAGCCCCTCAATTCTTCAATAATTACAATTTGGTCCTCAAGAATTTGATTTTTTTCCACAAAGTCCACTGTTACCGCGTGCCGGGGCCGAGTTTCACCAAATTCAAGTATCTCAAGAATAATTAACTTAATAATTAAACAAATAAACATTTGAAAGAATTTAAACACTAACTTATAAATTATAATCAATACTTTAAATATTTGGATGTCACAACAATAAATAATGTATTTAAACACAAACAAAGCATTTTAAAATAATTCAAATAAACTAAATGATTGTTTAAAAGTCATTTAAATAAATACACAAGCGGAATAAAGACCTTTAAAATGAATTGGAAAGTTAAAAGTATTTAAATAAATAAGATAGACATTTAAAATAATTTAAAATAACTAACCTCTAAACTTGAGTTATTTAAAATAAATAATTGGACAATCAACAATATTTAAATAAATAAACTAAATAGTTAAAATCATTTAAATAATTGTCTAATAAACTCAAGTCATTTTAAATATATAAGCGGAGCAGTTAAGATCATTTAACTGAATAAACTAAATAATTAAAATCATTTAATTAAGCAAGCTTAAACCTTTAAAATTTTTAAAACAATTAGGTTGCACAATAAAAATCATTTTGACAAATAAACTTAAACAATTAAAAGTATTAGTTAAATGGTTAGTAAAATAAAAAAATCGTTTGAATTAATAATTAATATTTTATTATCAAATAATTCAAATAAGAATTTTAAACCGATTAAAATTAAATTTAATAATCATAATATTTATTTAATATAATGCATGCGATTTAGTAGATTGGATTTTAGGTGCTACAGAATATCTATTAGCTTAGGTAAAGATTTTAAGCATGCATGGGGATGCATGGGTATTTTACATTGTAGACTTGTAGTACTGGATGGTAGGCTTGAAACCTAGATAGATGCTTCTAGAAATGCCTTAGAAAGGTATGTAAGTACTGACTGAGATGGCCAGCATGATATATGATCTTATATGTTGCATTTGTATGTGCTTTGTTTATACCATGTTTTAATGCTTTAGCACATGCATGATTTATATCCGACATCATCTCCTGAGATGTGAGACAAGAGGGGAGGCTCAACCTCATATGGTTTTGTCTATCACCGAGAGACGCCGCGATGGCGGAGACCGACCCTACGGTGATAGGAGAATATAAGAGTACCCCGCGGACTAGCTATCCAACATGGTACTGTATATTCATTGGCGCCCTTGAGCAGACTTTTTTACTTGGGTTTTAAATGTTGGAAAACTGGCGAGTTCCCAGACCAATTACGATTGATACCCGGTGCAGCGGAAGTTTAAAAATTTTCCATGGAACGTTTCCATGGTATGGGTATCAACCGTTCATCAATTGAATTACGTGTGTGTGTAAAATTTAAATAACAATTAAATAAATTTTACCTCAAATCTCGCAACGAGATTAATGGACACCAACAGAACAATTCTGCTCTTGTTGTCTCTCCCTGGAACCGATGAACGCCTTCAATCAGGTCCACGAACAGAGGTTTAATCCCTCTGATAGATTGCACTAGAAAATCTATCAGAAGTTTTCTGCGAAGAGAATAAACGAATCTGATTCGTTATTCCTGACTGCGATTCAAAATCACAGACCGAAATTTCTCGGGCAGAGGTAGGGAGGGGTCGGCCGATTGCTTTTTAAGAGAGAGGAGGGTTCGAAATTTCTGTCTCAAAAATAATGACCTGTTGTGTGTAATTTCTGTACTGAAATAACTTATTTATAATGCAGGCCACTAACACCTTAGGGCCCATTAGTCATAAGCTGGGGCCCGACAAGCAAAGCCCGCTCGTTCAGAAATTAATATAAAATTCATCGTGACTCCGATTGATGAAACGATTTCACCAATGTGCACAGAAACCATTTCTGCACGTTTTAAAGTCAAAATAAATTTTCCTGAATCCGAATTCAGTGGTTTCCAAAAATGTCCATCCCTATGTCATTTTAGGAAATCCTACTCCCTTACTCTTATTTAAGAAGTCCAACTCCTTAGTTCATTAAATTTAACTCTTTAAATTTAACTATCTCAACGGGGATTAAAACTCCATTACACTGTGTGACCCTCAATGGTTCAGGGATACAGCTAGCCGTGGGCTCACAACTCCTTGTGACTCGGAACAACACTTTCCGACTTGCCCAACGAATCATGGTAAAGCGCCTAGCAACATCGCCCCATGATTCCCTAGGTATCACTGATAGTGCCTACAAGAACCAGTAGATTTTGGTTAACGTACAGTACGGTCCCTTCATCCATATATCCCGATCGAATCAACAACCATTGGTATATCGAGAGTCGCTCAAGATTCGATAACTATGCAATACATCTTGAAGATCAAATTAGTGACATCGCATGTGCTACTAAGAAACCATTTCTTAAATCACATCAAGTACTCTGGCCAGAGATTTGTCACACTAATATCTCCTCAGATCGCATAGGATATCCACACTCGCAAGTATGTGGTGAATCCTTGACAACAATGCATTGACTCCTATATGTGTCGTAACTGTACCCAATCTCGACACCTGATGACCCCCTCAGAGTCGGTAAACGAGTCAAAGCACAGTACTAGCATATAGAGTCTCCATGATGTTTCAAGTCGTAAGGACTAATGGTGTACAACCAAAACCGCGGACTTTATCCACTCGATAAGTGATAACCACTTGGAAAGTCCGGATAGGGTAGTTCGACTATTCATCCTATGAATATCCATTTGCATGCTTCGAACATCTCCATGTTCCCTACCAATGAAACGTGGTACTCCGCATCGCAAATGCTAGTCTCAAACTCGAGCGATCCTTATCCTTATTATCGGACGGCTCAATCGACTAGGAACGGTTTTTAGAATATACAGTGACTATAAGATGTATTTCATGATAGACATCTCCATGTTCTACCACATCTTACATACACTATAGTATATTCAAGGTCTTTATCAAAACAACAATAGTATATCACAATATAACAATATGAAGTAATATAAAGTCATTGCCATAAAAGTGTAAATAATATTAAACAAAAGATTGTTTATACAAAGAGTCAACAAAGCCCATAGCCACACAGTTGGCTCACTGGGCACCCACTCTTACAATCTCCCACTTGCCCTATAGCCAACTAGTCATACTACGTAGACCCATTGCTTCGCGATGTTTGTCAAACAATGGTCCTGGCAAAGGCTTAGTAAGTGGATCAGCGATATTGTCTGCAGAGGCCACTCGTTCGACACTGATGTCTCCTCTTTCCACAATCTCCCGGATTATGTGGTATTTCCTCAGTACGTGTTTGGATCTTTGATGAGACCTTGGTTCCTTTGCTTGAGCAACGGCACCCGTGTTGTCGCAGTACACCGGGACTGGACCAACAAATTCAGGAATGACGCCCAACTCTTGGACGAAATTCCTCATCCAAACGGCCTCTTTAGCAGCAGCTGATGCTGCAATGTATTCAGCCTCAGTGGTGGAATCCGCTGTGGTGTCCTGCTTGGAACTCTTCCAAGAGACAGCACCACCATTGAGCATGAACACAAATCCAGAGGTTGACTTCGAGTCATCCACATCACTTTGGAAGCTAGAGTCGGTATAGCCTTCCAGTTTGAGTTCTCGTCCTCCATAAACCATGAACATATTCTTAGTCCTTCGCAAGTACTTAAGAATGTCCTTCACGGCTTTCCAATGCATCTGACCAGGATTAGACTGATATCTGCTCGTGACACTCAGAGCAAATGCTACATCCGGTCTGGTAGATATCATCCCATACATGATACTACCTATAGCTGACGCATATGGTACATGTGTCATATTCTCTATCTCTGCATCAGTCTTGGGACACATAGACTTGGATAGAGAAACTCCATGACACATGGGTAGATGTCCTCTCTTGGACCCATCCATTGAAAACCGTTTCAATATGGTATCGATGTAGGTTGATTGAGTGAGTCCTATCATTCTCTTAGATCTATCCCTATAGATCTGTATCCCAAGAATGTAGGATGCCTCACCCAAATCCTTCATCGAAAATCTACCTGATAACCATATCTTTGTTGACTGCAACATCCCTACATCATTCCCAATGAGTAGGATGTCATCAACATAAAGTACTAAGAATGTCACCGCATCCTTAATTACTTTCTTGTACACGCAAGGTTCCTCCGGGTTCTTGATGAAACCAAAATCTTTAATTGTTTCATCAAATTTATGGTTCCAACTTCTTGATGCTTGTTTTAGACCATAAATTGATCTCTGAAGCTTGCATACCTTATGCTCGCTTCCCATGGATGTGAACCCTCTCAGGCTGCTTCATATAGATTTCTTCCTTAATGTCTCCATTAAGAAAAGCAGTCTTCACATCCATCTGCCATATCTCATAGTCATACCATGCAGCTATGGCAATTAGGATTCTTATGGACTTGAACATTGCGACTGGTGAAAAGGTTTCATCATAGTCAACTCCTTGCCTTTGAGTATAACCTTTCGCCACCAATCGCGCCTTGTAAGTCAATATCTTACCATCAGGCCCAAGCTTTCTTTTGTAGATCCATTTACACCCTATTGGAACAATTCCATCGGGAGGATCCACTAAAGACCAGACTTGGTTAGTATGCATCGAATCCAATTCTGACTGCATAGCTTCAAGCCATAAATTCGAATCCGCATCAGAAATTGCTTCCTTGAAGCTTCTTGGATCACATCCAATGTCGGGTTCATCTTGACCCTCTTCAAGAAGAAGACCATATCGAACTGGAGGTCTAGAAGTCCTCTCGGATCTTCTAGGTGCAGGCGTGTCCAGCAATGGTTCCTGAGGTGTGGGATCGTTATTTTGTATTTCGGGTTCTTCTCGAACTTCTTCGAGTTCCATCATCTCGCCTTTCTTATCCAATAAGAACTCCTTCTCCAAGAAGGTGGCATTCCGTGAAACAAACACCTTTGTTTCAGCAGGATAATAGAAATAATATCCGATTGAATTCTTCGGATACCCCACAAAATAACACAAGCTGGATCGACTATCCAACTTATCTCCCACTGTCCGCTTCACGTAAGCAGGACATCCCCAAATCCTCAAGTATGAATACTTAGGAGCTTTGCCATTCCATAACTCGTATGGTGTTTTGTCCACTGCTTTAGTGTGGACGTTATTCAACAACAATACCGCCGTTTCAAGCGCATAGCCCCAAAACGAAGGTGGAAGCTCAGTGAAGCTCATCATGGATCGAACCATGTCCAACAAAGTTCGATTACGACGCTCCGATACACCATTAAGCTGTGGTGTCATAGGAGGAGTCCACTGAGAGAGAATCCCATTCTCTTTTAGATAGTCCAAAAACTCGGTACTCAAGTATTCTCCACCTCGATCCGATCGAAGTGCTTTAATACTTTTACCTAGCTTGTTTTCTACTTCAGCCTTGAATTCTTTGAACTTTTCAAATGCTTCAGACTTATATTTCATTAAATATAAATACCCATACCTAGAATAATCATCAGTAAAGGTAATGAAGTAGGTGTGGCCATGTTGAGTCCCTACTCTAAATGGACCACAAACATCTGTATGGATCAAATCCAACAGATTTTGACTACGCTCAGGCTTCCCCTTAAAAGGAGATTTAGTCATTTTCCCTTTTAGGCAGGATTCACAAGTAGGTAGAGAGTTAATATCAGACATATCAAACATGCCCTCTCCCACTAGCTTGTTCATCCTCCTTGAGGAAATATGACCTAGTCTAGCGTGCCATAGGTTTGCCGGGTTTTGACTATCGATTTTCCTTTTGTTTGTTGTTGCCGGTTTGTCAATACAATTCACTGGAACGTCTTTTAGTTTTAAATTATATAGATCGTTTTCAAGTTGTCCATTTCCAATTAAACATTCATTCTTGTAAATACTGCAAATCCCATTCACAAAATTACAAGAATAACCATCTCTATCAAGCATAGAAATAGAAATAATGTTTTTAATTAAATCTGGCACAAATAAAACATCTCTCAACAATAATTTAAAACCGTTCTGCAATATCAAACAAACATCTCCAATGGCCGTAGCTTCAACTCTGGAACCATTCCCGAGCCTCAGCTGGGTCTCACCCATTCTAAGCCTGCGACTTCTTGTCATCACCTGCAAATCATTGCAAATGTGAGATCCACATCCGGTATCCAATACCCAAGAAGTTGTATTAAGTGACATGTTTATTTCGATATAGAACATACCCTTTGCAGTTCCCAACTGCTCAAGATACTCCTTGCAGTTGCGCTTCCAATGACCCAGCTTCTTGCAGTAATGGCAAACATCCTTGGATTTTCCATTGTTTGAAGCCTTTGTCTTTTGCTTCTTCTCGGGTTCCACTTTCTTGGGTGGGGCAGAACGTTTCTTGCCCTTCATACTTGGCCCCTTCTTAGCAGAAGATGAGGAGCCCACCA
This sequence comes from Henckelia pumila, assembly GCF_033568475.1. NCBI lineage: Eukaryota > Viridiplantae > Streptophyta > Magnoliopsida > Lamiales > Gesneriaceae > Henckelia > Henckelia pumila. The sequence goes on from NC_133123.1 coordinate 168,690,671, forward strand.
AGAAAGCTGGCTTATCCTTCTTAAGTGTGGATTCATATGTAACGAGCATATTGACCATCTCTTCAAGGGTGGCCTCTATCTTGTTCATATTAAAATTTATCACGAATCCATCAAATGAAGAAGGAAGAGATAGAAGCAGCAAGTCCACATTGAGTTCATGCTCCAACACCAAATCAAGGGTCGCTAACTTCTGTATGAGCCAAATCACTCGTACCCCATGATCACGGACCGAAGTCCCTTCACGCATGCGGCACGTCATCAACTCCTTAACAGTAGAGAACCTTTCAGCCCTCGACTGAGCCCCAAAAAGTTCCTTGAGTTGCGCGTGAATGTCAGCAGCATTCACCGTGTCCTCAAATCGCCTCTGGAGTTCATCAGACATCGAGGCTTGCATATAGCATTTGGTCTTGATGTCATGGTCCCACCATGCATCAAGCTTGGCCAATTCCTCCGGACTAACATCAGCTGGTGCTTCCTTCGGAGGTGCTTTCTCTAACACATAGAGCATTTTCTCCGAAGTTAAGACAATCTTCAACTTCCGGAACCATTCCGTATAGTTGGCGCCAGTCAGCTTGTTTTGTTCGAGGATCGAGAATAAAGGATTTCGCGAATTCATTGTATGAAATACTGAAAAGGAAAACAGACATATATCAATGATTGTTTAACAATTTACTAAGACATAAAATAGGCGAATTTAATTTTATGAATCTCACTCCCACTATTTTAACGATTTCACCACCCTCTAGTGAAAACGGGAAACTTTTTCCTTAGTGAGAACATGGAGTCCAATTGACAAACTTATGGTCCCGAATAATATCAGCCAACCATAATTCTCAAAAGGTAGAGCCCAATTGCTTCCAAAGCAACCCCCATGTATTTACCTCATGTCCAATAAGGGCCCAATAATATGACGCCGTTTAAAGTGACATGTCAAGATGACCCATCAATATTAAGTTGTGATGGACGGTCGCCATGTGGATCCCCCAATAATATGAGCCGATCCCATGGGAGTTCCACCCAACTTACAACATTGTCGATCCAATGTACAGCTTTCCGACGGACGGGCCCCCCCAATAATATGAGCCGGACCGTATCCGCGGGTAGCATCACATACATTGACCGTTGATGGAAGGTAGGAACATTTAAACAATATTTAAATTTCCTTTATTTATCTTGATATAAATTTTAAATCATATTTAAAATGAGGGATTTTATTTATAAAAATATTTGTCTCATCATATTTAATTTATTGCATGCATTGCCGGATTCACGCAATTTATGTCTAAACATGCATACAATCATAATATCACATATTATATAGGATGATCGATTCCATTTCTAATTGACCCGTGGTTGCCAATCACGGGTCTTAGTCCAATCCTAGGTAATATGCAGTATGCAAATGCAATCCTATTACATATGCTTCCAATTTACATTTCTTCAGTCTTCATTGTCTGCTGGGCCCCACCATCTTCAAATCTTGATCTCCCACTAAATCTAATGTATTTACAATAAATAACAATGACAAGTAGGGGATACATTTTTAGGGGTGGGAACGGGCTATAAACCAAGCCCACTTTTATTACATATGACATTCATATCGGGCCATAAACCAGGCCCATTAATAAAACCAACAACAATAAAGACAAAATGTAAATTCCTAACATACACCTACAAAATTGGTCATGGCAATCGATCATCCTTATCCAATAACATTTAATTCAAAATTAATTTATTGGATAACATGCTGTGGCAATTCAAATTTAAACAAGATAAAATCATATTTTATATATAAAATCACATTTCACATATAAAATCATATTTTATCTCCATATCAAATAAAATCATATTTTATCTATAAAATCCAATTTTACAAATAAAATCATATTTTACTCAATATATCATAAGATCATATCTTATCATCAATTGTACCAAAATAATTGATTTCAAAATTCAATTTACGGATAAAATATTAAAATTTTCCAAAAATTCAAATTTATCCAAAATCAATTTTAAAAATTTACGGACTCGAACAATTTGATCCGAAATCTCGTGAACCAATCAAAAACAATTTTTGACCGGACCAAAAATAAAATTTTAAATATTAAAATTAATAAAAATATAATTTTTCCCGCGGGCCGCCCGGGACACTCCCGGCCGGCCCGCACCCGGGGCGCGGGCCGGGGGCAGCCCGGCTGCCCCCTTAGGGCAGCGCCTGGCGCCGCCCCTGGGCGGCGCCGTGCGCTGCCCTGGGCGGCGCCGAGCGCCGCCCTGCGCAGCGCCCAGCGCGGCGCTGGGCAGCGCACAGCGCTGCCCTGGGCGGCGCCGTGCGCCCCCTTTGGGCGGCGCCGTGCGCCGCCCGGGGCAGCAACAATTGCTGCCCCACCGGGCAGCGATCCAATCGCTGCCCGGGTTTTGCCCCGAAAATTTTTTTTTTTTTATTTAAAAATATTTATTTTGTTTCAAAAACCGAGACTCAAAAATTTTGTACAATTGATTAATTCAATCGATTGATCTGAGCAACCTGGCTCTGATACCACTGTTGGAAAACTGGCGAGTTCCCAGACCAATTACGATTGATACCCGGTGCAGCGGAAGTTTAAAAATTTTCCATGGAACGTTTCCATGGTATGGGTATCAACCGTTCATCAATTGAATTACGTGTGTGTGTAAAATTTAAATAACAATTAAATAAATTTTACCTCAAATCTCGCAACGAGATTAATGGACACCAACAGAACAATTCTGCTCTTGTTGTCTCTCCCTGGAACCGATGAACGCCTTCAATCAGGTCCACGAACAGAGGTTTAATCCCTCTGATAGATTGCACTAGAAAATCTATCAGAAGTTTTCTGCGAAGAGAATAAACGAATCTGATTCGTTATTCCTGACTGCGATTCAAAATCACAGACCGAAATTTCTCGGGCAGAGGTAGGGAGGGGTCGGCCGATTGCTTTTTAAGAGAGAGGAGGGTTCGAAATTTCTGTCTCAAAAATAATGACCTGTTGTGTGTAATTTCTGTACTGAAATAACTTATTTATAATGCAGGCCACTAACACCTTAGGGCCCATTAGTCATAAGCTGGGGCCCGACAAGCAAAGCCCGCTCGTTCAGAAATTAATATAAAATTCATCGTGACTCCGATTGATGAAACGATTTCACCAATGTGCACAGAAACCATTTCTGCACGTTTTTAAAGTCAAAATAAATTTTCCTGAATCCGAATTCAGTGGTTTCCAAAAATGTCCATCCCTATGTCATTTTAGGAAATCCTACTCCCTTACTCTTATTTAAGAAGTCCAACTCCTTAGTTCATTAAATTTAACTCTTTAAATTTAACTATCTCAACGGGGATTAAAACTCCATTACACTGTGTGACCCTCAATGGTTCAGGGATACAGCTAGCCGTGGGCTCACAACTCCTTGTGACTCGGAACAACACTTTCCGACTTGCCCAACGAATCATGGTAAAGCGCCTAGCAACATCGCCCCATGATTCCCTAGGTATCACTGATAGTGCCTACAAGAACCAGTAGATTTTGGTTAACGTACAGTACGGTCCCTTCATCCATATATCCCGATCGAATCAACAACCATTGGTATATCGAGAGTCGCTCAAGATTCGATAACTATGCAATACATCTTGAAGATCAAATTAGTGACATCGCATGTGCTACTAAGAAACCATTTCTTAAATCACATCAAGTACTCTGGCCAGAGATTTGTCACACTAATATCTCCTCAGATCGCATAGGATATCCACACTCGCAAGTATGTGGTGAATCCTTGACAACAATGCATTGACTCCTATATGTGTCGTAACTGTACCCAATCTCGACACCTGATGACCCCCTCAGAGTCGGTAAACGAGTCAAAGCACAGTACTAGCATATAGAGTCTCCATGATGTTTCAAGTCGTAAGGACTAATGGTGTACAACCAAAACCGCGGACTTTATCCACTCGATAAGTGATAACCACTTGGAAAGTCCGGATAGGGTAGTTCGACTATTCATCCTATGAATATCCATTTGCATGCTTCGAACATCTCCATGTTCCCTACCAATGAAACGTGGTACTCCGCATCGCAAATGCTAGTCTCAAACTCGAGCGATCCTTATCCTTATTATCGGACGGCTCAATCGACTAGGAACGGTTTTTAGAATATACAGTGACTATAAGATGTATTTCATGATAGACATCTCCATGTTCTACCACATCTTACATACACTATAGTATATTCAAGGTCTTTATCAAAACAACAATAGTATATCACAATATAACAATATGAAGTAATATAAAGTCATTGTCATAAAAGTGTAAATAATATTAAACAAAAGATTGTTTATACAAAGAGTCAACAAAGCCCATAGCCACACAGTTGGCTCACTGGGCACCCACTCTTATATTAAATTCATTTACATGTTGCATATATGTTTATATATCATTTCTTCCGTATTGAGCGTAGTCTCTCACGTTCAATGTTTTTTGTATGTTTGGACACCCTATTCGACGGGCAGGTGCAGGTGCATGTGCAGGTAGTGCGCCCATTGACTTGGAGTAGTCGGTGACCAGAGAGTACATCAGGATTAGTTGTAGATCCTATTGTTATTAAGATTTATTTGATTGGATTGTGTATTGAATTTATTTAACCGGTTATATTCTGTCGGTCAGCATTTATTTAAGCTTTTCGCAGCGTATTTCTGATTAATGTTAATTACATGTTTAATTAAACTTTAATTATCTGATTTGTAGTTGATCCAAGTTGGGTCTCTACATTTATTGGTATCAGAGAATCCAAAGAGACTTTTGGGACATAGTACTGAGACTTTGGGTTTTCATTGTAGGAAGATGAATATGAATGACAAAAGAGCAGCGATTGACTCCGGAATGGCGAGATACTTAGGGATTCTCGAGATTGTCATCGCTAGGATTGCTGTTAGCTATTCGACTTATGTAGATCCTAGATTAGGATCGATTTCCAGATGTTAGAGGCAGTGGCAAAGGATTGGTTGGAAAACGTATGATTTTTTCATCTACTCTACTTCGACCAGTATCGACTCCTCTGAAGATTCTCCACTAGCAGTTGGAGAGATTGTCATAAATATCTCACCGGGAAGTAGTACATTTACAATGTGATGGATGCAGGTATATCTTGTAGGTAAGATCTTGTGTGGAGGAAGTTTGCTGACATGCATTGATGCAGAGCATAGCAGGAAGGTTAGTAAGTGAGCACAGATCATTCCTCGGAAAGAATCTACCGAAGGTCTTTGCGAGAAATCGTGCGGGAAGAGATTTGGCCAGCATTCTTGTATCGATGCTTGGACAGATGAGAAGCTTCATGCTCAAGATCAAGATGTGTACCACGATTCAAATAGGTTTGAATACTGTGTTAAGATTGAATCATTGGTGTTAATGATTCGAGATGATTGTTGTATCAGTGAAATTGTACTTTTTTCGATGTAATTGTGTTTTTGTAATTACATGGTACTGTAATAAAAATTGTACGGAACGTGGATCAATGATATTTGATCTTTGGGATTAGTACAGTGTGTAGTTGATCCGTGTTCAACTATAGTGGTTGTTGAGAAATTACATGTTTGCAGTTGGTCGAATCTAGATGTTTTCTAAGGATGATTTAGTTAGTCGTTTGACTATGGTTAGTGCCAGGGATGAGGAGATTCATCAGAGGCATAGGTAATTGTTCTAGGTTGTTTTCCTTAGAACAATTGGTTGTTTGACCTTATAGGGTTATTCGCTTATTTTGATGGGTTTTCATCAGGATACCAGGTCAAGTAATACCAAGAGTTATGAGTTGTGATCGGGACTAAACGTGTGGAGGCTCGACCCTATGCCAGTGTTACTATGAGAGACTTTCATTCTTCAAAGGTGGCCAGGAAGCCTTAGTGATTCTGGAGCGGCTTTATAGGTGAGGCTACTTCATTCTAGGGGTTGGAAACAGTTACAACGGGGTATGACCTTGGATTGGACAGATATCAAATTTTGGCATCGTGTGGGGTTATTTATCGTCTGACTTCGTCAGAGATACTGACTTGGATATTTGCTGTCAGAGTTAGTCTTGGAAAGGGTTTTTCTGGGCGAGTGATCGTTCTGAGCAGACAGGCTTTTGACCTTCGATACTTGGGGTATCTGTGAGGACCTCGGTTCTAATCATCTAATCATAAATAAATCATGTTATCAACGAAGGAGAGGTAAGAGATAAACCATAAATATTTTTTTTAAAAGGGGCCTCGCTCGAGCGCACGCTAACCGCGCTCGAGTGAGCAAAGTCCTTCCCGAAAAACACAGGGTAGCTCGCTCGAGCGGCAATATCATGCACTCAAGCGAGACAAGCCCTGTCTGAAGAAAAAAATTCACTCGCTCGAGCCGGCAAATCTTGCGCTCGAGCGAGACAGGTGCTGGGACAAAATTCCATGATCTGCTCTCACTTCCAAAACTCAACTCAAATTCCAAATACAACTCCAAACATAATATAACATGCGTTGATATCCCAATTCAGCAAAGTACCATACAAGAAGTTCTAGAGTTATTCAAACTAGAAGAACATGCTTCGGTTCCAGGTTTACAATACAAAATACAAACAGTTAGAATTACAAATTCTACTTCTAAAACACCAAGTCTTCACTCTATCATTCCCAACTCGATCTAGTCATGCTTCCTCTTACTCGAACTTGTCCCATCTATTTCCAAGCACACATACAAAGACAAGACAACAGCCGGATAAATCCGGTGAGAATACAATTCCCAGTAAAAGAGACATAGCATATAATTCCACGTAATATATCAAATCATGATATATATAAAACAACGATGCAATTCAAAATGCAGTAAAATGCAATGCATGTCTTTGGGTTTCGAGAATACCTAATCAGATAATCAAAGGAATTTCGTTTTGTAGATTGGGATCCCGAAGCCAAGATATATCACCACGATCTAACCGACTCTCCCGATCGAGGTGAATGCGGCATATCTCGCTCCTCTAGACTTTGGAGCATCTATAGAGAGTTGGTCGGGTCATTGGAGTTCTTCTCAACTACCAATGCCCCTCAACTATAATCCCATATCGTCTATTTCGAATAGTGAACAAATCATTGGCTCAATATGTATGCATATGGTAATCGTAATACATTTAAGAAATTCAACTCAATGCATTTATTAAACCAAACAGGTAATCATGCATGTATATGATTTAGGGACTCGTGATTCAATCGAAACTCGAGTATTCATCCCTTTTCCATTCGACGTCGTCTTTTAACCTTTTTTTTACGATTCAATGTGGCTGAAATCTGGACAAGATACAAGAACAAGAATTTCCAATCAAAATTTCATTCAATCGTAATTGAACGATTAAGGTAAACTCTTTACCAAATATCAATGAATTATGCGACGCTTTGGATTCTACGAACTCTGAACTCCACGATCTTCAACCAAATCTGTACGGATATACAAAAGAGCTCAATATCAAACAATCCAATTCAAATCAAGCCAAAAAACTCAATCAAACTCCTAAATTCTGAAATCTGAAACCAGCGGCATAACGGCTATAAAACGGTTAACCAAAAAACCACAGACAACAATATAACAATCTAATTCAACTTCTAACACCAATAATCCATCAGAACAATTCAAAATCCAACAATATCTTAAACCCCATTTTGTAATTATGCTTCAAAAAATCATAACAATTCCAAACGTCGTTCTTTTTCCGATCCGTCTTTGAATACACATTCTATGCTAGCTCAAGAACGATATATCCGAAAATCATTCGATTCCAACGAAATCCAAAAAAACGAAGAACAACTGATCGAAGAAAAACTGTAGCGACCCTACCCAGATCCACTACCTAATCAGAATTAAGAGCATAATTAAGCATGCATTAAATAAATCAATGCGGAAGACATAAATAAAATCAGACCGGCAGAATACAACTGGTTAAAATAAAAAAAAATTGATTATACAACCCAATCAAATAAATAAGCCTAAAGGGAAAAAACCTACAACTAATCCTGTTGTCTTCACTGGTCACTGGCTACTCCAAGCTCCTGGTGCTCAATCCTGCACCTACACCTGCCCCGTCGAATGGGGTGTCAAGATACACAAAAGAAGACTGGACGTGAGCTCTAAGATCAATACGAAAGCACGGGTAAAACATACAAATATAATGCATGCACATGACAGGGTATCCATATCTGGGATAACTGTATACAACTGCTCAGTAATGGCGCCTAGGACATGAGTGGTACAACCCAGGGAGCAAACCCTGCGTACACTGCTCATTCCTAATGGACGTAGACCCTGTCTTCCAGATGCCAGTGCCGGCTAACCCGTTGGTCGCGGGGCGCTCGACATCAACCGTCCGAACAGGGCTGAGCGGACTTACATGGCTCATCTCAAAAGATGGACATGCACAATATGATATGCACATGTTGCATAATAATATGACACACAAATGCAACATATAAGCATGCAAAACCCGCTGGCTATCTCAATCAGTACTTACGTACCTTATTATAGGCAGTTCCTAGCAGTCCCACTCTAGGTTCCAAGCCTATCATCAACTCTACAATGAAAATACCCATGCATCATTCATCAAGCTCTAAAATCCTTAACTAAGTTATTGCTTACTCCTAAATAATTTAAGGAGACCATAGCTATACCTGCATCCGTCGTTAGCCCGCTTATGGAAATTGCCTCAAAACTAGGCTACAGCTCCGCTACGACGCCTGGATCGCTATGCCACTTTCGGATTTCCCATAGGATGCCTAGAACTCCCTAGATCTGAGTTAGAAGGCCTAGTAATCGAGAGAGAAGAGAGGAGAGGTGCGAGTTGGAATGAATCTCGGCTCCTCTATTTATAGACACTGAACGGAACGTCCGTTTCCCATCGTTGCGTCCGTTCTGCCGAACGTTGCGTCCGTTCCTCTTCGTTGCTTCCGATGTCCCATCAAGTGCATAAGCAATGACATCATCTTGCTGACATCATGGATGACATCAGTAGGCCAGAACGTTGCTTCTGATCATGAACGTTGCTTCCGTTCCTGGTCACCCTTCGGGCCATTTTTGAACATTTTTAATCCATTTCCGAAGTCCGTTAACCCATTTGAAATTTCCTTAATCATGTATTAATAATTCAAAACATGATCACACGATTAATATAGTAATTAATCATTAATTACGGATACGGGTCACTACATTCTCCCCCCCTTAAAAGATTTCGTCCTTGAAATCTAGGGTAAAACCTCGAGAACATACTAGAGACACTTTCCTGAGTGTCTGGTCGAATTAGCTTCCGACAACTCAGACTCTTGTCGAATTCCCTATAAGCTCCATTAATGCTGAACCACATTAACATTCTTCCAACTGAAGATTACTGCGCTATTGGTCGACAGTCGAACTCTTCTGGCCCTAACATATCACAACACTGATACATCTTCCCTTCTGACCAGGATCTCCCTGATCACGAAGGATACACATACTCGCTTGATCGAGATCATCGTCCCAAAGGAAATATCAGACTGATGAAGACCAAGTCATAACCTGACTGGTTTACGACATTCGTCGAATCACCCCCAACAACATCAAGACGAACTAAGCCCAAGATTCGCATTGCGATCTATCAACTTAGATCATTTCCATCCCATGGAAAATCCTACGCTCAGCCTCTGAAAATATCAGACAGTACTTAGCGCAAAAACTTGACTCACTATCCTTACCTCGTTCATTCAGGATGAACATCGCGGCTCATCAAGTCCAAAAATCATAACTAACGAATCCCATAGATTATCACAATCTCCGGACACACTCCTGATTATGTCCATTGCTAAGATTGTGCAATAATTCAAGACTAAGGAAGCTTACCACAATAACCCACCTGGACAACTACCAATGTTTCATGGTCATAGGCCATGCTTCCCTCTCATCTCAATTAGTCCTCTACAATCCTTAATATATGATATAATTCATCACAGATGAAATCAATCATCATGGAGTAGTTCTCGTATTCGAGTCAAAGTTTTAAAACAACATCCCATCCAAGTTCTTGGATAACTCCTATCACAAGAAAATTCTAACCGCACGCTGATGACAACCCCTAGTCATCGCTGGTAGAAATCTAACCACCTACTAGATCCACACGTCTAGCAGTAACCCAAAGGTTAAAACCTATCTGCTCAGAGTACGCACTCGTCAAGGAAATCCTTCCAAGACTTGTTCCCACAGCAGAATACTCCACCTATATCTCTGGCACACCAGACGATATAGAACCATCGATATTAAACCTGATATCTAATCCAAGGTCATACCCTGCTGTGACTGTCGCCAAATCCCTAGACTGAGTAGCCTTCCCACCGCCATCTCCTGAAGCACGAAGGCTTCCAGGTAACCTCTGAAGTACAAGGACTCCCAGAGTAATACTGGCATAGGGTCGCGCCCCATCACGTCTAGTCATGGTCATAGTCCACAACTCTTGGCATATACTGGACCTGGCATCCCGATGAAAACCCATCATCACAAGTCAAAACCTATCAAAGGTCAGACAACCTACTGTTCTAAGGAAAAAACCTAGAACAAAGCTCAATGTTCTAAACCGGACAATATCCCCATGCCTGCAGATCAATCACCTTATCACTGGCACTAACTTAGTCCACTGACTAACCGCAAGTTACATTTTTACAATCGGCCCACTCAAATCCCATGAGCTACAATAGTTGAACAATAATCAACTAAAACCAAGCCATCCTTCCGCACAATCATGCAATCATTCACGATTTGCTGAATAAATAAAACATGTATCATTTATTTCAAGTTATGTACAATTTCTTTATTACAATCTCATGTAATACAATTACATTATTCCAAAAATACCATGAAATGTACAAACAAACTTGAAATGATACAACCAAAGTATGATGATTCATTACAACTGAAATATTGTTTACAATTACATCACTATAGTATTTAAATCATCGCACTAGTCTTCGTTTCTTGAGCATGAAGCTTCTAATCGACACACACATCGATACACGCATACTCCCGACCAAGTCTCTTTACATGTCCTTCCGCGAAGAACTCCGGAGAAATGGCACGTGATAGCTAACCAGCTATGCTCTGGGTCAGTGCATGTCAGTCGACCTCTTCTGCTCACGATACACCGTCAGCTCTCTTCTTGTAATCGAATCATGCTTTTGAACATGAAGTTTCTCGTATGCCTACCAAAAGCATCGATATAGGCGTACTGGCAATACCATGTTCTTCATGAGTTTAATGACCTTACGCTCGAAAACTGTTATGCTTTAGGCACTCAAGGCATTCCCTGGTAAAGGTCTATCTGACAATCTCTCCAACTATGATTGGAGAATCTTCAGAGTAGTGTCATCATGGTAATGACTGTACAGATGCAAACATCAAGTAAGTCCCCACCAATCCTATACCACTGCCTTTGAAATCCGGTAATTGATCCAAAGCTAGGACCCATGTGAGTAGACGTCTCGAAATCTCAGACATGATCCATCGCTCCTGTCCGCACTTGCTGGAATCCCATAAGCCAAATCTTCAAAAATCCTGCCGATGATGATAGTCTTCGAGCAATCTAATGACCGCATCATCACCTATTCCAAGGTCTCATCAATCCTATAAGGATAACCCAAAGTCTTTAATACTATATCCTAAGTCTCTTGCATGCATGCGCTTTGATACCAATAAATGTAGCGACTCTATCCGGATCCACTACCTAATCAGAGTTAAGAGCATAATTAAGCATGCATGAAATAAATCGCTGCGGAAGACTTAAATAAAAGCAGACCGGCAGAATACAACTGGTTAAAATAAACCAAATTTGATTATACAAATCAATCAAATAAATAAGCCTAAAGGGCAAAAACATACAGCTAATCCTGTTGTCTTCACTGGTCACTGGCTACTCCAAGCTCCTGGTGCTCAATCATGCAACTACACCTGCCCCGTCGAATGGGGTGTCCAGATACACAAAAGAAGACTGAACGTGAGCTCTAACCTCAATACGAAAGCACGGGTAAAACATACAAATATGATGCATGCACATGACAGGGTATCCATATCTGGGATAACTGTATACAACTGCTAAGTAATGGCACCTAGGACATGAGTGGTACAACCCGGGGAGCAAACCCTGTGTACACTGCTCATTCCTAAAGGACGTAGACCGTGTCTTCCAGATGCTAGTGCAGGCTAACCCGTCGGTCGCGGGGCACTCGACATCAACCGTCCGAACAGGGCTGAGCGGCCCTACATGGCTCATCTCAAAATATGGACAGACACAATATGATATGCACATGCTGCATAATAATATGACACAAAAATGCAACATATAATCATGCAAAACCCGCTGGCTATCTTAGTCAGTACTTACGTACCTTATTACAGGCAGTTTCTAGCAGTCCCACTCTAGGTTCCAAGCCTATCATCAACTCTACAATGAAAATACCCATGTATCATTCATTAAGCTCTAAAAGCCTTAACTAAGCTATTGCATACTCCTAAATAATTTAAGGAGATCATAGCTATACCTACGTCCGTCGTCATCCCGTTAATGGAAATTGCCTCAAAACTAGGCCACAGCTCCGCTACGATACCTGGATCGCTATGCCACTTCCGGATTCCCCATAGAATGCCTAGAACTCCCTAGATCTGAGTTAGAAGGCGTAGGAATCGAGAGAGAAGAGAGGAGAGGTGCGAGTTGGAATGAATCTCGGCTCCTCTATTTATAGACACGGAACGGAACGTCCGTTCCCCATCATTGCGTCCGTTCTGCCGAACGTTGTGTTCGTTCCTCTTTGTTGCTTCCGATGTCCCATAAAGTGCGTAAGCAATGACATCATCTTGCTGACATCACGGATTACATCATTAGGCCAGAAAGTTGCTTCCGATCGTGAACGTTGCTTCCGTTCCTGGTCACCATTCGGGCCATTTTCGATCATTCTGAATCCATTTCCAAAGTACGTTAACCCATTTAAAATTTCCTTAATCATGTATTAATAATTCAAAACATGATCACACGATTAATATAGTCATTAATTTTTAATTACGGATACGGGTCAATACAAAAACTTACGGTACAACGGAGATTTCGCAGTCGTGATCGCGAATATACATTCGGATTGAAATTCTATAGGACGGATCGAGCAAAAACTGGAATTAGAAAGCTCAAAGGGGCGAGGCTATGGTGGATCGGCCAAAAGAAAAATGAGAAGGAGAAGATTATGACTCACACGCCTATTATTCTCATAAATATACAATACTTAGTAAAAATTAGAAAAATTGCACTTCGGTCCTTGAATTCCTAAAAAATTTGCAATTCAGTCCCTGATCAAATATCGATTCAACCCTCGACTTTCCTAATATCTTATGATCAATAATAAACTCCTATAATCTCAGTTAGGCTAATTTTGGGGTGTTACAATTTTCCCCTTCTAAGAACTGATTTCATCCTCGAAATCGAATGCAGTTCAATCACATAAGAAAGAGATAGAATCAAAAACTGCAATAAGAATTCATGTAGCGACCTTACCCGGATCCACTACCTGATCAGAGTTTAGAGCATAATTAGGCATGCATTAAAAATAAATCGCTACGAAAGAATTAAATAAAAGTAGACCGACAGAATACAACCGGTTAAATAAACCAATAAACAACCCAATCGAATTATAAAAATCCTAAGGGTAAAGACCTACAGCTAATCCTGTTGTCTTCACTGGTCTCTGGCTACTCTAAGCTCCTGGTGCTCAATCCTGCACCTACACCTGCCCCGTCGAATGGGGTGTCCAGACATACAGAAAATACTAGACGTGAGCTCTAAGCTCAATACATAAGCAATGATATATATAATATATACAACACATAAGTGTATTTAAAACAAAGGTAAAACAGTATACTCAGGGTGACAAGAATATGCAAGGCTGTGTTGGATAGCTAATCCGCAGTGCCGCTCCCATATTCTCCTACCGACTATAGCGTCTACTGCATCATCGTGGTCGCTCCTAGTGATAGCAAAACCAGGGGCTGAGTCTCCCCAAACCTGACTCGAAGCCAAAACAGGACGCAAGGCCCATATGGAAACTGACAATACCTGATTCGAGTCCATGATGAGATACAAGCTTCCTATGGAAACTGTCAATAACTCACATCCCTCGGGATGCGGTCCGGTATAAAAGCATGCATGTGCTAAAGCAGTAAATCATGGAAAACATATAGCACATACTCATGCAACACATATAATATATATCATGCTAGCCATCTCAGTCAGTACTTACGTACCTTACTATAGGAAGCCCTAGCAGTCCCACTCTAGGTTCCAAGCCTATCATCAGATCTACAATGCAAATATCCATGCATCATTCATTTAAACTCTAAAAGCCTTAACTAAGCTATTCCATTCTCCCAAATAATTTTAGGAAGACAAAGTTATATCTGCGTCTGTCGACAGCCCACTGATGGAGACTGCCCCAAAACATAGGCACAGCTCTGCTACGACGCCGGGATCGCTCCGCTAATTTTGGATTCCCAATAGGACGCCTAGAATTTCCTAGATCTAAGTTAGAAGGCAAATAAAAGAGAGGGAAGAGAGGAGAGATGCGAGTTCCAAATGAGCCTTGGCACCTCTATTTATAGACAGCAAACAGAACGTCCGTTCCTCTATCGTTACGTTCGTTAGCCATCGTTGCGTCCGTCCGACGAACGTTGCGTCCGATTGTCACATCATGGTTGTAAGCAATGATGTCATCTTACTGACGTCACGGATGACATCATATGGCTAGAATGTTGCGTCCGTTCCACGAACGTTGCTTCTGTTCTTGGTCACCCTTAGGGCCATTTCCGATCATTCTGAGTCCATTTCTGAAGTTCGTTAATCCATTTGAAATCTCCTTAATCATGTATTAAAAAATCAAAACATGATCACACGATTTACATAATCATTAATCGCTAATTAGAGATACGGGTCACTACATTCACCCCCCCTTAAAAGATTTCGTCCTCGAAATCTAGGGTAAAACCTCGAGAACGTATTAAAAATTGTTATTGCCCGTCTGGTCGAATAGCTTTCGACATACTCAGACTCTTGTCTAAATTCCTGTAAGCTTCATTAATGTTTAACCGCATTAGCATTCTCCCAGCTGAAAACTACTGTGCTACTTGACGACAGTCGAAATTCTCTGGCACTAATGTATCACAACACTGATACATCTTCCATCCTGACCACGATCTCACTGATCACGAAGGATACAAATACCCGCTCGATCAAGATCATCATCCCGAGGAAAAGTATTAGACTAACGAAGACCAAGTCATAACCTGACTGTCTTATGACATTCGTCGAATCACCAAACTAAATCTAACCATCCGATGGTTCCAAAAAGCTCTCGGTGCATAACACCTCTAGCCAGGAAACACCATTCCCCACACTATGCTGACACAATAAATCCTGAATTTCTCCTGAAGAGAATTCAGTTGACACAAAGTCATACTACAACATAACTACTTCACATGATTACCTAGACTAATTATCTTTCCCGTGCTACTCCAAAGCAAAACAAGCTTTCCGAATCAATTACTTGGTACTCAGACTATCCAGTATAGTACTAACCACAGTTCACGTTTCTTAGTATACTCAATACTATGTCGTAAAGGAACTATAAACACATGAAAATCATGTCAAAAAATCCTTTCATGAACCATTGGTCTGCAAATTCATACGCATATGCCGCAATGACAATCATCGTATCTCTGATGATCTACATCATCTCAACCATAGGTTATTCACCCATGAATTCCAATCGATGGACATCCCCCTGATAGTTATACATACTCGCAATTACTGTACACACATCAAGTCTAAGGCAAGCTCCCACCAATATGCTCGACTGGAACATTCCACTGTGCACAGACATATGGAAACACTTCATATTCCGTATCGAAACTCGACAATCATTGCACTTGGTATAACTCACCTCGGAGTCTCTGAAGACACCATTATCACTAGATACTTATTACGCACCCTGTAAAGCCACAAAATTATTTAATTTTAATCCGAGAATATTTAATTTGGGAATATTTAGAGTTTTGATTTAAATTCTAATATTCTTAAATTGATTAGGATTGAAATTGAATTATTTTGAGTTTTTGGGGACTGAATTGAAAATAGTGAAAACTTGAGGGACTAAAGTGCAAATAAGGCATAATTTATTGGACACTTGTTATTTTTATATGTATTCACATGTGAGTGTATGTATATCCTTCAGAATTCTTCATTCAAGAGCCGAGACACCATCTTCAGATTTGGAAGCATTTCTTATCATCTTCAAATTTCAATATCTTGAGTTCTGGTTACCTGATTTTAATTCCAAACATAGCGTTGCGATCCTTGCGAGAAGAGCTTTGATTTGATGTAAGTATTCACTTGTTTTCAGCATGTTTCAAGATCAGTATATTGGAGGAATCATATTTGATTCTCTATTCATTTTCATAAACTTTTATATCATGTATATTCGGAATCGGAGCGAAGTATGGATCTCGTTTGTATTTTCTATGATTGTACAGCCATAATCTCGAACCCTTGTACCTTATATGTTGAAATTTTGATGATATCATGCTGGTATATGTTGGTTTGAAGTATATTTGATGGAGTTCGATATTTTTACGGTTATTGATTTTTAGTCGTTACGCCGTCGGTTTGTGAATTGAAGCCGTTTTGATGTATTGTTGCTTGAGCTGAACTAGATTAAATTCTTAGCTGATATGTCTTGATCTTAAACACTTCATTTCAGCTATGAATAAGAGTTGACGAGCTCGACATTGTAGCTTTCGAACCGAGCAAGAATTGAAGAAGGATTGAAGCAATTGTATTGGAAGTTTGATATTGAAGAGTGGTTGATGCATTGAATAGAATTTGATATGTGTTCTTGATGATATGTTTTCAGATTTGAAGCATTCAGAAGCAAGAGATTGGAAGGTATAAAATGATATCGCTCAAAAAGGGAATTTTGGTACTCGAGGCTGAAGTATCTTGAGTAGTCCCAAAGAAAATCACATACTTTTCGTTTATGCTTATATTCATGATTTAGAATTGAGTTTATGATCCATCACAGGTAGTGGATCTTTGATTATATTGATGATAATGACGTTGTGTTGGTTACTAAGCAAAGAAAATGGATATCCATGTTAAGATCGTATACGAATCTTGACACCAGGGTTCAGATATGAATCTTGAGGCCGTGAGTGGCTTAAAACCTCAATGACAGACATCGGTTACGATGTGTTACTGCTTTAATTTATATCTTGAGTTGTTTTATGATTGTTAAAGCATGTATATATCTTTTATACTGGGAATGATTTCTCACTGAAGTTTATCTGGCTATTTCTTTGTTTTGTATGTGTGCATGGAAATAGGAGAGGCAGGAGCTAGCCAAAGACGGACTTGATAGCTCTTGAGAGAGTTTAGCACGTGAGGACTCGGGTCTAGATGTTGATATGGTGTCAAATATGTTATGTTGAACAAGTTAGCAGGTTTATGTTGCTAAGTAGTGTACGAACTCTATGGTTGAAGATTGGAACTCAACTTGTGTAGTTTTAGCAATCATGTATAGTTGCAGTTGAATAAACTTGTAACCCTTATTGTTCTAAACTGGTTCTTGCTTGTATAACATGTTTAGAGTTGATTCATTGAGTTTGTACTTGATTGAAATAGATTGGAACATGTCTTGACATCAAAAGATAGCTGTAGAATTTTTAGCAGGGCAAGCCCGCTCGATCGGTTGAGTTTGACCGATCGAGCGAGGCAGGTTAATTTGCAAACCCGAGAGTTTGCATTTTATGCTCGATCGATCGGTTGAACTTGACCGATCAAGAGAGACATGTTATTTTCCAAACCAGAGAATGGGAATTTTTTTGTCCACTCGATCGATTGATTTTAACCGATCGAGCGAGGTGCTCTTTTTAAAAAAAAAAAAAAATTGGTCTTTTTTTTTTAACTAAACTTGGTTTCATTATCTTTTAATCATTAAATGCCATATGAATTGAATTAGCGACCCGAGCCCTCACAACAGGTGGTATCAAAGCGTAAGGTCTTGGACTTGAACTAGAATGAGAGGGGTTGATCGAGTCATTTTGATTGATTTATTTCTTCTTAAAGCATGATTATGATTTGAATTTATTTACTGCTTTCAGAATTACATATTTCCTTGAATACCTGATGTAATTGGAAGTATGTATTATTGAGAATGAATCATCATGGATTCTTAATCAGATTCGATCTCTTGAAAAGGCATAATTGTTCTAATCAGAGGAAGACTGAAACAGAACTGTGGGCTGAGATATATTGCTAAATTATGCACTAATATGTTTAATTATCAGATATGCCTCAAAGAACAGTGGCTATACAGACAGGTGCAGTTCTAGTTCCAGAACAGGCAGTTGTAGCACCGACAGTGCCTCAAGTAACTGAAGCTCCTCGACCTGAACAGGGTAGTACTTCCGGGGATCCGATGGTTGTGACTGCCACTCCGATGGAGACACTGTTGAAAATATATCAGTCATTTAAACCACCAACCTTGAATGGGACAGAGAATCCTGTTGAGTGCAAAAACTGGTTGGAAGATATCGATCAACAATTTGAATCCCTAGATTACACTGATGAACGTCGACTCCGATTGGTGATACATCAACTTCATGAAGTGGCCAAGATTTGGTGGATCAGTGCCGAGAAAACCATGGAGAACAAAGGTACGACAATAACTTGGAATTTATTTAAAACTGCATTTTATCAACGGTTTTTCCCAGTGTCGTACAAAAAGGACAAGGGAGCCGAGTTTGCTAATTTAAGCAAGGAAACTTAAATGTGGAAGATTATGTGGCCAAGTTCTCAACTCTATTGACATTTGCGCCACATGTGGATGAAAATGAAGAAGTTAAGGCAGATCATTTTGTGAATGGACTGAATCCGGACATCTTTACCTTGGTGAATATGGAAGACCTAACAACCTTGCTGATGCACTTGACAAAGCCAAGGGTGCTGAAGCTGGGTTGGTTAGACAGAAGGGAATACCATTCACACCACCATCAGCTATACCTGCACTATCTTCCGATCAACCACAGGTTCCTCAACCACCACCTCGATTTGAAGCAGGAGGTAGTAGTAGCAGTCAAAGGGAATTCTTAAAACCTAAGGGAAAGCAGTTTAACAAGTAGAGTAGTAGCTCCTCATGTTCTAGTGGCCAACAACGATCCAAGTCTGAATAGGGTTCTGGTTCTGCTGGTGTGTATTGCAATAAATGTGGTGGACGACATGCCAGTGACCAATGTAGAGGAGTATTTGGCAGTTGTCATATATGCCATCAAACCGGACATTTTGCTCGAGTATGCCCACAACGTGGTTCTGGTAGTTCACAGGGTACTGGATCATCTCGATCAGTAACTCATCTTGAGAGATCTTTTCACTCGTTTCAACCACATCCACAATCACAAAGCAGAGCAGGAGGAAGTCAGACAATTAATCAGCCTCCTAGGCAACAGGCTATTGGAACACGTTCTCGGATCAGTCAGATGTGATACCCTTAGCAGCGGAAGTTTAAAATTTTTATTTTTTGATCTGGAATGATTCCAGATCATGGGTATTAAATCCTAATGATTAAAACAAACAAGTAAAATAAAACAGAATTAAATTTTACCTCTCAAGTCTTAACTTGAGGTTATAGACTCCAACAGAAAATTCTGCTCTTCTTGTATATCCCAGGAACTGATGACTCGCTCGATCAACTCCTGAATCAGGTCCACAAATAGAATTCTTAATCCCTCTGATAGACTGCACTAGAAAGTCTATCAGAAGTTTCTACAAAGAGAATAAACAGATCTGATCTGTTTAATCAGACTTCAAACTCGACAATTTGCAGACTGAAAAATCAAACATAGAGAGAGGGGGGGCGGCCGAAACCCTAGGGAGAGTGCTCTTTAGGTTTCGAAATTTGTGAGCTGTGTTGTGTAATTTTTGTACTGCAATAAATTATTTATAACATGGGCTGCTAACAGCTTAGGGCCCATTAGTCATAAGTTCAAGCCTGACAAGCAAAGCCCGCATGTTCAGAAATTAATATAAAATTTATCGTGACTTAAATTGACAAACCGATTTTACCAATGTGTACAGAAACCTTTTCTGTACATTTTAATGTCAAGATAAATTTTCTGAATCCGAATTCAGTGGTTTCCAAAAATGGCATCCCTATGTCATTTCAGGAAATCTCACTCCCTCTACTCATTAATAAGAAGTCCTACTTCTCATTTGCTAAATTTAACTCATTAAATTTAATTATCTCAACGGAGATTAGAAATCTATTACTTGTGTAACCCTCAATGGTTCAGGGATACAGCTAGTTGTGGGCCCATAACTCCTTGTAACTCGGAACAACAATTTTCGACTTACCCATCGAATCATGGTAAGAGGGCCTAGCAAAATTGCCCCATGATTCCCTAGGTATCAATGATAGTGCCTGCAAGAATCAGTAGGTTTTGGTTAGCGTACAGTACGGTCCCTTCATCCATATATCCCGATCGAATCAACAACCATTGGTATATCGAGAGTCGTTTGAGATTCGATAACTATGCAATACATCTTGAAGATCAAATAGTGACATCGCATGTGCAACTAGGAAACCAAGTAACCCAAAGCACATCATGTACTCTGGCCAGAGATTTGTCACACTAATATCTCCTCAAATCGCATAGGATATCCATACTCTCAAGCGTGTGGTGAATCCTTGACAACAAAGCATTGACTCCTATATATGTCGTAACTGTACCCAATCTCGACACCTGATGACCCTCATAGAGTCGGTAAACGAGTCAAAGTACAGTACTAGCATATAGAGTCTCCATGATGTTTCAAGTAGTAAGGACTAATGGTGTACAACCAAAACCGCGGACTTATCCACTCAATTAGTGAAAACCACTTGGAACGTCCAAATAGGGTAGTTCGATCATCCATCAAATGAATATCCATTTGCATGCTTCGAACATCTCTATGTTCCATACCAATGAAACGTGGTACTCGGCATAGCAAATGCTAGTCTCAATCTTGAGCAATCCTTATCCTTATTGCGGACGGCTCAATTGACTAGGAACTGGTTTAGAATATACAGTGATTACAAGGTGTGTTTCATGATAGTCATCCATATCCACTATCACATCTTTCATACACTTTAGTATATTCAAGGTCTTTATCTAAACATTGTATAGCACGTCACAACATAACAATATGATAAAATATAAAGTAAATGCCAATATAAAGTGTAAATTATATTAAACAAAGATTGTTTACAAATAGAATCATAAAGTCCCTTAGCCACAAGTTGGCTAACAGGGCACCCACTCTTTCAATCTCCCACTTGCCCTAAAGCCAACTAATCATACTACGTAGTCTCATTGCTTCGCGATGTTTGTAAAATAATGGTCCTGGCAAGGGCTTAGTAAGTGGATCATCGATATTGTTTGCAGAGGCCACTCTCTCGACAGTAATGTCTCCTCTTTCCGTGATCTCCCGGATGATGTGGTATTTCCTCAGTATGTGTTTGGATCTTTGATGAGACCTTGGTTCCTTTGCCTGAGCAACGGCACCAGTGTTGTCACAGTACACCGGAACTGGACCAACAGCTTCAGGAATGACCCCCAACTCTTGGACGAAATTCCTCATCCAAACGGCCTCTTTAGCAGCAGCTGATGCTGCAATGTACTCTGCCTCAGTTGTGGAATCCACTGTGGTGTCCTGCTTGGAACTCTTCCAAGAGACAGCACCACCATTGAGCATGAATACAAATTGATAGTTGTGTTTTTGTTGCATTTATTAGTGTCATTTTTGTTGTTGTTTTGCATTAGTTGCATGTTTTATTTTAGCATTTTGTTCGTTTTGCATTTTCAGTGTTTGCATGATGGGATTCTTGTTTTTATGGTTAGGTTGCTTATTTTGCGGACTAAGAAGGAACCTCGGAGGAACGGAAGTTTGAAGCAAAGGAAAGGCCGGGAATTTTCTGGAAACCATCTCTCGCTCGATCTGCAGAAGTATGCGGATCGAGCGAGCACCTACATTATGAAGACAGTGGAGGCTGAATTATCTCTCGCTCGATCCGCAGAATGTTGCAGATCGAGTGAGACCCGTTTTCTGCAAGACAGTAGCAGCTGCAATTTTCTCTCGCTCGATCCGCAGAATGTTGCAGATCGAGCGAGAGCCATGTTTCGGGAAAAAATTATATTTTTGGAAACTTTGTTAATTTAGTTCCTAGCCTTTATTAAACTATTATTCCGTTTTTATTTTTTTGATCAGACGTTTTTGGAGAGATTGGAGGCTAGGTTTTCTTCTTCTCTTGGGAATTAGAGTTTTCTGAATTTTTCTTTGATTTTTATGAATTTTGTCATGAGTATTGTTGGCTAAACTTTAATACTTGGTTGAGGAAGACAAAACCCTTGATTTTACTTATTCATGAGATTTTGATTTACAATGTTTGATTTTTATCAAGTATCAAGAATTATTCTAAATTGATTGATATGCTTGTGTATGAGATTTTTAGATTGGTCATCTTAGGATTTCATTATACAAACAAAAGCTAAATTAGAATTCAAATCCGTAATTGTTTGAAACCTCTAATTTGCGAAGCAACTGCGTGTAATATTTTCTGATGTTGAATTTATTATTTCGTAGGGATAATAATTGACTAGGCTAAATACAACCGCTGGTGTTTGTGTTGTCTAGTTTCGTCTGTTTTACTGGTTTGAATGCTACCGTGAATTTAAATCTGATCGCTGGTATTGGGTTAGTTTATGGGGTAAGGGTTAACTTAGACTGCTGTTGTCTAGTTAACTAAAATTAAGGTGAGACTGGAATTAAATTTCCAATGACGAATATTTGATGAGATTAATTTTTATTTTAGTGAATCGATGATTGAATGAATGAATATCAAGGGTGTAGTCGACCGATACCAAGTCTTATTTCGAATTTATTTCCTCAGTTAATTTTTAATCTTGCATGATAGTGATAATTTAATTATTTAATTGCTAAAATTTTTAGTAGTTAATCTCAACCCAAAACCCCCCTTTTATTTTAAAGAACACTTTTAAATTTACCTTTCCTCGTGGGAACGATCCCTACTCACACTACTGCATTATTTGTTTATCTGATTGAGTCGGGTAATTTGGGCTTACGCGATAAGCGCTACCAAATTTTGGCGCCGTTGCCGGGGACGGTGTTAATTTATTGTGTTCTTCTTATTTTATTTTTAATTTTAATTTTTTTTTTAATTCCTCGTAGTGCTACTCTGGTTTGTTCATGCTTTCAGATGACTCTGCTGAAGAAGATTTTCTCTACGATTCGGAAATAGAAAGGACCTTGCATACGCGGAGGAGAGAACTTCATAGGAAACAACAAGAGGAAGCTGCTCGAGCTGCATTCCCAGAAAAAGAGATGGCTGCTAACGCCAATCTGAGTTTGAGACAATTGGGCACTCCTGATCCTAACCAACAGCCCTTATGCATTACTTTCCCCACTCTAGAAAATAATGCTAATTATGAATTGAAATCTGGACTGATACACTTACTGCCTGCTTTTCATGATCTTGCAGGTGAGGATCCGCACAAACATCTGATAGAATTTCACGTGGTGTGTTCAAGCATGAAACCGCATGGAGTTACAGAGGAACAGATTCAGCTCAGAGCCTTTCCTTTCTCTTTATAGAGTTATGCTAAGGATTGGTTGTACTACCTACCTTCTGGATCCATCACCACCTGGACTGAGATGAAGAGGATATTTTTAGATAAGTACTTTCCAGCTTCTAGAGCAGCAAACATCCGAAAAGAAATTTATGGGTGCAAACAGCAGATGGGAGAGTCACTGCACGAGTATTGGGAGCGCTTCAAGAAACTTTGCGCCAGCTGTCCGCAGCACCAGATAAGTGAAAATTTACTAATTCAATACTGTTATGAAGGGTTGTTGTCTCATGACAGGAGTATGCTGGATGCGGCCAGTGGTGGGGTTTTCGTGGATAAAACTCCAGTGCAAGCAAGAAATCTAATAGAGAATATGGCTGCCAATTCTCAGCAATTTGGCACCACCAGAAGTGATCCTGTGCCCAGAAAAAGTAACGAGGTAAACGTTTTTTCCCTTGAACAACAACTGAGCGAACTGACGTCTCTTGTGCGTCATATGGCTGTAGGGAATGGACAAATTGCTAAGGTACGTGGAATTTGTACTCAAGTGGGACATGCAACTGACATGTGTCCCACTCTTCAAGAGGGATATGCAGAACAAGTCAATGCAGCTGGAGGATTTCCAGGGCCACCTCAGCAGAGGTATGATCCTTACTCTAACACATACAATCCAGGTTGGAAGGATCATCCAAACCTCAGATATGGCAATCCACAAGCAAATCAGCCTGGACCTCAAGCACCACAGCACAATCAATCTTATAGGCAACCGTACCCTCCACCACACTGCCCTCAGATTCCTACGCCAGGTGAGTCTCTTGAAAACATAGTTCAGAATCTTGCCACTAATACTTTGGCTTTTCAACAGGACACCCGGACGAGCATCCAAAACTTAAATACCCAAATGGGGCAGCTCGCTGCAGCAATCAGTAAGTTGGAAGCACAAAATTCCAGCCGTTTGCCTTCACAAACAGTGGTGAATCCGAGGGAGAATGTGAGTACTATTACTTTGAGGAGTGGAGAAGAGCTGCAGATTCAAAATGGATTGGTCAAAGAACCGGTAGAGACTGAAGGGGACAAAGAATCTAAGGTGGAGGAGAGTGAGCCCATCCCTAAAGAAGCACCGCGAGGTAAGTTTCCCCCTTTTTCTGAGTATAAACATGTAGCCCCTTTTCCCTTAGCTTTGAAGGATTCTAGGAAAAATGAGGGGATTAAGGAGCTCTATGAAAATTTTCGTAGATGCGAGGTAAACATTCCACTGTTAGATGCTATTAAGCAAGTACCTCGCTATGCTAAATTTTTGAAAGAATTATGTACTGCGAAAAGAGAACAAAAATTGAAGGGTTGTAAGAAAGTTGAATTGGGAGAACAGGTCTCTGCTGTTATTCAAAGAAAGGTACCTGCAAAATGCAAGGACCTAGGTATGTTCTCGATTCCATGTAAAATAGGAGATGTTCAGCTTGATACAGCCATGCTAGATTTAGGAGCGTCGATTAATGTCATGCCATACTCTGTATATACTTCCTTAAATCTTGGGTCTTTGAATGAAACTGATATTGTTATCCAAATGGCTGATCGATCTACTATTTTCCCGAGGGGTTTATTAGAAGATGTCCTAGTGCAAGTTGGCGAATTGGTCTTCCCGGCTGATTTTTATATTCTTGACATGAAAAACAATGAATTGAATAATCCTATTTTATTAGGAAGACCATTCTTGAAAACTTCTAAGTCTGTAATAGATGTTGATAACGGTACTCTCACTATGGAATTCGATGGGAAAATTGCCAAGTTTAATATTTTTGATGCCCTGAAAAATCCTGTTTGTGAAAGTGTTGTTAATATACTTGCAACGCCTGCTGAAATTTCTACTGCTGAAAATTTTATCTCTGATATGCAGGCACCAAAAACAGCGACAAAACATCCTCCTGACCGAGCGAAAAGAATCGCCAAGAAGTCGAAGCAGAAAAGGCATGGAACATTGATTGGAAAAATTATGAAGTGGGTAAAGGTGGACAAAGGAACCAGATTTAAACCACCCTGAGGAACTGCAACATGCAGTCGAGCTATAGACTGACTGCAAATTTAGCGCTGACTGGGAGGCAACCCAGTGTTTCTTTCCTTTTTACTTTTGCTCGGTTTTTTTTATTTCTTCTGCTTTATTTAGTCTTATTTTATGTTTTTGTTGTTTCTTGTTTTATTTTTTATTTATTTTTTCGAAATTTTGAAAAATCTAAAAATATTATTTTTTGTGTCTCGCTCGATCCGCAACATCTTGCGGATCGAGCGAGCGTGTTTTTGCTCGGGACAGTAAGGTATGCATTTTGGTCTCGCTCGATCCGCAACATCTTGCGGATCGAGCGAGCACACTTTTCATCGGGACAGTAAGTTTGGAAATTTTCCGCAACATCTTGCGGATCGAGCGAGAGCTCTTTTTGCCTTAAATATCGCAGATTCTATCTTTCCTTTCTCTCTTTTCTTAATTCTTTCCTCTCTTCCTCTCGTTCATCCTCCCTACACCCCCCCTAAGTCTTGCATCCAATTTCCTCTATTTTAATTCTTGATTCAATTTCTATCACAGGGATCTCTCGGAAGCACCGCTCTACCTCATCGGAACACTCTTCTCCGATTATCTTCTCCGGTCTCCATCGTCGAAAAAAAAAAATTGCTTCACAGCCGGTTGAAAATATCGAGTTTGTTTTCTCTTTTGGGATTCTTTCCGTCGGGCCTTCTCCTATTAAGCGTATTCCGGACGTCGTGTTTTGTGGTTGCACTTGTATTCTTCAAGGAGTTGACGGATTCTTCTTCGCCCACAAGGTGTTCGACAAATTGCCCCTATCACTTCTACTCTCCACTCCTTACTCTTTATGGGCCCCAAACGCACCCGGCAACAAGGCGAATCTTCTTCTCGGGCCGCTGATCGTAATTATGCCGAGTTTGTCGGCCACTTTGTTAGTGAAGCCGCTCGTAATCGATACTTCAAAGCAAAGGTGAGTTGCTCCCCTATTCCTGAACGTGGCTTTGAGAAAAATTTGGCCTATCCCGAGATTGTCCATACTATTCATGACCGTGGGTGGACGAAATTTTGCGAGGACCCTGCACCAGCTGTAGTGCCACTTGTACGGGAATTCTATGCCAATGCAGCTGAGCGCACAGATAGCAAGGAATTTGTACGGGGGAAATTGATCTCTTTTCTACCCCATGAGCTGAATGCCTTATTAGAAATACCGGAGGTGGACGACTCGCTCTACCAAAGCCAACAAAATGGTCCGCATTTGACCGAATTACTTGATCAACTGGCGTTTCCCAGCACTACATGGGTTGGTCCCGCTTCTATACTAAGCTTCAAGGAGCGGTTCTTGCGTGTAATTCCTGCTACATGGTATGGCCTTGTGATTCGGCGTCTGATGCCGAATTTGCATTCTAGTGAAGTTATTCTAGAACGCGCCACCATTCTTTATGCGCTGGAAGTCGGAGCCCCCATTAATGTGGGACGAGTTCTTCATAGTGAGATCCACAGGTCCATCCATAATATCACACTGGGTCTCTACTTCCCCACGATCATCTCCCGTTTATGCTTGCGCGCCGGTGTTGCCATTAGGAATGATGAAGAGTGGTTGTCACCTCAGCGACCACTCGACTCCGCTTTCATCGAAGCAAAGAGGGCACACCGTGTAAAGCACTTTATGAGGGATGGCCACTTCTAGCCACCGCAAGCTCCGTCACGACCACCACCCCCTGCTTGAAGATCTCAAGCTGATGCCATCCGCGAGCTTTCGGCTTTCGCCCACCATCAGGATGCCTACAACACGGTGGCGGCGCATAATGCGCAGGCTTTGGATGCTTTGTTGCGTTATCTGACAATCCATCATGGTCTTGATCCAAATGTCGTGCCAGCCGCTCTGCCATACCCGCCACCCTTCCCATTTCAATACGCTGCCCCTATCCTTCCTCCGGAGGCTGACGAGGAAGATGCCGCAGACCGATAGATCAGGGGAGTCCCGTTTTGTGTTTTTGCATTTCATTCTGTTTAGTTATTTGGTTGTGTTCTTTTGTTTTTGCATTGAGGACAATGTATCGTTTAAGTGTGGGGGGGTTGCTTTACATGCATTTTGTTTCTTTTGTTTCGTTGTACATTTTCTTGTGTTGTTATGCATCGTTTTGTTATGTTCGTTTGTGTTGTCCAAATACATGACTTGAGGATGATTTGTAGTCTTTTTAGCCTATGACGAGTTAGTTGGAAAAAAATGGATTTTTGAAAAAATTTAACTCTTGATTGGATTTGAGAAACCGTAGGTTGTTTGTTGAATATTCTTAAGCACGCATGTTTAACCAGTGAAGTATAGCGATGTATTAGATATCGTGGATGTCTGTTGGACCATTGCACGACAATAGGTGTTTGTGAAACTTGATAGAGTTTGAATCTTGATGATTTCTTTGATATGACATAAATGATCTTGGGCGCACCTAGAAAAATAGAAAGAAAAAAAAATTAATAATAAATGTACAACTCCATCCGGGCCTTGATAGGATTAAATTCCTAAAAGAGCAAGATCGAGGCTAAGTATGCGGATAGAATGGGGTTGATGCTCCATCCGGGCTATAGACGAGGGGATTGAAATTCTAATCCTGTATTTGTTGTAGCTAAGTTTGCGGGTAATTATTGGGGCTATTGCAATACCGGGTGCAAAATCCGGAGGTGCGTAATTATTCTCAAGAAAGTTGTGTTGTGTTGAAGGATTGTTAGGAGGAGAGTTCTTGATAGTGTAGCTTACACTGAATTGTTAATAGGTCGGCGAACAGTCTTGAAACTTTTGTCTTTTGAAGTTGCATGTAACTGGGGTAACATGGCACACACACACGTTCGCATTCGACTGAAGGTGTATCATTGATAATTGAGAGTTGCTATGAACTTATTTTTAGATGAAAGCGATTTTCTCTGAGGCTATGCTTTGCATGATTCATCCTTGCTTATGTTTTTGTTTTGTTTCATTTTGTTTTGCATAACTTGCTCGAGGGCGAGCAAGGTTCAAGTGTGGGGGTATTTGATAGTTGTGTTTTTGTTGCATTTATTAGTGTCATTTTTGTTGTTGTTTTGCATTAGTTGAATGTTTTATTTTAGCATTTTGTTAGTTTTGCATTTTCAGTGTTTGCATGATGGGATTCTTGTTTTTATGGTTAGGTCGCTTATTTTGCGGACTAAGAAGGAACCTCGGAGGAATGGAAGTTTGAAGCAAAGGAAAGGCCGGGAATTTTCTGGAACCATCTCTCGCTCGATCTGCAGAAGTATGCGGATCGAGCGAGCACCTACATTATGAAGACAGTGGAGGCTGAATTATCTCTCGCTCGATCCGCAGAATGTTGCAGATCGAGCGAGACCCATTTTCCGCAAGATAGTAGCAGCTGCAATTTTCTCTCGCTCGATCCGCAGAATGTTGCAGATCGAGCGAGAGCCGTGTTTCGGGAACAAATTATATTTTTGGAAACTTTGTTAATTTAGTTCCTAGCCTTTATTAGACTATTATTCCGTTTTTATTTTTTTGATCAGACGTTTTTGGAGAGATTGGAGGCTAGGTTTTATTCTTCTCTTGGGAATTAGAGTTTTCTGAATTTTTATTTGATTTTTATGAATTTTGTCATGAGTATTGTTGGCTAAACTTTAATACTTGGTTGAGGAAGACAAAACCCTTGATTTTACTTATTCATGAGATTTTGATTTACAATGTTTGATTTTTATCAAGTATCAAGAATTATTCTGAATTGATTGATATGCTTGTGTATGAGATTTTTAGATTGGCCATCTTAGGATTTCATTATACAAACAAAAGCTAAATTAGAATTCAAATCCATAATTGTTTGAAACCTCTAATTTGCGAAGCAACTGCGTGTAATATTTTCTGCTGTTGAATTTATTATTTTGTAGGGATAATAATTGACTAGGCTAAATACAACCGCTGGTGTTTGTGTTGTCTAGTTTCGTCAGTTTTACTAGTTTGAATGCTACCGTAAATTTAAATCTGATCGCTGGTATTGGGTTAGTTTATGGGGTAAGGGTTAACTTAGACTGCTGTTGTCTATTTAACTAAAATTAAGGTGAGACTGGAATTAAATTTCCAATGACGAATATTTGATGAGATTAATTTTTATTTTAGTGAATCGATGATTGAATGAATGAATATCAAGGGTGTAGTCGACCGATACCAAGTCTTATTTCATATTGATTTCCTCAGTTAATTTTTAATCTTGCATGATAGTGATAATATAATTATTTAATTGCTAAAATTTTTAGTAGTTAATCTCAACCCAAAACCCCCCTTTTATTTTAAAGAACACTTTTAAATTTACCTTTCCTCGTGGGAACGATCCCTACTCACACTACTGCATTATTTGTTTATTTGATTGAGTCGGGTAATTTGGGCGTATGCGATAAGCGCTACCACAAATCCAGAGGTTGATTTCGAGTCATCCACGTCGCTTTGGAAGCTAGAGTCGGTATAGTCTTCCAATTTCAATTCTCTTCCCCCATAAACCATGAATATATTCTTAGTCCTTCTCAAGTACTTAAGAATATCCTTCACAGCTTTCCAAAGCATTTGACCAGGGTTCGCTTGATATCTGCTCCTGACACTCAGAGCAAAGGCTACATCTGGTCTGGTAGATATCATCCAATACATGATACTACCTATAGCTGACGCATATGGTATGTATGTCATTTTCTCTATCTCTTCGTCAGTCTTGGGAGACATTGAATTGGATAGAGAAACTCCATGGCACATAGGTAGATGTCCTTTCTTTAACTCATCCATGGAAAACCTCTTCAATATGGTGTCGATGTAGGTTGCTTGAGTGAGTCCTATCATTCTTTTAGATCTATCTCTATAGATCTGTATTCCTATAATATAGGATGCCTCACCCAAGTCCTTCATCGAGAATCTACCTGATAACCATATCTTTGTTGACTGCAACTTCCCTACATCATTCCCAATGAGTAGGATGTCATCAACATAAAGTACTAAGAATGTCACAGCATCCTTAACTACTTTCTTGTACACGCACGGTTCCTCCGGGTTCTTGATGAAACCAAAGTCTTTTATAGTTTCATCAAATCTCTGGTTCCAATTTCTTGACGCCTGTTTGAGACCATAAATTGATCTCTGAAGCTTGCATACCTTATGCTCGCTTCCCATGGATGTGAATCCCTTGGGCTGCATCATATAGATTTCTTCCTTAATGTTTCCATTAAGAAACGCAGTCTTCACATCCATCTGCCATATCTCATAGTCATACCATGCTGCTATGGCAATTAAGATTCTTATGGACTTGAACATTGCGACTGGTAAAAAAGTTTCATCATAGTCAACACCTTGTCTTTGTGTATAACCTTTTGCGACCAATCGTGCCTTGTAGGTCAGCACCTTACCATCAGGCCCAAGTTTTCTCTTGTAGATCCATTTACACCCTATAGGAATAATTCCATCGGGAGGATCTACTAAAGAAAAAACTTGGTTTGCATGCATGGAGTCTATTTCAGACTGCATGGCTTCAAGCCATAAATTCGAATCGGCATAAAAAATTGCCTCCTTGAAGTTTCTTGAATCACATCCAACGATGGGCTCGCTTTGATCCCCTTCAAGTAGGAGATTAAGTTGATCAGGAGGTCTAGAAGTCCTTTCGGATCTTCTAAGAGGTGGCATTTCAATTATTGGTTCCTGAGGTGTGGGGTTGCTATTTTGTATTTCGGGTTCTTCTCGAACTTCTTCGAGTTCCATCATTTTGCCTTTTCTATCAAGTAAGAATTCCTTCTCAAGGAAGGTGGCATTCCTAGAAACAAACACTTTTGTTTCAGTAGGATGATAGAAATAATATCCGATCGAATTCTTTGGATATCCTATAAAATAACATAAAGTGGATCGACTATCCAACTTATCTCCCACATTCTGCTTCACGTAAGCAGGACATCTCCAAATCCTCAAGTACGAATACTTAGGAGTTTTTCCAGTCCATAATTCATATGGTGTTTTGTTCACTGCTTTAGTGTGGACATTGTTCAATAACAATACCGCCGTTTCAAGTGCATAGCCCCAAAACGAGGGTGGGAGCTCAGTGAAGCTCATCATAGATCAAACCATGTCCAACAGAGTTCGATTACGACGCTCTGCTACACCATTAAGCTGAGATAAGGCAGGAGGAGTCCACTGAGAAAGAATTCCATTTTCTTTCAGATAGTTCAAAAACTCGGTACTCAAGTATTCACCGCCTCGATCAGATCGAAGTGCTTTAATACTTTTACCTAGCTGGTTTTCTACTTCATTCTTGAATTCTTTGAACATTTCAAACGATTTAGATTTATATTTCATTAAATATAAATACCCATACCTAGAATAATCATCAGTAAAGGTAATGAAGTAGGTGTGACCATATTTAGTACCAATACTAAATGGGCCACAAACATCTGTATGGATCAAATCCAATAGATTTTGACTACGTTCAGGTTTTCCCTTAAAAGGTGTTTTAGTCATTTTTCCTTTCAAACAGGACTCACAAGTAGGTAGAGAGTTTATATCTGACGAATCAAACATTCCCACTCCCACTAGCTTGTTCATCCTTCGTGAGGAAATATGACCTAGCCTAGCATGCCAAAGGTTTGCTGGGTTTTGACTATCGTTTTTCCTTTTAAGTGTTGTTGCCAGTTTATCAACATAATTAACTGGTACGTCTTTCAATTTTAAGTTATATAGATCGTTTTCAAGTTGTCCACATCCAATTAAACATTCATTCTTGTAAATATTGCAAATCTCATTCACAAAATTTCAAGAAAAACCATCTCTATCAAGCATAGAAACAGAAATAATGTTTTTAACCAAATCTGACACAAATAAAACATCTCTCAAAAATATCTTAAAATTGTTCTGCAGAATTAAATAAACGTCTCCCACAGCTTTGGCTTCAACTCTAGAACCATTTTCGAGCCTCAACTGGGTCTCACCCATCCTAAGCTTACGACTTCTTGTCATCTCACCTGCAAGTCATTGCAAATGTGAGATCCACATCTGGTTTCCAATACCCAAGAAGTAGTATTAAGTGAAACATTTATTTCAATATAAAACATACCCTTTGCAGTTCGCAACTGCTCGAGATATTCTTTGCAGTTACATTTCCAATGACCGGGTTTCTTGCAGTGATGGCAAACATCTTCAGATTTGTTCACGTTTGAAGCCTTTGACTTGTTCTTCTTCTTGGGTCCAGTTTTCTTGGGTTGGGCAGAACTTTTCTTACCCTTTGCACTTGGTCCCTTCTTAGAGTTAGAAGAGGAGCCTACCAAGAGTACCGGTTTATCCTTCTTTAATGTGGCCTCATAAGTGACAATCATATTGACCATCTCTTCAAGGGTGGCCTCTATCTTGTTCATATTGAAGTTCATCACAAAACCGTCAAACGACGAAGGAAGAGAGAAAATTAATAAGTCCGCATTCAGTTCGTGCTCCAATGTCAAATCGAGTGTTATAAACTTTTCAATGAGCCCGATCATGTGTACCCCATGCTCATGGACAGAAGTCCCATCTCGCATGCGGCATGTCATTAGCTCTTTGGCAGTGGCGTACCTCTCGGATCTTGACTGAGCTCCAAAAAGTTCCTTGAGGGTCTTGTGAATGTCAGCAGCATTCACTGCATCCTCAAATCGCCTCTGAAGTTCATCAGACATCGAAGCCTGCATGTAGCATTTGGCCTTGATATCATGGTCCCACCATTTATCAAGTTTGGTCAACTCTTCCGGACTCACATTAGCCGGGGCTTCCTTCGGAGGAGACTTTTCTAACACGTAGAAAACCTTTTCCGAACTTAGAACAATCTTTAACTTACAGAACCATTCTGTATAGTTAGCGCTCGTCAGTTTTTTTTGTTCTTGAATAGAGAATAGTGGATTGCGCGAATTCATCATAATGAAATACTGAAAAGAAACAGACAATAATCATTTATTGTTTAATTAATTTACTAAGACATAAAATAAGTCGAGATTAATTTTATGAATTACACTCCCACTATTTTAACGATTTCACCACCCTCTAGTGAAAATGAGAAACTGGTTTCCTTAGTGGGAACATGGAGTCCAATTGACAAATCATAGTCCCGAATAATATCAGTCAACCATAATTTTCAAAAGGTAGAGCCCAATTGCTTCCAAAACAACCCCCATGTTTTTACCTCATGTCCAATAAGAGCCCAATAATATGACGTCGTTTATTGTGACATGTCAAGATGACCCACCAATATTAAGTTGTGATGGACGGTCGCCGTATGGATCCCCCAATAATATTAGCCAATCTCATGGGAGTTCCACCCAACTTACAACATGTGTCGATCTAATGTACAGCTTTTCGACGAACGGGCCCCCCAATAATATGATACGGACCATGCCCGCGGGTAGCATCTCATACATTGATCGTTGATGGAAGGTAGGAACATTTAAACAATATTTAAATTTCCTTTTGTTAATCTTGATATTCATTTTAAATCATATTTAAAATGAGGGATTTTAATTTTGAAAAATTTGTCTCATCATTTAAAAATTTGTATGTTTGCGGGATTCATGCAATTTAGTCTAAACATGCATACAACAATAATATCAAATATTATATAAAAGATGATCGATGCCTAGATCTACTCGACCCGTGGTTGCCAATCACAAGTCTAAGTCCAATCCAAGGTGATATGTAAGTATGCAATGCAATCCTACTACATTGAGCTTCCAATATACATTTCTTCGGTCTTTATTGTCTGCTAGGCCCACCATTGTCTTCAAATCTTTATCTCCCACTAAGTTTAATAAATTTATAATAAATTTTGATGACAAATAGGGGATACATATTTAAGGGTGGGAACGGGCCATAAACCAGGCCCACTTTTATTACAAATGACAAATCAAATTTGGGCCATAAACCAAGCCCAGTAATAAAACCCAACTTTAATAATAAAAACCAAATGTAAACAACCTAACATACACCTAAAAAATTGGTTATGGCAATCGATCATCCTTTTATCCAATTATTTAATTCAATTAAATGATTGGATAACATGCAATTCAAAGTAATAATTGTAAATAGATAAAATCATATTTCATACATAAAATCTTATTTTATATATAAACTCATATTTTATCTAGTTTATCCATAAAATTATATTTTATATATAAAATCTAATTTCTTGGATTAAATTTATAAATTTCCAAAATTCAAAATTTATCCAAAAATTAATTTTTTTAAAATTTTGGGCTCAAACAATTTTGACTCATTGCCTCGTGGACCAACTGAAACAATTTTCAATCGGGCCAAAAACTGGGCCCAACAACAATTAACGGGCCGAAATCCAAAATTTCAAAAAATCAAATTTTAATTTTTCTGGGCTGCCCGGGACAATCCCGGGCAGTCCCCGACTATCGGGCTGGGGGCCCAGCCCCGTCGCCGCGCTCTAGGGAAACGTTTGCCCTAGCCTAGAACGCTGGGCTGCTGGGCCGCGCTCGCAGCCCAGCTGCGCGCAGGGCAGCCTCCCGAAATTTTTTTATTTTATTTTTTTGAAAAATCGAGGCTTTGTACAATCAAAAAATTTTAATCGTTTGATCTGAGAACAACCTGTCTCTGACGCCACTGTTGTAACACGTTCTCAGATCAGTCAGATGTGATACCCTTAGCAGCGGAAGTTTAAAAATTTTATTTTTTCATCTGGAACGATTCCAGATCATGGGTATAAAATCCTAACGATTAAAACAAACAATTAAAATAAAACAAAATTAAATTTTACCTCTCATGTCTTAACTTGAGGTTATGGACTCCAACAGAAAATTATGCTCTTCTTGTATATCCCAGGAACTGATGACTCGCTCGATCAACTCCTGAATCAGGTCCACGAACAGAATTCTTAATCCCTCTGATAGACTGCACTAGAAAGTCTATCAGAAGTTTCTACGAAGAGAATAAACAGATCTGATCTCTTTAATCAGACTGCAAATTCGAAAATTTGCAGACTGAAAAATAGAACACAGAGAAAGGGGGGGCCGAAACCCTAGGGAGAGTGCTCTAAAGGTTTTGAAATTTGTGAGCTGTGTTGTGTAATTTATGTACTTCAATAACTTATTTATAACATGGGCTGCTAACAGCTTAGGGTCCATTAGTCATAAGTTCAAGCCTGACAAGCAAAGCCCGCATGTTCAGAAATTAATATAAAATTTATCGTGACTTAAATTGACAAACCGATTTTACCAATGTGTACAAAAACCTTTTTTGTACATTTTAAAGTCAAAAATTTTCTGAATCCGAATTCAGTGGTTTCCAAAAATGGCATCCCTATGTCATTTTAGGAAATCTCACTCCCTCTACTCATTAATAATAAGTCCTACTTCTCATTTGCTAAATTTAACTCATTAAATTTAATTATCTCAATGGGGATTAGAAATCTATTACTTGTGTAACCCTCAATAGTTCAGGGATACAGCTAGCCGTGGGCCCATAACTCCTTGTGACTCGGAACAACAATTTCCGACTTACCCGTCGAATCATGGTAAGAGCGCCTAGCAACATCTCCCCATGATTCCCTAGGTATCACTGATAGTGCCTGCAAGAACCAGTAGGTTTTGGTTAGCGTACAGTACGGTCCCTTCATCCATATATCCCGATCGAATCAACAACCATTGGTATATCATGAGTCGTTCGAGATTCGATAACTATGAAATGCATCTTGGAGATCAAATAGTGAAATCGCATGTGCAACTAGGAAACCAAGTAACCCAAAGCACATCATGTACTCTGGCCAGATATTTATCACACTAATATCTCCTCAGATCGCATAGGATATCCACACTCGCAAGCGCGTGGTGAATCCTTGACAACAAAGCATTGACTCCTATATGTGTCGTAACTGTACCCAATCTTGACACCTGATGACCCTCATAGAGTCGGTAAAGGAGTCAAAGTA
Source organism: Henckelia pumila (assembly GCF_033568475.1). Lineage (NCBI taxonomy): Eukaryota > Viridiplantae > Streptophyta > Magnoliopsida > Lamiales > Gesneriaceae > Henckelia > Henckelia pumila. The sequence continues at coordinate 168,727,362 of NC_133123.1, forward strand.
CAGTACTAGCATATAGAGTCTCCATGATGTTTCAAGTAGTAAGGACTAATGGTGTACAACCAAAACCGCGGACTTATCCACTCAATTAGTGAAAACCACTTGGAAAGTCCGAATAGGGTAGTTCGATCATCCATCAAATGAATATCCATTTGCATGCTTCGAACATCTCTATGTTCCTTACCAATGAAACGTGGTACTCGGCATAGCAAATGCTAGTCTCAATCTTGAGCGATCCTTATCCTTATTGTGGACGGCTCAATTGACTATAAACTGGTTTAGAATATACAGTGATTACAAGATGTGTTTCATGATAGTCATCCATATCCACTATCACATCTTGCATACACTTTAGTATATTCAAGGTCTTTATCTAAACATCGTATAGCACGTCACAACATAACAATGTGATAAAAGATAAAGTAAATGCCAATATAAAGTGTAAATTATATTAAACAAAGATTGTTTACAAATAGAGTCATAAAGGCCCTTAGCCTCAAGTTGGCTAACAGGGCACCCACACTTTCACAGGCTAGAGTGTTTGAATTGACTGGAGAGAAAGCACATGCGGCACCTGATGATGTGATTGCAGGTAACTGCATTATTTATGGTTATCCTTCTTATGTGTTAGTAGATACAGGTGCTTCACACACGTTTATTTCTGAGAAATTTGTGTTGGCACATTCATTGCCTGTTGAATTGTTATCTACTGTTGTATAAATCTCTTCACCTCTGAGAAGTGGTATCATATCTATGAAATCATTTAGAACTTGTATGCTGCAGTATAAGGGTAACGAGATTGAAATAGACTGTATTGTGCTTGGTTTGTCCGACTTTGATTGTATTATAGGCATTGACATGTTAACCAAGTACAGTGCTACAGTGGATTGTTTTCACAAGGTTGTGAGATTAAAATCAGAGATTGCAACTGAATGAAAATTTTATGGTAAGGGTTCACGAGCCCGAATTCCTTGGATATCTATTATTTCGATGACTCGTTTATTGCAGAGAGAAGTAGAAGGATTTCTTGTATATTGTAAGGCCCAGGATTATGTAATTTAATACAGGATTATTTAATGTAATCCGAGATTATTTAATTTCAATTCGAGTATATTTAATTTGGGAATATTTAGAGTTTTGATTTAAATTCTAATATTCTTCAATTATTTAGGATTTAAATTGAATTAAAATAAGGGCCGATGACTTAATTGCAATTTTTGAAGTTTCAGGGGCTAAATTGCAATTGTACCTAAAGTTATCCGATTATGAATTCTATTATCAGCATGTAAACGTGTAAATAGGAGATGAATTCAGAAACTTTGAAGCAGAAAGTCGAGACCCCTTCATTTTATTTTGATTTTCTGATTTTCAAATCGTCGTAACTTTTGATTCGATCGTCCGATTTTGATTCCGAAAAGTGTTCTGGAATCCTTATGACAAAGACTTCGATTTGATGTAAGTCTTGATTTATTTCTGCATGTTTTAAAGCTCGAAAGTTGGTAGATATCAGATATTGATGTTATGTATATGTTCTTCGACGTTTCTACATTCCGATATCGAAACCGGCTCTAAGAATTCATGTTGCTTGTACTTAATCCTAATTTTCAGCTTGTGTTTGATGGGTATAGCTGCTGTTATCTTGATATTTGAGTTGTTATCGCTGATATGATATACGTATGAATTGTATTCAAAGTCGGAAATGGTTTCGATATTTCGTCGGTTACCGATTTTCAATCGCTACGCCGTCGATTTGCGTTTTGCGATCGTTTTGATAGCCGATGATTGAGCTGAGATGTTGCTTGATATGTTACTGACATTGCAGCAATTTTATTTTAAGTTTCAGAGTTTAATCGGAGACTATTGACTCAAGAACCTCAAGTTTAAACCAAAGAAGAAGAAGACGAGTTTGAAGTGGTTTTGATTGAAGATTATTGATGATTTTGAATCGATTCTGAAATGATAGATTTGAACAAAGTTTAATATGTATGTTTTAATATTGTGTTTCAAATTTGAAGTATTCACAAACGAGATATACGAAGGTATAATGACGACATCGCGAGTCAGGGATTTTGAAACTCGAGAATTATGCTTCTTGAGTTTTCCCGCCAAAACCACATGCTTGTTATTGTTTTGATTTGATTTTGATGTTGTCAATCCGTCTCAGGTAGTGGATCTTTGAGTTTGAGTCGATATGATGATGATATGATATGATATTAAATTGATTCTATGCCAATATCTGAGGCGATCTTATTTTCTAGTCCAGAATGAATACGATAGATGGATATCCATGTCAAGATTGGTTACGAATCTTGATGGCAACGACAAATTATGAATCAATTCTTAATCGATATATGAGTTATTTACTCTATTGTTGAGTCGATTATGAATAGAGTCGATATGATTTATTTAACGCTTTATATATGTCGATTATACTGGAAATATTTTCTCATCGAAGTTTATCCGGCTGTTGCTTTGTTTTGTATGTGTGCATGGCAACAGATGGGGCAGGAGCTGGCCAAAGTCGACGAGGGTAGCTCATGAGATGAAAGAGTAGGTGCCCAGTGAGCCAACTTGTGGCTAAGGGCTTTGATGACTCTTTGTATAAACAATCTTTTGTTTAATATAATTTACACTTTTATTAATGGCAATGACTTTATCTTTCTTCATATTGTTATATTGTGATATACTATTGTTGTTTTGATAAAGACCTTGAATATACTATAGTGTATGTAAGATGTGGTAGAACATGGAGATGTCTATCATGAAACACATCTTATAGTCACTGTATATTCTAAACTGTTCCTAGTCGATTGAGCCGTCCGATAATAAGGATAAGGATCGCTCGAGTTTGAGACTAGCATTTGCGATGCAGAGTACCACGTTTCATTGGTAAGGAACATAGAGATGTTCGAAGCATGCAAATGGATATTCATATGATGAATGATCGAACTACCCTATCCGGACTTTCCAAGTGGTTATCACTTATCGAGTGGATAAAGTCCGCGGTTTTGGTTGTACACCATTAGTCCTTACTACTTGAAACATCATTGAGACTCTATATGCTAGTACTGTGCTTTGACTCGTTTACCGACTCTATTGGGGTCATCAGGTGTCGGGATTGGGTACAGTTACAACACATATAGGAGTCGATGCTTTGTTGTCAAGGATTCACCACATACTTGCGAGTGTGGATATCCTATGCGATCTGAGGAGATATTAGTGTGACGAATCTCTGGCCAGAGTACATGATGTGATTTAAGAAATGGTTTCTTAGTAGCACATGCGATGTCACTATTTGATCTTCAAGATGTATTGCATAGTTATCGAATCTCGAACGACTCTCGATATACCAATGGTTGTTGATTCGATCGGGATATATGGATGAAGGGACCGTACTGTACGCTAACCAAAATCTATTGGTTCTTGTAGGCACTATCAGTGATACCTAGGAAATCATGGGGCGATGTTGCTAGGCGCTCTTACCATGATTCGATGGGCAAGTCGGAAATTGTTGTTCCGAGTCACAAGGAGTTGTGAGCCCACGGCTAGCTGTATCCCTGAACTATTGAGGGTCACACAGAGTAATGAATTTTTAATCCCCGTTGAGATAGTTAAATTTAAAGAGTTAAATTTAATGAACAAAGAAGTTGGACTTCTTAATTATGACTAGAGGAGTAAGATTTCCTAAAATGACATAGGGATTGACATTTTTGGAAACCACTGAATTCGGATTCAGAAAAATTTATCTTGACTTTAAAAGGTGCAGAAATGGTTTCTGTGCACATTGGTGAAATCGGTTTATCAATCGGAGTCACGATGAATTTTATATTAATTTCTGAACATGCGGGCTTTGCTTGTCGGGCTTGAACTTATGACTAATGGGCCCTAAGCTGTTAGTGGTCTACATTATAAATAAGTTACTGCAGTACAGAAATTACACACAACAAGGTCACAATTTTCGAAAAAACCCTATTTTTCTCTCTGAAGTGGCCGACCCCCTCTCCCCTCTGCTCGGTAAAATCTAGTCTGTGAATTTTGAATTGCAGTCTAGTTTAACGGATCAAATTCGTTAATCTCTTCGTATAAACTTGTGATAGATTTTCTAGTGCAATCTATCAGAGGGATTAAATATCTGTTCGTGGACCTGATTGAAGAACAGTTCATCCATCAGTTCCAGGGATATACAACAAGAGCAGAGCAATCTGTTGGTGTCCAAAATCTTGATTCGAGATTGAAGGTAAAAATTTATAATTGTTATTTAATTTTTAAACACACAATTTAATCGTAAGGTTTTGATACCCACTATGGAATCGTTCCATATAAAATTTTTAAACTTCCGCTGCACCGAGTATCAATCCTGATTGATCTGATCGCCGCGTTCTCCAACAGTGGTATCAGAGACAGGTTGCTCAGATCAAGCGATTAAATTAATCGATTGTACAAAAAAAATTTTAAGCCTCGGTTTTTTGAAACAATATAAATATTTAAAAAAAAAAAATTCGGGCAAAAACCCGGGCAGCGATTGGATCGCTGCCCGGGGAGGGGGCAGCGATGGTCGCTGCCCCGGGCAGCGCCGTGCGCCGCACTGTGCAGCGCTGCCCAGCGCAGCGCTGGGCACTGCGCAAGGCAGCTCTCGGCGCTGCCCATGGGCAGCGATGTGATCGCTGCCCAGGGCAGCGATCGTCGCTGCCCGGCCCGATCCCATTAGGGCGCGGGCAGCCCGGGAATGTCCCGGGCGGCCCGCGGGAAAAATTATTTTTTAATTTTTAAATTAAATTTTAATATGTTAAAATTCTATTTTTGGTCCGATCGAAAATTGTTTTTGATTGGTCCACGAGGCGTCGGATCGAATTGTTCGAGTCCGAAAATTTTAAAATTGATTTTTGGATAAATTTGAATTTTTGGAAAATTTAAATATTTTATCCGTTAAATTGAATTTTGAAATTATTTATTTTTGGTACAATTGATGATAAGATATGATCTTATGGATATATTGATCAAATATGATTTTATGTATAAAATTGGATTTTATAGATAAAATATGATTTTATTTGATAAAAAGATAAAATATGATTTTGTATGTAAAATGAGATTTTATGTATGAAATATGATTTTATCCTTTTAAATTTAAATTGCCATTGCATGTTATCCAATAAATTAATTTTGAATTAAATGTTATTGGATAAGGATGATCGATTGCCATGACCAATTTTGTAGGTGTATGTTAGGAATTTACATTTGTTTTTATTGTTGTTGGTTTTATTAATGGGCCTGGTTTATGGCCCAATATGAATTGTCATATGTAATAAAAGTGGGCTTGGTTTATGGCCCGTTCCAACCCCTTGAAAATGTATCCCCTACTTGTCATTGTTATTTATTGTAAATACATTAGATTTAGTAGGAGATCAAGATTTGAAGATGGAGGTGGGCCCAGCAGACAATAAAGATAGAAAAAATGTAAATTGGAAGCTCAATGTAATAGGATTGCATTGCATACTGCATATTACCTAGGATTGGACTAAGACTCGTGATTGGCAACCACGGGTCGATTAGAAATGGAATCGATCATCCTATAAAATATGTGATATTATAGTTGTATGCATGTTTTAGACAAAATTGTGTGAATCCGACAAGCATACAAAAATTTTAAAAATGATGAGACAAATTTTCAAAATTAAAAATCCCTCATTTTAAATATGATTTAAAATTGATATCAAGATAAACAAAGAAAATTTAAATTTGTTTAAATGTTCCTACCTTCCATCAACGATCAATGTATGAGATGCTACCCGCGGATACGGTCCGGCTCATATTATTGGGGGGGCCCGTTCTTCGGAAAGTTGTACATTGGATCGACACATGTTGTAAGTTGGGTGGAACTCCCATGGGATCGGCTCATATTATTGGGGGATCCACATGGCGACCGTCCATCACAACTTAATATTGATGGGTCATCTTGACATGTCACAATAATCGGCGTCATATTATTGGGCCCTTATTGGACATGAGGTAAAAACGTGGAGGTTGCTTTGGAAGCAATTGGGCTCTACCTTTTGAAAATTATGGTTGGCTGATATTATTCGGGACCATAAGTTTGTCAATTGGACTCCATTTTCTCACTAAGGAAAACAGTTTCCCGTTTTCACTAGAGGGTAGTGAAATCGTTAAAATAGTGGGAGTGAGATTCATAAAATAAATTTCGCCTATTTTATGTCTTAGTAAATTTCTTAAACAATCACTGATATTTGTCTGTTTCTTTTCAGTATTTTCATAAGATGAATTCGCGTAATCCACTTTTCTCGATCCTCGAACAAAATAAGTTGACTGGCGCAAACTATACGGAATGGTTCCGTAAGTTGAAGATTGTCTTGACTTTGGAGAAGATGCTCTACGTGTTAGAAAAATCTCCTCCGAAGGAAGCACCAGCTGACGTAAGTCCGGAGGAGTTAGCCAAACTTGATACATGGTGGGACCATGATATCAAGACCAAATGCTATATGCAAGCCTCGATGTCTGATGAACTCCAGAGGCGATTTGAGGACACCGTGAATGCTGCTGACATTCACGTTCAACTCAAGGAACTTTTTGGGGCTCAATCGAGGGCTGAAAGGTTCGCTACTGTAAAGGAGCTAATGACGTGTCGCATGCGTGAAGGGACTTCGGTCCGTGATCATGGGGTACGAGTGATTTGGCTCATACAGAAGTTGGTAACCCTTGATTTGGTGTTGGAGCATGAACTCAACGTGGACTTACTACTTCTGTCTCTTCCTTCTTCGTTTGACAGATTTGTGGTGAATTTCAATATGAACAAGATAGAGGCCTCCCTTGAAGAGATGGTCAATATGCTTGTGACATATGAATCCATATTAAAGAAGGATAAACCGGCTTTCTTGGTGGGCTCCTCTTCTTCTGCTAAGAAGGGGTCAAGTACAAAGGGTAAGAAACGTTCTGCCCCACCCAAGAAAATCGAACCCGAGAAGAAGTACAAGACAAAGGCTTCAAACATGGAAAAATCCAAGGATGTTTGCCATTACTGCAAGAAGCCCGGTCATTGGAAGCGTAACTGCAAGGAATATCTAGAGCAGTTGCGAACTGCGAAGGGTATGTTCTATATTGAAATAAATGTTTCACTTAATACTACTTCTTGGGTATTGGATACCGGATGTGGATCTCACATTTGCAATGATTTGCAGGTGATGACAAGAAGTTGCAGGCTTAGAATGGGTGAGACCCAGCTGAGGCTCGGGAATGGTTCCAGAGTTGAAGCTAAAGCTGTGGGAGATGTTTATTTATTTTTGCAGAACGGTTTTAAGCTACTTTTAAGAGATGTTTTATTTGTTCCGAATTTGATTAAAAACATTATTTCTGTTTCTATGCTTGATAGATATGGTTATTCTTGCAATTTTGTGAATGAGATTTGCAATATTTACAAGAATGAATGTTTGATTGGAAATGGACAACTTGAAAACGATCTATACAACTTAAAACTAAAAGACGTTCCAATAAATTATGTTGATAAACCGGCAACAACAAACAAAAGGAAAATCGATAGCCAAAACCCGGCAAACCTTTGGCACGCTAGGCTAGGTCATATTTCCTCAAGGAGGATGAACAAGCTAGTGGGAGAGGGCATGTTTGATATGTCTGATATTAACTCTCTACCTACTTGTGAATCCTGCCTAAAAGGAAAAATGACTAAATCTCCTTTTAAGGGGAAACCTGAGCGTAGTCAAAATCTGTTGGATTTGATCCATACAGATGTTTGTGGTCCATTTAGAGTTGGGACTCAATATGGCCACACCTACTTCATTACCTTTACTGATGATTATTCAATGTATGGGTATTTATATTTAATGAAATATAAGTCTGAAGCATTTGAAAAGTTCAAAGAATTAAAGGCTGAAGTAGAAAACAAGCTAGGTAAAAGTATTAAAGCACTTCGATCGGATCGAGGTGGAGAATACTTGAGTACCGAGTTTTTGGACTATCTAAAAGAGAATGGGATTCTCTCTCAGTGGACTCCTCCTATGACACCACAGCTTAATGGTGTATCGGAGCGTCGTAATCGAACTTTGTTGGACATGGTTCGGTCCATGATGAGCTTCACTGAGCTTCCACCTTCGTTTTGGGGCTATGCGCTTGAAACGGCGGTATTGTTGTTGAACAACGTCCACACTAAAGCAGTGGACAAAACACCATACGAGTTATGGAATGGCAAAGCTCCTAAGTATTCGTACTTGAGGATTTGGTGATGTCCTGCTTACGTGGAGCGGACAGTGGGAGATAAGTTGGATAGTCGATCCAGCTTATGTTATTTTGTAGGGTATCCGAAGAATTCAATCGGATATTATTTCTATTATCCTGCTGAAACAAAGGTGTTTGTTTCAAGGAATGCCACCTTCTTGGAGAAGGAGTTCTTATTGGATAAGAAAGGCGAGATGATGGAACTCGAAGAAATTCGAGAAGAACCCGAAATACAAAATAACGATCCTACACCTCAGGAACCATTGATAGACACGCCTGTACCTAGAAGATCCGAGAGGACTTCTAGACCTCCTATTCGATATGGTCTTCTTCTTGAAGGGGATCAAGATGAACCCGATGTTGGATGTGATCCAAGAAACTTCAAGGAAGCAATTTCTGATGCGGATTCAAATTTATGGCTTGAAGCTATGCAGTCGGAAATAGATTCGATGCATACAAACCAAGTTTGGTCTTTAGTAGATCCTCCCGATGGAATTGTTCCAATAGGGTGTAAATGGATCTACAAGAGAAAGCTTGGGCCTGATGGTAAGGTATTGACCTACAAGGCGCGATTGGTGGCGAAAGGTTATACTCAAAGACAAGGAGTTGACTATGATGAAACCTTTTCACCAGTTGCAATGTTCAAGTCCATAAGAATCCTTATTGCCATAGCTGCTTGGTATGACTATGAGATATGGCAAATGGATGTGAAGACTGCTTTTCTTAATGGAGACATTAAGGAAGAAATCTATATGAAGCAGCCTGAGGGGTACACATCCATGGGAAGCGAGCATAAGGTATGCAAGCTTCAGAGATAAATTTATGGTCTAAAACAAGCATCAAGAAGTTGGAACCAGAAATTTGATGAAACAATAAAGGATTTTGGTTTCATCAAGAACCCGGAGGAACCATGCGTGTACAAGAAAGTAGTTAAGGATGCTGTGACATTCTTAGTACTTTATGTTGATGACATCCTACTCATTGGGAATGATGTAGGGATGTTGCAGTCAACAAAGATATGGTTATCAGGTAGATTCTCGATGAAGGATTTGGGTGAGGCATCCTATATTCTAGGGATACAGATCTATAGAGATAGATCTAAGAGAATGATAGGACTCACTCAATCAACCTATATCGACACCATATTGAAACGGTTTTCAATGGATGGGTCCAAGAGAGGACATCAACCCATGTGTCATGGAGTTTCTCTATCCAAGTCTATGTGTCCTAAGACTGAAGAAGAGATAGAGAAAATGACACATGTACCATATGCGTCAGCCATAGGTAGTATCATGAATGGGATGATATCTACCAGATCGGATGTAACGCCCTGTTTTTATCTTAATTGAATTTATTTGAGTTAATCAGAGATTACAGAGTTCTCGAGCCGGTTTGATTTTGATCAGGGTCCTTTTTGCAAATTTTGAAAATTTCAGGGACTAAATTGCAAATAGGGGATTTAATATATTGTCTACACTTAGATATTTATTTTGGAAGCCTCATCTTCCTCCTCCCAACCGTGAGCATCCATTGAAGCGCCTCTTTGGACTTTCAAGCTTCTAGATTTCAGTCCGAGCACGATCCGACCGTTGAAATTTATTTCTGAAGGCAGATTATCGATCACTGCAGCGAGAGCTCCGTTATATCGTAAGTTTTTCTACGATCGGATACATTCTAGTTTTTGGATGTTGTTAGAATCGTTTGAGATTCGAGTATGTTGTTCTCTACAGAGTTCTGATCGTTTATTATCTGTCGGTTTTGAATTAGAGCGACGTTCGGAATTGTTATGATTTTTGGAAGTATTATTCGAAAATGTGGGTTTTTGAGATTTGTTGGGTTTGTCTTGTTGTGGTTTTAGCATTGAATTGAGTTGATATCAATATTGAACTGCTGTCTGCGTTGCCGGTTTGTTCAGTTTATAGCCGTTATGCCGTCGGTTTGAGTTTTGAGGGTTTCGAACCGTTTTTTGAGTTGTTGAACTTGGCTTGTAAGTTGGTCTTTGTTGTTGATCAATCTCTTGTATCTGAACAGATTCGTTTGGAGTTGTCAAGCCCTGAGTTAGCAGCTGATTGATCGTTTCAGAGTTGGACGAAGATCGGTAATGAGATTTACCTTGATCCGTAGTTGTTGTTTAGATTGTATAGTTGTTGATACAATATTTTGTTGTAGCTTTCCTGGAGTTGGAACTACTGCATTGAAAGGTAAAAGCAGTCATCGTAGCGGGATAGCATACTCGGGACTGTTGGTTCTCGAGTTTCCCTTTTTAAATCACATATTGCATTGATACTTGTTCTAGCACGTGGAACTTGTAATTGTTGATTGATTGAGTTTTTGTTATGTGGCTTATGTTTATGTTTCTGTTATGCATTCATCTTGAGCCTACTTTGATTTCAGCGGGCAGAACCGCCCTTTTTGTTAGACGTTTGGGAACTATGATTGAGTGGCCTAGGTTGTAGTATTTCGCCTAGTGCTAGCATACTCATTATGGTTGCTCAAAGTCTAGAGTGGGATACGTGGCACCAACTCGATTGGGAGAGTCGGTGAGTCGTTACGTGATCTCATCCTCGGGATCCCAAAAGCAGAGCAATACTCCCGTGTTTATCAGAATCGATATCCTGGTTTTAAATACATGCATATCATTAACTTCGACTTGAATATGTGGTTTGATAGCATGTTGTGTATTCATTACTTGATATGTTGATTTTACTGGGAATGTCGTTCTCACCGGTTATCCGGCTATTGCTTTGTTTTGTATGTGTACTTGGCAACAGGTGGGGCAGGAACAAGTCAGAAGAGGCATGGTTAGCTTCGAGGGCAAGTAGTAGAAGTGAGACTCGGTTTAGAAGTCGAATTAGCATGTTTATCTAGTTTAAGATTGAAGCATGTTAGAACTCGAACTTGATATGTTTTGTTATTCGAATTAGTTTGTATTCGGATTGTAATCTGAAATCGAAGTATGTTGTTGCTGTATCGATTTAGACTTCTGGTTGTTTTTAGGCCTTCTGAAAGCATGACTTGTTATGGCATGTTTCCCTACACCCTGTTATTGCATTTGTATTTGAAGGCATGTCGGATCAAGCGCGGAATCCTTTCTTTTTTCTGCAGCCTGAGCTTTTTCTGCCCAGGCCTTCCGCGCGCGGGCGAGGCGTTCCTCGCACGCGCGCGAGGCCTCCGTTGGGCCTCGAGATCGTTTGCCCGCGCGCGCGCGAGATTGGTTCCTCGCGCGGGCGCGCGGCGTTTTTTTTAAAAAAAAAAAAAAAAAAAAAAAACTTTGACTTGTTTTACTCTTGGATTCTTGTTCGCTTAATTGTTGTTTAATCCGAGATTAGTGGTTTAGAATCGAGGTCTCACATTAAGTGGTATCAGAGCCTTAAGATTCTTGGTCAAACTAGAGTGAGCGGGGTAGATCGAGTCTGTGTGTAATGACTCCTCGCATGTGTTTGAATTATTTAATTGTGTACTTAATTCCATGCGAGCATGCTTTATTGTTTGAGCATTATTTGAATTACATGGTTGTGTGATTTAAATTAATAAAGCATGATCTACTTGAGATATAACTGTTTCTGTTCTCGACTGGTATTCGGTATTCCAAGCGGTTGTAAGGGCACTGATGGTAGCGATTGAGATATCTCGTGTGCTAACCTTTGATTATCAGATGGGTCCTCGTCGAGTGATAAACAGAAACACACCACCAGTTATCCCTGCGACTGAGCAAGCTAGCACTGAGGTTGATCAGTTGGATGCTTCAGCAACTCCTATGGAAACCTTGCTGAAGAGGTTTCAGTCGTTCAATCCGCCATTGTTGATGGGTACTGAGAACCCAATTGACTGTGAGAGTTGGTTGGATGATATGGATCAGTTGTTTGATTCCATTGACTACAAAGATGACCGCCGAATCAGGTTAGTAATTCATCAGCTGCGTGGTGGTGCTAAGAGCTGGTGGATCATGACAAAGAAAGCAATTGAGAGTAGAGGTACAGAGGTTACTTGGACTCTTTTTAAATCTGAGTTTTATAAGCGGTTTTTCCCTATCTCGTATCGTAAGGATAAGGGAGCAGAGTTTGCAAATCTGAGGCAAGGGAATCTGAACATTGAAGAGTACGTGGCTAAGTTCGACAGTCTGTTGCGTTTTGCACCGCTAATTGCCGGAGATGAAGAAGCTAAGGCAGATCAGTTCATCAACGGGTTGAACCCCGATGTCTTCACGTTGGTTAACACCAACAGGCCTAGCAACTTTGCGGATGCCATGAATTACGCAAAGGGAGCAGAAGCAGGCTTGTGGAGGCAAAAAGGTAATCAGGGGGCACCTCAGCAGCAGAGGCAGTATCAGAACCAACCATCTCAGTACCAGAATCAGCCACCTCAACATCAGAACCAGCAGCAGAGGTATGAAGGTGGAAACAGTGGGGGAAACAGAAAGGATCAGTACAAGGCAAGAGGTAAACAGTTCAAGAGACAGGGGAACAGTTCGTCCAGTTCCAGTGGTTCGAAGCAATTCGGTTCAGGACCGAGTTCTGGGTCATCATCCTTGTACTGCAGCAAGTGTGGAGGAAGACACTCACCGGATCAGTGTGTGGGAGTCTTCGGCAATTGTAACACATGTCAGCAACTGGGACACTTCTCTAAAGTGTGCCCTCAACGTAATAGAGATAGAGCTCAGAGTGGGATTTCGTCTAGACCTGCAGCTCAGACGGAGAGGCAGTCGTCTGCAGTACACTCTTTCCAACCCCAGCAATAGCAGAACAGACAAGGAGGTAGCTCTAGTGCAAATCAGCCTCCGAGACAGCAAGCACGAGTCTTTGCATTGACAGAGGATCAGGCTCAGGCAGCACCTGACGATGTCATAGCAGGTAACTGTTCGATTTTCGATCATTCTGCTCATGTCTTGATAGATACAGGTGCTTCCCATTCCTTTATCTCTGAGAAATATGTGTTATTGCATGCTTTGCCAACTGAATTGTTGCCTACAGTAGTAGCTGTTACTTCACCTTTAGGTGGAGGAATTGTTTCTGTCCGACTAGTCAGGAACTGTGAACTTTGTTTTGAGGGAAATTTGTTAGAATTCGACTGTATTGTACTTGGACTGTCAGATTTTGATTGTATCGTCGGGATAGATGCGTTAACCAAGTACAGGGCAACAGTTGATTGTTTTCTGAAATTTGTCAGGTTCAGACCTGAAATGGCAGACGAGTGGAAATTCTTTGGTAAGGGTTCTCGATCTAGAATTCCTTTGATTTCAGTGTTATCTATGACTCGTTTGTTACAGAGAGGTGCAGAAGGATTTTTGGTTTATGCGGTTGATGTACTGAAATCTAGCCCAGCTTTGGTTGACTTACCAGTGGTTAGAGATTTTGCTGATGTGTTTCCGGAAGATGTTCCTGGATTGCCACCCATTTGAGAGGTTGAATTCAGCATTGACTTAGTGTCAGGTACTCAACCTATTTCAAAAGCTCCTTATCGTATGGCACTTGTTGAATTGAGAGAGTTGAAGGAGCAGCTTGGGGATTTGATTGCCAAGGGATACATCAGACCTAGTGTATCGCCTTGGGGTGCTCCTGTTCTATTCGTTCGGAAGAGGGATGGTTCTATTCGGCTCTGTATCGACTACCATCAATTGAATCAGGCTACAGTTAAGAACAGGTATCCTTTACCCCGAATAGATGACTTGTTCGATCAACTGCAGGGTTCTTCTGTCTACTCTAAGATTGATCTGAGGTCAGGCTACCATCAGCTGAGAGTGCGAGAGGAAGATGTTCCTAAGACCGCATTCAGAACGAGGTATGGTCACTTTGAGTTTATAGTCATGCCATTTTGTTTGACTAACGCTCCAGCTGTTTTTATGGGTTTGATGAACCGTATCTTTCAGCGTTATTTAGATGAGTTCGTCATTATTTTCATCGATGATATTCTTATCTACTCGAAGAACCGTACTGACCATGCAGAGCACTTGAGGATCGTCTTGCAGATTTTGCGAGTTGAGCAGTTGTTTGCCAAGCTATCGAAATGCGAATTCTGGTTAGATCGAGTTGTCTTTCTCGGTCATATTATTTCTGAAGATGGGATTTCTGTCGATCCCAGCAAAATCGAAGCGGTTATGAATTGGCCTAGGCCGACATCAGTACCTGAGATCCGAAGCTTCATGGGTTTAAGCTGGTTATTACCGTCGTTTTATCGAGGGTTTCTCGTCTATTGCCAAGCCTATTACCCAGCTGACTCAGAAGAATGCGCCTTTTGTCTGGACTCCAGATTGTGAGGCTAGCTTTGTTGATCTAAAGAGGAGACTGACCAGTGCTCCAATTCTTTCTATTCCGAAGGGTACTGGAGGTTTCACAGTGTATTGTGATGCTTCTAACCGAGGTTTGGGTTGTGTTCTTATGCAGCATAAGCATGTGGTAGCGTATGCATCGAGGCAGCTAAAACCGCACGAGACTCGTTATCCTGTTCATGATCTTGAACTTGCAGCGATTGTATTTGCTTTGAAGATCTGGCGTCACTATCTTTATGGTGAGTCTTTCGAGATCTTTTATGATTATAAGAGTCTTAAGTACTTGTTTTCACAGGCAGAGCTGAATATGAGACAGAGAAGATGGTTAGATCTGTTGAAGGATTTCGACTGTGAGATCAAGTATTATCCAGGGAAGTCGAATGCAGTTGCAGATGCCTTGAGCCGAAAGCTTTGTTCGTTATCTCTTTCAACTATCGGTGTTTCTCAGTTGGTCGATGATTGTTGCACTTCTGGTTTAGAGTTTGAAACAGATAGGGAGACTATCAGAGTGTTTGCTATTCAAGCCGAGCCGGAGTTGTTTGTTGCAATTAGAGAAGCACAGAAGTCTGAGCCGAGCATTCAGGTTTCAGTAGAGAAAGTCAGAACTGGGCATCAGTCAGAATTCCAGGTTAGAGATGACGGGTTGTTTGTGAATAACCGTATTGTTGTGCCTGATATTTCAGAGTTGAGACAGCGTATTCTCCGAGAGGCTCATTGCAGTCGGTTTAGCGTTCATCCTGGAGGTCGTAAAATGTACAACGATCTGAAGAGTCAGTTCTGGTGGAAGAGAATGAAGGACGATGTTGCGAGATTTGTATCTCGGTGTTTGAATTGTCAGCAAGTGAAAGCAGAGCGGAAGCGACCAGGTGGTCTTTTGCACAGCCTATCTGTTCCTGAATGGAAATGGGATCACATTTCTATGGATTTTGTCACGAAGCTACCACGATCCGTTCGAGGATGCGATGCTATTTGGGTAGTGATCGACCGATTGATGAAGTCTGCGTGTTTTATTCCGTACAGGATGACGTATCGTCATGATCAGATGGCTGAGTTGTATGTTAGCAATGTTGTGAGATTGCATGGTGTGCCGAAGTTGATCGTTTCAGACAGAGATCCTAGATTCACTTCTCACTTCTGGCACAGTCTTCAGGGGGCACTTGGTACTCGATTGCATCTGAGTACAGCTTATCATCCTCAGACAGATGGACAGTTAGAGCGGACTATCCAGACGTTGGAGGATATGCTGCGAGTGGTAGTGCTAGACTTTGGCACTAGTTGGCAGGATTCTTTGCCTCTTGTCGAGTTTTCTTACAACAACAGCTTCCAAGCGAGTATCGGTATGGCGCCTTTTGAGGCTTTGTATGGTAGAAAGTGCCGATCTCCGTTGTTTTGGGATGAATTGTCCGAGTCACCAGATTTGGGACCGGAGATGCTTAGAGATATGGCAGAGCAGGTTAATATCATTCAGACCAGAATGAAGTCAGCTCAAGATAGACAGGCGAAGTATGCGAATGTCAAACGTCGACCTCTGAGTTTTGAGCAGGGAGACCGTGTATTCCTTAAGATTTCTCCGTTCAGAGGCACCGTCAGATTCGGTAAGAGAGGAAAGTTATCTCCGAGATTCATCGGTCCATATGAAATTCTCGAGAAAATAGGCGATCTTGCCTACAGACTTGCACTTCCTCCGTCTTTATCTGGTATTCACGACGTTTTTCACGTCTCTATGCTGCGAAAGTATCAACCAGATATTTCTCATATCCTTCAGCCTGACGAAGCCGAGTTAGACGAGACCCTGAGCTATTTTGAGCGACCGATTCAGATCCTTGATCGGAAAGAAAAGCAACTCAGAACCAAGTTGATTCCGTTGGTGAAAGTGCAGTGGAGCCGTCACGGAGTCGAGGAAGCGACTTGGGAGACAGAATCTGACATGAGACAACGTTTTCCAGAGTTGTTCGGATGACGTGAGTTCTTCTTACTGTCTTTAGTTCTTTATCCTATCTTATGAGTTATGGTTCTTGTGGATTCGAGGACGAAATCTCTTCTTAGTGGGGGAGAATTGTAATGCCCCGTTTTTATCTTAATTGAATTTATTTGAGTTAATCAGAGATTACAGAGTTCTCGAGCCGGTTTGATTTTGATCAGGGTCCTTTTTGCAAATTTTGAAAATTTCAGGGACTAAAATGCAAATAGGGGATTTAATATATTGTCTACACTTAGATATTTATTTTGAAAGCCTCATCTTCCTCCTCCCAACCGTGAGCATCCATTGAAGCGCCTCTTTGGACTTTCAAGCTTCTAGATTTCAGTCCGAGCACGATCCGACCGTTGAAATTTATTTCTGAAGGCAGATTATCGATCACTGCAGCGAGAGCTCCGTTATATCGTAAGTTTTTCTACGATCGGATACATTCTAGTTTTTGGATGTTGTTAGAATCGTTTGAGATTCGAGTATGTTGTTCTCTACAGAGTTCTGATCGTTTATTATCTGTCGGTTTTGAATTAGAGCGACGTTCGGAATTGTTATGATTTTTGGAAGTATTATTCGAAAATGTGGGTTTTTGAGATTTGTTGGGTTTGTCTTGTTGTTGTGGTTTTAGCATTGAATTGAGTTGATATCAATATTGAACTGCTGTCTGCGTTGCCGGTTTGTTCAGTTTATAGCCGTTATGCCGTCGGTTTGAGTTTTGAGGGTTTCGAACCGTTTTTTGAGTTGTTGAACTTGGCTTGTAAGTTGGTCTTTGTTGTTGATCAATCTCTTGTATCTGAACAGATTCGTTTGGAGTTGTCAAGCCCTGAGTTAGCAGCTGATTGATCGTTTCAGAGTTGGACGAAGATCGGTAATGAGATTTACCTTGATCCGTAGTTGTTGTTTAGATTGT
Source organism: Henckelia pumila (assembly GCF_033568475.1). Lineage (NCBI taxonomy): Eukaryota > Viridiplantae > Streptophyta > Magnoliopsida > Lamiales > Gesneriaceae > Henckelia > Henckelia pumila. The sequence continues at coordinate 168,744,747 of NC_133123.1, forward strand.
ATAGTTGTTGATACAATATTTTGTTGTAGCTTTCCTGGAGTTGGAACTACTGCATTGAAAGGTAAAAGCAGTCATCGTAGCGGGATAGCATACTCGGGACTGTTGGTTCTCGAGTTTCCCTTTTTAAATCACATATTGCATTGATACTTGTTCTAGCACGTGGAACTTGTAATTGTTGATTGATTGAGTTTTTGTTATGTGGCTTATGTTTATGTTTCTGTTATGCATTCATCTTGAGCCTACTTTGATTTCAGCGGGCAGAACCGCCCTTTTTGTTAGACGTTTGGGAACTATGATTGAGTGGCCTAGGTTGTAGTATTTCGCCTAGTGCTAGCATACTCATTATGGTTGCTCAAAGTCTAGAGGAGTGGGATACGTTGCACCACCTCGATTGGGAGAGTCGGTGAGTCGTTACGTGATCTCATCCTCGGGATCCCAGAAGCAGAGCAATACTCCCGTGTTTATCAGAATCGATATCCTGGTTTTAAAGACATGCATATCATTAACTTCGACTTGAATATGTGGTTTGATAGCATGTTGTGTATTCATTACTTGATATGTTGATTTTACTGGGAATGTCGTTCTCACCGGTTATCCGGCTGTTGCTTTGTTTTGTATGTGTACTTGGCAACAGGTGGGGCAGGAACAAGTCAGAAGAGGCATGGTTAGCTTCGAGGGCAAGTAGTAGAAGTGAGACTCGGTTTAGAAGTCGAATTAGCATGTTTATCTAGTTTAAGATTGAAGCATGTTAGAACTCGAACTTGATATGTTTTGTTATTCGAATTAGTTTGTATTCGGATTGTAATCTGAAATCGAAGTATGTTGTTGCTGTATCGATTTAGACTTCTGGTTGTTTTTAGGCCTTCTGAAAGCATGACTTGTTATGGCATGTTTCCCTACACCCTGTTATTGCATTTGTATTTGAAGGCATGTCGGATCAAGCGCGGAATCCTTTCTTTTTTCTGCAGCCTGAGCTTTTTCTGCCCAGGCCTTCCGCGCGCGAGCTTGATTCCTCGCGCGGGCGCGCGGCGTTTTTTTTTTAAAAAAAAAAAAAAAAAAAAGAAAAAACTTTGACTTGTTTTACTCTTGGATTCTTGTTCGCTTAATTGTTGTTTAATCCGAGATTAGTGGTTTAGAATCGAGGTCTCACACCGGATGTAGCATTTGCTCTGAGTGTCACGAGCAGATATCAAGCTAATCCCGGTCAAATGCATTGGAAAGCCGTGAAGGACATTCTTAAGTACTTACGAAGGACTAAGAATATGTTCATGGTATATGGAGGAAGAGAACTAAAATTGGAAGGCTATACCGACTCTAACTTCCAAAGTGACGTTGATGACTCGAAGTCAACCTCTGGATTTGTGTTCATGCTCAATGGCGGTGCTGTCTCTTGGAAGAGTTCCAAGCAGGACACCACAGCGGATTCCACCACTGAGGCAGAATACATTGCAGCATCAGCTGCTGCTAAAGAGGCCGTTTGGATGAGGAATTTCGTCCAAGAGTTGGGCGTCATTCCTGAAGTTGTTGGTCCAGTCCCGGTGTACTGTGACAACATGGGTGCCGTTGCTCAGGCAAAGGAACCAAGGTCTCATCAAAGATCCAAACACGTACTGAGGAAATACCACATCATCCGGGAGATTGTGGAAAGAGGAGACATCACTGTCGAAAGAGTGGCCTCTGCAGACAATATCGCTGATCCACTTACTAAGCCCTTGTCAGGACCATTATTTGACAAACATCGCGAAGCAATGGGTCTACGTAGTATGACTAGTTGGCTTTAGGGCAAGTGGGAGATTGAAAGAGTAGGTGCCCAGTGAGCCAACTTGTGGCTAAGGGCTTTGATGACTCTTTGTATAAACAATCTTTTGTTTAATATAATTTACACTTTTATTAATGGCAATGACTTTATCTTTCTTCATATTGTTATATTGTGATATACTATTGTTGTTTTGATAAAGACCTTGAATATACTATAGTGTATGTAAGATGTGGTAGAACATGGAGATGTCTATCATGAAACACATCTTATAGTCACTGTATATTCTAAACTTTTCCTAGTCGATTGAGCCGTCCGATAATAAGGATAAGGATCGCTCGAGTTTGAGACTAGAATTTGCCATGCAGAGTACCACGTTTCATTGGTAAGGAACATAGAGATGTTCGAAGCATGCATATGGATATTCATATGATGAATGATCGAACTACCCTATCCGGACTTTCCAAGTGGTTATCACTTATCGAGTGGATAAAGTCCGCGGTTTTGGTTGTACACCATTAGTCCTTACTACTTGAAACATCATTGAGACTCTATATGCTAGTACTGTGCTTTGACTCGTTTACCGACTCTATTGGGGTCATCAGGTGTCGGGATTGGGTACAGTTACAACACATATAGGAGTCGATGCTTTGTTTTCAAGGATTCACCACATACTTGCGAGTGTGGATATCCTATGCGATCTGAGGAGATATTAGTGTGACGAATCTCTGGCCAGAGTACATGATGTGATTTAAGAAATGGTTTCTTAGTAGCACATGCGATGTCACTATTTGATCTTCAAGATGTATTGCATAGTTATCGAATCTCGAACGACTCTCGATATACCAATGGTTGTTGATTCGATCGGGATATATGGATGAAGGGACCGTACTGTACGCTAACCAAAATCTATTGGTTCTTGTAGGCACTATCAGTGATACCTAGGGAATCATGGGGCGATGTTGCTAGGCGCTCTTACCATGATTCGATGGGCAAGTCAAAAATTGTTGTTCCGAGTCACAAGGAGTTGTGAGCCCACGGCTAGCTGTATCCCTGAACCATTGAGGGTCACACAGAGTAATGGATTTTTAATCCCCGTTGATATAGTTAAATTTAAAGAGTTAAATTTAATGAACAAAGTAGTTGGACTTCTTAATTATGAGTAGAGGAGTAAGATTTCCTAAAATGACATAGGGATGGACATTTTTGGAAACCACTGAATTCGGATTCAGAAAAATTTATCTTGACTTTAAAAGGTGCAGAAATGGTTTCTGTGCACATTGGTGAAATCGGTTTATCAATCGGAGTCACAATGAATTTTATATTAATTTCTGAACATGCGGGCTTTGCTTGTCGGGCTTGAACTTATGACTAATGGGCCCTAAGCTGTTAGTGGCTTACATTATAAATAAGTTATTGCAGTACAGAAATTACACACAACAAGGTCACAATTTTCGAAAAAACCCTATTTTTCTCTCTGAAGTGGCCGACCCCCTCTCTCCTCTGCTCGGTAAAATCCAGTCTGTGAATTTTGAATTGCAGTCTGGTTTAACGGATCAAATTCGTTAATCTCTTCGTAGAAACTTCTGATAGATTTTCTAGTGCAATCTATCAGAGGGATTAAATATCCGTTCGTGGACCTGATTGAAGAACAGTTCGTCCATCAGTTCCAGGGATATACAACAAGAGCAGAGCAATCTGTTGGTGTCCAAAATCTCGATTCGAGATTGAAGGTAAAAATTTATAATTGTTATTTAATTTTTACACACACAATTTAATCGTAAGGTTTTGATACCCACTATGGAATCGTTCCATATAAAATTTTTAAACTTCCGCTGCACCGGGTATCAATCCTGATTGATCTGATCGCCGCGTTCTCCAACATGAGAGAGTCTAGAGATGTGGAATCGGGTTGTTGTAGTTGAAACAATGTATATTAAGCTTAGCAAGCATGTTAGAAACATTTATGAATGTGTTCTTGAGGAGTTGATGAACACCTTGTCTAGTTTCATGGTTTTGTTGGATTCTAAATGGTTGGTTTGATGTATCAACTTGTTATAAAAATGTTTAGATCTTGTTCTATGTATGTTTACATGTTTTGGGACATCATTATGTTGGATTGGAAGGGTTGAAAAGATCAAATTTTGCTGTCAAAAACCAGAGCAAAAGGCTGCCCAGTGTTGTGCTCGGTCTGCTCTTTTTAGCGGACCGAGCGCTGCCTATTTTGTTCCCAACCCGAGAGTTGGGTTAGGGGGGCGAACGGTCTGCTCTTTTTGACTGACCCCACGCACCCCCCTTTGAAAAAAAAACAAATATTTTGTTTGATCTTATTCCTTCCTTTGTTAATTAATGATGTTTAATTACTAATTACCTTAAGAATGAGATTAGCAACCCGAGGCTTCACAACAGGTGGTATCAGAGCGTTAAGATTCTCGGACTGAGAATAAATGAGTGGGGTAGATCGATTTTGATTGATTGCTTTATTTAATGATTTCATACTTGTATGGTATATGATTTATTACCTTCCGATGTTTATGATCACATGATTTTGTGATTAAATGAGAAGAGTATGTAGTACAGTATTTCAAATTACATGCTATCTGATTTTCTGAAGTTGAGTAACAGCATGTATTGAATAAGTATGAATCAGAACTCGATATCTTGAAGATGCATGAAAGTGCTAATCAGAGGAGGGCCTGAAACAGAAATGTGTTATGATATGATACTGAACTGTACACTAATCTGTTTGATTATCAGATATGCCTCCCCGACCAGCACCGAGAGTTAGACAGACATTGGCAGTAAATCAGCCTGAACAGACTAATGCTGCACAAATACCAGCGACAACACCTGAACTTGGACATATTAGTACTTCTACTGATGTGTTTGGTGATGCTAATCCGATGGAGAAACTTCTTAAACGTTTCCAGTCATTCAAACCACCGAAGTTGCAAGGAACTGAGAATGCTGTAGATTGTGAAAATTGCCTAGAGGATATTGAGCAGTTATTCGAGTCCCTCGACTATACAGATGATTTTCGTGTGAGATTGGTTATTCATCAACTACATGGACTTGCAAATAGTTGGTGGATAGCGACAAAGAGGGCATATGAACATCAAGGTACAATTATCACATGGTCTATATTTAAAACTGCTTTCTATTAGCGATTCTTTCCTGTTTCTTATCGTAAGGACAAAGGAGCGGAGTTTGCAAGTTTGCAACAGGGACCGATGAATATCGAAGAATATGTTGCAAAGTTCACTAGCCTGTTGAAGTTTGCTCCACATATTGATGTCAATGATGAAGCTCAAGCCGATCAATTTATAAATGGCTTGAATCCAGATGTGTTCACTCTTGTAAATTCGAGAAGACCGAATAAATTTGCCGATGCTTTGAATCGTGAAAAGGGAGCTGAAGCAGGGATATTGAGGCAATGAGGAGCACAGTTTGTGCCACAGCCAATGAAACAACCACAAGAGCAGCCACAGATTCCCCACCATCTTGATTTGATGCAGGAGGTAGTAGCAGTGGTAAGAAGAATTTCTTTAAGGGTAAAAGCAAAGAGTTTAAACGCCCTGGTGGTAGCTCTTCTAGTTCAAGTGGATCCAAACAGTCGAGAGTTGGACAGAAATCAAATGTGTATTGTACCAAGTGTGGAGGACGTCATACCAGTGAACAATGCCGAGGAGTTTTTGGTACTTGTCACATTTGCAATTAGACAGGTCATTTTGCCCGAGTCTGCCCACAGCGTGGTTTTGGAGGTGCACAGGGTACTGGATCATCGAGACCAATGGCTCAACCTGCATCTTCTGTTCATTCGTTCCAACCACAACCAGCAGCACAAGGTAGAGTAGGAGGAGGAGGAGGTCAGTCAGTGAATCAACCTCCAAGGAAGCAAGCTAGGGTGTTTGCATTGACTGAGGAGCAAGCACAAGCGGCGCCTAATGATGTGATTGCAGGTAACTGTTTTGTTTCAGGTTATCCTGCCTATGTATTATTTGATATTGGTGCATCACATACGTTTATTTTCGAACAATTTGTTGCAATACATGCATTTCCTGTTGAACCCTTAGCGATTGTAGTGTCTATTTCATCTCCTTTGGGAAGAGGTATTATATCAGTGAAGTCTGTCAGAAATTGTACACTGCAATTTGAGGGTCATGAGATTGAGCTGGACTGTATTGTTCTTGGTTTATCTGATTTTGATTTTATCATCGGTATCGATATGCTAACCAAGTACAGAGCTACAATTGATTGCTTTCTGAAAATTATAAGGTTCAGACAGAAGATGGCTGATGAGTGGAAATTTTATGGTAAGGGTTCACGAGCTAGAATTCCTTTGATATATGTTCTTGCTATGACTGATTTATTGCAGAAAGGAGTAGAAGGATTTCTGATTTATGCAGTTGATACGATGAAAAATAGCCCAAAATTGGCTAACTTTCCAGTGGTTAGTGAATTCGCTGACGTTTTTGAAAGAGTGGGTGCCCGGTGAGCCAACTTGTGGCTAAGGGCTTTGATGACTCTATGTATAAACAATCTTTTGTTTAATATAATTTACACTTTTATTATGGCGTTTACTTTATCTTTTATCATATTATTATGTTGTGACATACTATAAGATGTTTAGATGAAGACCTTGAATATACTATAGTGTATGTAAGATGTGGTGGCACATGGGGATGGCTATCATGAAACACATCTTATAGTCACTGTATATTCTAAACAGTTTCTAGTCGATTGAGCCGTCCGTTAATAGGGATAAGGATCGCTCGAGATTGAGACTAGCATTTGCGATGCCGAGTATCACGTTTCATTGGTATGGAACATAGAGATTTTCAAAGCATGCAAATGGATATTCATACGATGAATGATCGAACTACCCTATCCGGACTTTCCAAGTGGTTATCACTTATCGAGTGGATGAAGTCCGCGGTTTTGGTTGTACACCATTAGTCCTTACTACTTGAAACATCATTGAGACTCTATATTCTAGTACTGTACTTTGACTCGTTTACCGACTCTATTGGGGTCATCAGGTGTTGGGATTGGGTACAGTTACGACACATATAGGAGTCGATGCTTTGTTGTCAAGGATTCACCACATAATTGCTAGTGTGGATATCCTATGCAATCTGAGGAGATATTAGTGTGACGAATCTCTGGCCAGAGTACATGATGTGTTTTAAGAAATGGTTTCTTAGTAGCACATGCGATGTCACTATTTGATCTTCAAGATGCATTGCATAGTTATCGAATCTCGAACGACTCTCGATTTACCAATGGTTGTTGATTCGATCGGGATATATGGATGAAGGGACCGTACTGTACGCTAACCAAAATCTATTGGTTCTTGCAGGCACTATCAGTGATACCTATGGAATCATGGGGCGATGTTGCTAGGCGCTCTTACCATGATTCGATGGGCAAGTCGGAAATTGTTGTTCCGAGTCACAAGGAGTTGTGAGCCCACGGCTAGCTGTATCCCTGAACCATTGAGGGTCACACAAGTAATGGATTTTTAATCCCCGTTGAGATAGTTAAATTTAAAGAGTTAAATTTAATGAACAAAGAAGTAGGACTTCTTATATCAGAGTAGAAGAGTAAGATTTCCTAAAATGACATAGGGATGGGCATTTTTGGAAACCACTGAATTCGGATTCAGAAAATTTATCTTGACTTTAAAAGATGCAGAAATGGTTTCTGTGCACATTGGTGAAATTGGTTTATCAATCTGAGTCACGATGAATTTTATATTAATTTCTGAACATGCGGGCTTTGCTTGTCAGGCTTGAACTTATGACTAATGGGCCCTAAGCTGTTAGCAGCCCACAATATAAATAATTTATTGCAGTACAGAAATTAAACAACAGAGGTCACAAAATATTTCGAAAACCCTAGTTTTTCCCTACTGTGGCCGCCGCCCCTCTCCCTCTCTGCTCGAAAAATTCCAGCCTGTGAATTTTGAATTTGCAGTCTGGTTTAACGGATCAAATTCGTTAATTCTCTTCGTAGAAACTTCTGATAGATTTTTTAGTGCAATCTATCAGAGGGATTAAACTTCTGTTCGTGGACCTGATTGAAGAATTGTTCGTCCATCAGTTCCTGGGATATACAACAAGAGCAGAGTAATCTGTTGGTGTCCATAATCTCGTTTCGAGATTGGAGGTAAAAATTTAATTGTTATTTAATTTTTACACACACAATTTAATCGTAAAGTTTTGATACCCATGATATGGAATCGTTCCATATAAAAATTTTAAACTTCCGCTGCACCGGGTATCAATTCTTAATTGATTTGATCACCGTTTTCCAACAGTTTTCCCTGATTAGATTTCGGGATTGCCTCCGTTTCGAGAGGTAGACTTCAGCATAGAATTGATGTCAGGTACGCAACCGATATCAAAAGCACCTTACCGTATGGCACCAATTGAATTGAAAGAATTGAAAGAACAGCTTGAAGAGTTGTAAGCCAAAGGTTATATCAGACCAAGTGTTTCCCCATGGGGTGCGCCGGTATTATTTGTTAGAAAGAAAAATGGATCGATGAGGCTATGTATTGACTATCGGCAATTGAATAAAGCAACAGTAAAGAATCGCTATCCTTTACCTCGTATAGATGATTTATTTGATCAATTTCAGGGTTCGTCAGTATATTCGAAGATTGATTTACGATCTGGCTATCATCAATTGAAGGTAAGAGATGAAGAAATCCCTAAGACTGCATTTAGAAGCAAGTATGGCCATTATGAATTTATAGTCATGCCTTTTGGTCTAACGAATGCACCAGCAGTGTTTATGGGATTAATGAATAGAGTATTTCAAAAGTATCTAGATGACATCGTGATCATATTTATCGATGATATTTTGATATACTCTAAGAATTTATGTGATCATGTTGACCATTTGCGAACAGTTTTGAAGACATTAAGAGAAGAGAAACTGTATGCTAAGCTATCCAAATGTGAGTTTTGGTTGAAACAGGTGGTATTTCAGGGTCATATTATATCAAGAGATGGTATTTCAGTTGATCCAACAAAGTGGAAGTTGTGATCTGTTGGCAGAGGCCAACATCTGTGCCAAAAATTTGAAGTTTCATGGGCTTGGCAGGATATTATCGTCAATTTATTCGAGACTTCTCGTCTATTGCAAAGCCTATTACACAGCTTACACAGAAAAATGCACCGTTTGTGTGGTCTGAAGCATGTGAATCTAGTTTTCTAGAGCTAAAGAAAATATTGACTACATCACCAGTCTTGACAATCCCTTCAGGTACTGGTGATTTTTTTGTTTATTGCGATGCTTCTCACCAAGGTTTGGGATGTGTATTAATGCAGAGAGGACATGTTGTCGCTTATGCTTCTCAACAACTAAAATCGCATGAATTTAGATATCCAATTCATGATCTTGAATTGGCAGCGATCGTCTTTGCATTGAAGATCTGGCGACATTATTTATATGGTGAGAAATTTGAAATCTTTTCTGATCACAAGAGTTTGAAGTATCTGTTCTCACAGTCTGAACTGAATATGAGACAATGAAGATGGCTCGATTTATTGAAAGATTTCGATTGTGAAATCAAATATTATCCAGGGAAGTCGAATGCAGCAGCAGATGCCCTAAGTAGGAAGGTATCTTCTTTGTCCTTGTCTACTATAGGTGTATCTGATTTGATTGAAGATTGCTTTATTTCTGAATATATATTTGAGACAGATAGAAGACCGATGAGAGTATATGCTATCAGTGCTGAGCCAGAACTATTGATTCGAATCAAAGAAGCACAAAAATCTGATTTGAATGTTCAGAGGTCGATTGAAATGATCAAATCAGGACATCAGTCTGAATATAAGGTTAGTGATGATGATGTATTATATATGAATAACCGAATTGTTGTTCCAGATGTGGTTGATTTGAAACAACAAATATTGAAAGAAGCTCATAGTAGTAGATTCAGCATTCACCCTGGAGGCAGAAAAATGTACAACGATTTGAAGAATCAGTACTGGTGGAAACAAATGAAGTCTGATGTGACTGAATTTGTATCAAAATGTCTGAATTGCCAACAGGTGAAGGATGAAAGGAAGAATCCTGGAGGTCTATTGCAGAGTTTATCTATTCTTGAATGGAAATGGGACCATATTCCATGGATTTTGTGACGAAATTGCCACGATCATCCCGAGGATTCGATGCTGTTTGGGTGATGATCGACAGATTGACGAAATATGCATGTTTTATTCCCTACCGAATGACTTATCGTCATGATCAAATGGCAGATCTCTATATTCGAGAAGTGGTAATATTGCATAGTGTGCCAAAGTCGATTGTATCTGATCGAGATCCTAGATTTACTTCGCACTTTTGGCATAGCTTACAGGAAGCTCTAGGTATGCACTTACATTTGAGTACTGCTTATCATTCTCAAACTGACGGACAATCTGAACGAACTATTCAGACTCTTGAGGATATTCTTAGAGTTGTAGTACTTGATTTTGGTACTACATGGCAAGATTACATACCACTTGTGGAATTCTCTTATAACAACAACTATCAGACGAGTATAGAGATGGCTCCATTTGAAGAATTATATGGGAAGAAATGTCGATCGCCGTTGTATTGGGATGATGTGTTAGAGGTGCCGGAGTTGGGATCGGATATGATCAGACAGATGACTGAGAAAGTGAAATTGATCCAGCCGAGAATGAGAACAGCACAGCATATACAAGCCAGATATGAAAAATGTTCGATGTCGGCCATTATGTTTTGAACAGGGAGATAGAGTGCTCTTGAAGATTTCACCGTTCAGGGGCACAGTCAGATTTGGCAAGCGAGGGAAGTTATCTCCGCGATTTATTGGGCCATATGAGATACTCGAGAAGATAGGCAATATTGCTTATCGACTCGATCTTCCTATATCTTTATCTGGTATCCATGATGTATTTCATGTCTCGATGCTTCGCAAGTATCAACCTGATGAATCTCATATCTTGAAACCTGATGAAGCTGAGTTGGATGAAACTCTTAGCTACTTTGAATAGCCGATTTAGATACTTGATAGAAAAGAAAAGCAACTCCGAACGAAAACCATTCCATTGGTGAAGATTCAATGGAGTCGGCAAGAAGTTGAAGAAGCGACATGGGAAGTTGAAGATGACATGAGACGGAGATTTCCTTACCTATTCCACTAATGTGAGTTCTTATTCAGTTTTCTATTATTCTTTATTCTTATGTGTATACCGACTGCATATCTTGACTATTTATGAATTCGAGTACGAACTCATGTCTTAGTGGGGGAGAAATGTAAGGCCCAGGATTATGTAATTTAATCCAGGATTATTTAATGTAATCCGAAATAATTTAATTTTAATCCGAGTATATTTAATTTGGGAATATTTAGAGTTTTGATTTAAATTCTAATATTCATAAATTATTTAGGATTCAAATTGAATTAAAATAAGGGTCGAGGACTTAATTACAATTTTTGAAGTTTCAGGGGCTAAATTGCAATTGTACCTGAAGTTATCCGATTATGAATTCTATTATCAGCATGTAAACGTGTAAATAGGAGATGAATTTAGAAGCTTTGAAGCAGAAAATCGAGACCCCTTCGTTTTCTTTTGATTTTTCGATTTTCAAATCGTCGTAACTTTTGATTCGATCGTCCGATTTTGATTCCAAAAAGTGTTCTGCAATCCTTGCGACAAAGGATTAGATTTGATGTAAGTATTGATTTATTTTGGCATGTTTTGAAGCTCAAAAGTTGGTAGATATCAGATATTGATGTTATGTATATGTTCTTCGACGTTTCTACATTCCGATATCGAAACCGGCTCCAAGAATTCATGTTGCTTGTACTTAATCCTGATTTTCAGCTTGTGTTCGATGGGTATAGCTGCTGTTATCTTGAAATTTGAGTTGTTATCGCTGATATGATATACGTATGAATTGTATACGAAGTCGGAAATGGTTTCGATATTTCGTCGGTTACCGATTTTCAATCGCTACGCCGTCGATTTCCATTTTGCGATCGTTTTGATAGTCGAAGATTGAGATGAGATGTTACTTGATATGTTATTGACATTGTAGAAATTTTATTTTCAGTTTCAGAGTTTAATCGGATACTATTGACTCAAGAACCTCAACTTTAAACCAAAGAAGAAGAAGATGAGGTTGAAGTGGTTTTGATTGAAGATTAGTGATGATTTTGAATCAATTCTGAAATGATAGATTTGAACACAGTTTAATATGTATGTTTTGATATTGTGTTTCAGATTTGAAGTATTCAGAAACGAGATATACGAAGGTATAATGACGACATCGCAAGTCAGGGATTTTGAAACTCGAGAATGACGCTTCTTGAGTTGTCCCTCCAAAACCACATACTTGTTATTGTTTTGATTTGATTTTGATGTTGTCGATCCATCTTAGGTAGTGGATCTTTGAGTTTGAGTCGATATGATGATGATATAATATAATATTTAATTGATTCTATGTCAATATCTGAGGCGATCTTATTTTTTAGTCCAGAATGACTACGATAGATGGATATCCATGTCAAGATCGGTTACGAATCTTGATGGAAACGACGAATTATGAATCAATTCTTAATCGATATATGCGTTATTTACTCTATTGTTGAGTCGATTATGAATAGAGTCGATATGATTTATTTAACGCTTTATATATGTCGATTATACTGGGAATGTTTTCTCATCGGAGTTTATCCGGCTGTTGCTTTGTTTTGTATGTGTGCATGGCAACAGATGTGTATGCATATCCTTCAGAATTCTTCTTTCAAGAGCCGAGACACCATCTTCAGATTTGGAAGCATTTCTTATCATCTTCGAATTTCAATATCTCGAGTTTCGGTTACCTGATTTTAATTCCGGACATAGCATTGCGATCCTTGCGAGAAGAGATTCGATTTGATGTAAGTATTCACTTGTTTCCAGCATGTTTCGATATCAGTATATTGGAGGAATCAGATTTGATGCTCTATTCATGTTCATAAACTTTTATATTTTGTATATTCGGAATCGGAGCAAATTATGGATCTCGTTTGTATTTTCTATGATTGTACAGCCCTAAGCTTGAACCCTTGTAACTTATATGTTGAGATTTTCATGATATCATGCTGTTATATGTTGGTTTGAAGTATATTTGATGGAGGTCGATATTGTTTCGGTTATCGATTTTCAGTTGTTATGCCGTCGGTTTATGAATTGAAGCCGTTTTGATGTATTGTTGCTTGAGCTGAACTAGATTGAATGCTTAGATGATATTTCTTGATCTTAAACACTTCATTTCAGCTGTGAATAAGAGTTGACGAGCTCGACATTATAGCTTTCAAACCGTGCAAGAATTGAAGAAGGTTTGAAGCAATTGTATTGGAAGTTTGATATTGAAGAGTGGTTGATGCATTGAATAGAATTTTATATGTGTTCTTGATTATATGTTCTCAGATTTGAAGCATTCAGAACCGAGAGATTGGAAGGTATAAAATGATATCGCTCAGAAAGGGAATTTTGGTACTCGAGGTTGAAGTATCTTGAGTAGTCCCAAATAAAATCACATAATTATCGTTTATGCTTATATTATTAATTTAGAATTGAGTTTATGATCCATCACAGGTAGTGGATCTTTCATTATATTGATGATAATGACGTCGTGTTGGTTACGAAGCAAAGAGAATGGATATCCATGTTAAGATCGTATACAAATCTTGACACCGGGGTTCAAATATGAATCTTGAGGTCGTGATTGGCTTAAAACCTCGATGACAGACGTCGGTTACGATGTGTTACTGCTTTAATTTATATCTTGAGTTGTTTGATGATTGTTAAAGCATGTATATATCTTTTATACTGGGAATGATTTCTCACTGGAGTTTATCCGGCTATTGCATTGTTTTGTATATGTGTGCATGGCAATAGGAGGGGCAGGAGCTAGCCAAAGACGGACTTGATAGCTCGGGAGAGAGTTTAGCACATGAGGAATGTTGATATGATGTCAAATATGTTATGTTGAACAATTTAGCAGGTTTATGTTGCTAAGTAGTGTACGAACTCTATGGTTGAAGATTGGAACTCAACTTGTGTAGTTTTAGCAATCATGTATAGTTGTAGTTGAATAAACTTGTAACCCTTATTGTTCTAAACTGGTTCTTGCTTGTATAACATGTTTAGAGTTGATTCATTGAGTTTGTACTTGATTGAAATAGATTGGAACATGTCTTGATATCAAAAGAGAGCTGCAGAATTTTGAGCAGGGCAAGCCCGCTCGATCGGTTGAGTTTGACCGATCGAGCGAGGCAGGTGAATTTTCAAACCCGAGAGTTTGCATTTTATGCTCGATCGATCGGTTGAACTTGACCGATTGAGCGAGACATGTTATTTTCCAGACCAGAGAATGGGAATTTTTCTGTCCGCTCGATCGGTTGAGTTTAGCCGATGGAGCGAGGTGCTCTTTTTTTAAAAAAAAAATTCTGGTCTTTATTTTAACTGAACTTGGTTTCATTATCTTTTAATCATTAAATGCCCTATGAATTGAATTAGCGACCCAAGACCTCACACATCCGACCATTTTCCATTAGCTAAAACGTCATATCCTTGACAAACAGTCTGCAAGGATGTGACTCACTGACTAGAAAGAACGAATTCAATTCGTCACGATCTTGCGAAGTCTTCAATCCCAAAGGCAAACCTCATTGGTTACTAAGTCGATTATCGACTATCTCAGTCATCTAATCAGTAACACGCATCTCATGCTAGAAACTAGTGACACGACCTGCTAGATCTTGAGAACTAAATCCTAGCTAATGTCACATATCACGATCAGGCCACAGACGTCTCTTTGCTAATGCCCATTAGTTTCCAACACTCGTCGGATTTAACATAACGGTTCAACACAAGAACACTCTATCGAAATGTTCGGTTTACACCCTTAATTTCTTGTTAGTGGACAACTCTCACATGAAGCAGAAATCTTGATCCCTTCCATTACTAAATATCCGATTACTATCACTAAGCAATTGCTGGAATCTATATTATCTTGTTCTTAACAAGAATGCATAATCCTGGGAAGCCACCAACTCCCCTGCTTGCCTCCACTGTCAAGTTAACGTCTAACTTGACCATACAAGTCCAATTGCAATCGTTCCCGATTACAGCAATCCCAAAAGACTCACCTCCAGCAACCCTGGAGATTCAAAATTACCCAAATCGTCGACTGCTCTGAGATTGTACTAGATACAATTCCCCTTAAGCACTACGCGACAAAATACTATCCCAAGTATTCTTAATTGCTACACCCTGATCATCACAGATTGGCTCAACTCATAGATCTCGTCGATTCTACTGTGGCTCACACTTATCTCAACAGTGAAAATCAAATCAGACTACCTATGTGGCTCGATCAATAGTCTTGACTCAGCTACGACAAGTCTATTATTCCCAACACTGGAATACCAAACTCGCTTTAGTTTCAACACACCTATACTCGATAGCCAGACAATAGCTATTTGTAGTCTATCGGCAACATCTCGCCCCATACTACTGACAGCTGCCTCGTACACTGGACTTTATCACCCTATCTTTGACAGAGTTTAGCCAATAGCCACTAGTGGTCATTAGCACAATTCTCGTGCCACCTTATCACTACTAATTGCTGTCTTTTTTACCCAAGTCAAACATCAATACAAACTAAGCCCAAAAATTGCTCGTGATCCATCAACCTAGATCATTTCCATCTCACCGAAAATCATACGCTTAATTCGGAATGCATCAGACGATACATAGTGCAATCACTGGACTCATTATCCATCACCTCATTCATTCAGAAAGAACGCCACAGCTAATCAAGTTCAAAAATTATACCTAAAGAATCCCAAAGATTCCCAAAATCTCCGGATACGCTCCTGATTATATTCCTCACTAAGATTGTTAAACAATTCAAGACTGAGGTAGATTACCACAATAACCCACCTGGACAACCACCAAGGCTTCATGGGTATAGGCCATGATTCCCTCGCGCCTTAAATAGTTATGTACAATCATTAGCATCCGATATAATCCATTACTGATGAAGTAAATCATCATGGAGTAATTCTCCTATTCGAGTCAAAGTCTCTAAACAGCATTCCATCCCGTTTCTTGGATAACTCCTATCACAAGGAAATCCTAATCATAACGCTAATGACAATTCCTAGTCATCACTGGTAGAAATCCGTCTACCTACTAGATTGATCCATCTAGCAGTATCTCATAGGTCAAAACCTATCTGCTCAGAGTATATACTTGTCAAGGAAATCCCTCCAAGACTGGTCCTCACAACAGAACACTCCCACTGATATCTCTGACACACCAGACGTTAGCTACCCAATGATATCAAACCTGATATCCAATCCAAGGTCAAAACCTATCTGCTCAGGTATGTTTCTAAGAAATTCGGAGCCTCATCAAATTCGGTTTCGTCGGCTAACGAACATAAAAAAATATCTGGAAATTCAGCAACAAAGAAACGTGATACACGTCGTGAATATCGAAAGAGACTGAACAAAAATTAAGTCTATAGGCAAGATTGCCTATCTTCTCCAGAATCTCTTAAGAATCGTGAATCTCGAAGACCATTCCTCTTTCTTCTTACATCTGACAGTGCTTCTGAAAGTCAAAATCTTCGGAATATCCGATCTTCCTGATCAAATTACAGAAACCAGCATCTGAAATTTGTATACTTTGTCTGTCCCTACTAAGTTAAATTCAATCTCGTCTGAATAACCTTCACTTGTCCATTCATATCTCAAAACACATCTGGTCCCAACTCAGGTGACTCAGAAAATCATCCCTAAACAAAGAAAATCTTCCTTTCTTCTTGTACAACACTTTGAAAAATGCCATCCAGATATTCGTCTGATAGCCATTGTTGTAAAAAAACTTCATAAAAGTTAACGAAACTCGTCGACTAGTGCCAAAGTCAAGCACTACAGCTCATGGAATATCCTCTAAAGTCTGAGTCTTCACCTCTGACTGTCCGTCGTTCTGAGGATATAAAATTGAACTCAGATGTATTCGAATATCAAAAGCCTCTTGAAGACTGAGAAATAAATCGAGGATATCGGTCTGAACAATTGAATTCGACAGACCAAACAATCTGACAATGTCTCGGACAAAAATATAGATCATTTGATCATTTCTGAAAGTCATTCTGTACGGAATACCATAGCAAATTTCATCAATTTGTCAATAATTACTCAAATATCATCTCAACCTCAGCCTGATCGTGGTAGATCGTGATGAAATATATCAAACGTGATCTAATATCCATTCTGAATCAGAATAGCCTGTACAACAGACCCTCGGATCGTTCTCTATCTGCTTTCGACTGCTGACAGTTCAAAATATCGGGATAAATACCTTGTGTCATCTATCTTCATCTACTTCTATAAGAACTAATTCTTCAAATCGTTGAATATCTTTCGACCATCTGAAAGAATTCTGAATCGAATGCAATGTGTCGCTCACAAAGTACGCTGTCTCAAATCGGAAACATCTGGCACAACAATATGATTATTCACAAATAAAGCATCATCACTGACCTGAACTCAGACGGTGTCCAGTTCTGACTTTTATTCATCGAATTCTGAATGATCAAATCATATTTCTTTGCTTTCTCGATATTCTCAATCAACTCCGATCCGGCTTAAAAACAAACTTCTAACAGATCTCCTATCTGATTCAAACTCAAATTCAGAAGTGCAGCAATCATCGATCAAAATATAAATATTGATAGTAGATAAATAGAGAACTGATCGCTACGAGCTCAAAATTAAGAATCGTATGTTGAGTCTCGTGTGTCTTCAGCTTCTTCAAAGAATAAGCTTTCACGTGCTTCCTCTGAATAAGAATGCATCCCAAATCTCGATAAGAGAATTGAAATGAACGGTAAGATCATCAACACGGGACAAATAAAGAATACTGGAGCACTGGTCAATCACTTCTTCAGATCAATAAGAACTAATCTCATAAGATTCAGTTCAGACAGAAAGCATATTCTTCGAAGTTAACTGAGTAATCGGCTTTAAAAACGATAAGAATCCATCGATAAATCTGCGATAGAACCCATAAATCTTCAAGTTTCACGTACCAATGTCAATCTAGATCAATTAATTGTAGCTTTGGTCTTGCGGTGATTGACAGAAATTTCAGCTCCAGAGATAATATGATTGAGGAAGGACAACCCAATCCAATCAAAATTCAGATGTCGATAGAATAACATACAACTACTCGGCAGGAAAATCTGTAAGACGATTCTCAAATGCTCAGTATAATAATTAAAACTTTTGAATGGATAAGAAACCATCAATACGAATAGTGCTAAATTCAATTAAATACTTCTAAAAGATTCAGTTCCTCGTTCTGAATGCGGTCTAAGGAACACTTTCCTCTCAACTCTCAGTTGTGATATCCTGATCTCAAGTCGGAGCTGTCTTCGATCTGACGAATCGGAGGAAATCCAAGAATCTCATCCGAATCAATGTCGACACACACTATAACCACTGGTATATCAACCAATTCGGGTTAGAATTTAGGACATCAACTGCAAACATCGAGAATGCTTACGCACCTTTCTCTAACAAACGTATCATCGACAAAATATATCTCAAGGAATCATTGAATCAAGAATTCTTACTGAAAGCTATTCACCAATCTAAATTTCGGATCTGATTCTGACAACTTCCTGAAAACAATCCACGGTTTCCATGTACTGATTAAACCAGCTAAATAGACAATAAAATAAAGATTTGATATTCAAGTACAACACTATCAAGTTCAACCTTATTCTCATCAAATTTAAGTTCAAAATTCCGGACTGACCTCAAAACAAATACTTAAGACTCTTATGATCAAAAAAGATCTCGAAAGACTCACCGTATATATAGTGACGCCAGATCTTCAAGACAAATTCAATAGCGGCGAGTTCAAGATCATGAACTGGATAACGAGTCTCATGCGGTTTCAACTGCCTTGATGCATAAGCTATCATGTGCTTCCTCTGCATAAGGACACAACCAAGACCTAAATGAGAAGCATCGCAATACACCGTAAAACCTCTAGTACCTGATGGAATAGAAAGAATCGGAGCGCTGGTCAATCTCTTCTTCAGATCAATGAAACTAGTCTCACACTCTTCAGTCCAAACAAAAGGCGTGTTCTTCTGAGTCATCTGGATAATTGGCTTCGCAATAGATGAGAAACCCTGGATGAATCTGCGATAGTAACCCTCTAAACCCATAAAACTTCAAATTTCATGCACAAAAGTCGGCCTACGCCAGTTCATAACCGCCTCGATCTTGCTGGGATCGACAGAAATCCCATCTCCAGAGATAATATGACCAATAAAAATGACTCGGTCCAACCAAAACTCGCACTTCGATAGTTTGGCATACAATTGCTCGGCCCTCAAAATCTGCAAGATGGTCCTCAAATGCTCTGCATGGTCAGAACGGCTCTTCGAATAGATAAGAATATCATCGATGAAAATAATAACAAACTCATCTAAGTACCGATGAAAGATACAGTTCATTAATCCCATAAAGACTACTGGAGCGTTAGTCAAACCAAACGGCATGATGATAAACTCAAAGTGGCCATACCTTGTTCTAAACGCAGTCTTAGGAACATCCTCATCTCAAACCCTCAGCTGATGATATCCGGACCTCAAATCAATCTTTGAATAAACACAAAAACCCTGCAATTGATCAAAGAGGTCATATATTCTAGGTAAAGGGTACCTGTTCTTTACCGTCGCTTGGTTCAGTTGGCGGTAATCAATGCAGAGTCGCATAGAGCCATCTTTCTTGCGAACAAATAAGACCGGAGCACCCCAAGGTGACACACTAGGTCAAATGTATCCCTTGGCAATCAAGTCTTCCAACTGCTCTTTCAGTTCCTTCAATTCTACAGGAGCCATTCGGTAAGGGGCTTTAGAAATCGGTTGCGTACCTGATGCCAACTCAATACTGAATTCAATCTCACGAGCAGGCGGCAATCCTGGAATCTCTTCCGGGAAAACATCCGCAAATTCCCTAACCACTGGTATCTCAGTCAACTCAGGGCTAGACTTCAAGACATCAATAGCATAGATCAAGAATCCCTCCGCTCCTTTCTGTAACAATTGAGTCATAGATAAAACAGAAATCAAAGAAATCCTAGATCGAGAACCCTTACCAAAGAATTTCCACTCCTCTAACATCTCGGGTCGGAATCGAATTACCTTCTGAAAACAATCGACTGTAGCTCTGTACTTGGTTAAAGCATATATACCAACTATGCAGTCAAAATCGGATAAACCAAGTACAACACAATCGAATTCAATCAAATTCCCCTCCGACCTCAATTCACAATTCCGAACAAATCTAACAGATACAATTACACCACCCAAAGGTGAAGTAACGGCAACTACAGCAGGCAAAGGCTCAGTAGATAAAGAATGCATCACAACAAATCCTTCAAAAATAAAGGAATGGGAAGCACCTGTATCTATCAAAACATGAGCAGGATAACCAAAAATCGAACAATTACCTGCTATGACATCCCCAGATGCTGCCTAAGCCTGATCCTCTGTCAAAGAAAACACTCTCGCCTGTTGCCCAGGAGACTGATTTGAACTCTGATTGCCTCCCTGACATGTCTGCTGCTGAGGCTGGAAGGAATGGACTGCAGAAGCTTGCCTCTGAGGCTGAGCTGACTGCCTCGAAGAATTTGAACTCTGAGCTTGTTCTAATCCATTCTGAGGACAAGCTCTGGCAAAGTTTCCCGTCTGGCCACAGATGTAGCAGTTTCCAAAGATACCTCTACACTGATCACTGGAGTGACGACCTCCGCATTTGGTACAAGACATACCTGAACTACTAGAACTCTGTCCTGATCCAAACTGCTTCGAGCCACTTGAGCTCGATGAACTTCTTCCTGTCTTCTTCAAATGTTTCCCCTTAGGATGATAGTAATACTTCCGATTACCTCCACTGCTACCACCCTCAGATCTTGGTGGTTGAATCTGCTATTGGGACGGTTGATTCTGGAACTGAGACGGTTGAGCCTGGAACTGTCTCTACTACTGCTGAGGTACAGACTGATTACCCCTCTGTCTCGTCAGTCCTGCCTCTGCTCCCTTAGCCTGATCCATTGCATCCGCAAAATTGTTCGGCCTACCAGTGTTAACCAAAGTAAAGATCTTGGGGTTCAAGCCATTGATAAACTGATCGGCTTTAACTTCCTCATTATCGGCGATATGCGGCGTAAAACGCAACAAGCTATCAAATTTCGCAACATACTCCTCAATGTTGAGATTCCCTTGTTTCAAGGTAGAAAACTCGGCAACTTTGTCCTTCCTATACGAGACTGGGAAAAACCTCTTATAAAATTCAATCTTAAACAGATTCCAATTAACGACTGTACCTCGATTCTCCATAGCCCTCTTCATGGACATCCACCAACTCTTAGCAACACCGTGCAGCTGATGAATCACTAACCTGATTCTGCGGTCATCTGAATAATCCAGAGAATCAAACAGCTGATCTATGTCCTCCAACCAGCTCTCACAGTCTACTGCATTCTCTGTACCCTACAAAGTCGGTGGCTTAAACGATTGAAATCTCTTCAGTAAAGTTTCCATAGGCGTCGCTGTTGTATCCATCTGACCTGTCGCTATACTGCCCTGTTCATTCGGAGGAGTGAATACGGGCGGATTTTCATTCGGAGAAATAACTAGCGGTGGGTTCCTATTCAACATCCTTCGAGGAGCCATAATCTGATAATCAAGGGTTAGGACACAGATAATCCAATTCCAATAATTCCATTAGGTGTCCAAAATCTCCTCCTCGAATAATTCAACCAATTCGAGAAGATTCGTATCCGATATCGAAAATCCAAGCAATTGATATCTCAAGTAAATCATTATTTATAAATTTAATCACATAATCATGTAATACAAATAATTCTCAATCAATAAATCATGCTCGCATCGTATTAAATGAATCAATTAAATAACTCAAACACATGCGAGAAGCCAGTGCAAGAGAACTCGATCTACCCCGCTCACTTCTATGTTCAGTCCAAGATCTTATCGCTTTAATACCACTTAATGTGAGGCCTCGATTCTGTTCATCTAGTCTTAGGATAACGCAATCAATTATCGCAATTAAACAATAAGAATTAAAGAATAAAACAAATTTTTTTTAAGAACAGTGCTCGCTCGTTCGGTAAAACATTACCGATCGAGCGGGCCATCTACTCCAAGTCTCTGCCGAGACTTAACAAAAGCCCCCGCTCGATCGGTAAAATCTTACCGATCGAGCGGACACAAATGCCCAAAATTTCTGTCTCAGCTCAGGGGGTGCTCGCTCGATCGGTAATATTCAACCGATTGAGCGAGACTGCTCTGAACCAAAAATTCTGGTTTTCTTCCAAAAACTCAATCTCCAACTCAATCAAGTCAACAACAACATAATAAATCCATTCAACAAGATACAAAAGTATACAAGTCTAGAGTCATACAATTCCTCCAAATAGAACATGCATCAGTTCCACTTAGTTCAAACTATTAAAAAAACAACGCAAGTTCGAACAACAATTTCGACTTCTAAAACCAAAGGCCTCATTTCTATCCATCAACCACCTAGCCATGCTGCCTCTGACTCGGTCCTGCCCCGCCTGTTGCCAAGTACACATACAAACAAAACAACAGTCGGATAATATGGTGAGAATAACATTACCAGAATAAGCAACAAACATGTAATATCATTCAATATATCAACTAATGATATACAAATCTCAATCATGAAATTCAAGATGTAATCTAAAATGAAATTCATGTTTTTAAAACTCTGGGATTATCAAGTTTGGATAATCAAAAGGTGATCTGATTCTTCTCTTCCTCTATGGGATCCCGAGGCTAAAACATCACACCAGTCACACCTACTTCTCCACTCGAGGTGGAGGGTGTACGTTTCCAAACCTCTAGACTCTGAAGCAACTATAGGGAGTTACTCAGCTATTGTAGTAAATCGCCTACAAAGCCCCCACCTATAATTCTCATAACGTCTAACTCAAAATGAAATGAATCAATTGGCTCAATATGAATGCAATGCAAATCATAACTCAATCAATTCAAATAATCAATTAACATGCAAGTATGTGGTTTCTCCGGAATGCTCGAATCAAGTCGGATTCGAGTCACTCGTTCCATTCAACTCTAAGTTGTCTTATACCTCTTCTCAAGACGTCGATGCTCCAAACCTGGAAACAACAACAATATACTCATTCAATGACTCCCTCAAATCTTTTTCAAACGATAAGAAATCGATACTATATCGGTTAATCTTCATAACGATTCAAATCTAAAATCTCGCAACTCAATGGCCTTCAAACAAATCTGTAGAATAAGTCACAAATATCAATATCGACCTTCAAACTACAATTCAAACTTGGTCCGATCCAATCAAACGAAAACGATAAACAAAACTCAAACTGACAGCATAACGGCTATATTCTGATAAACCGGAAACGCAGACAGCATAAAATCAATCCCAAAAACTCATACCAATCATCATTCAACTATTCCAATACAAATCCAACACATCTCAAAATCCAATATTTCAAAAAACACCAATAAATTCAAAACAAATCCGAATGACGTCCTATCTCCGATCCGACTGAGAATAAATGATACCAGCAATCTCATATACGATATCCCCGAAACTCAATCGATTCTAATAACATCCAATAAAATCAAACATCGTAGAAATAAAAAAAACTTACTTTTAAACAGAGCTCTCAAGACGTTGATCGCAAAACCATCTTCAGAATTAAATTCCAACGGACGGATCAAGCCAAATCGGAAATCTGGAAGTTTGGGGAAAGCTTGGGGAGCCTCTAATGGAGAAAACCGACTTGGAGGGGAAAGGTTGAAGATAAGGAGACTTGGTCAACAAGCCTAATAATATAACAAATCTCCTTTTTGCGTTTTAGACCCTGAAAAATTAAAAAATTACAAAATAGTCTCTGATCAATAAAAAGTCGGCTCTCGAATTCTAAAATCACTGATTATCTCAAATAAAGTCAATTAAGATAATTTGGAGTGTTACACAATCTTTATCAAATCACCAAATAATATACATGCATTCATTAATAGTCTAAACATCTCACATACATGAATTCTCAAATTTAAACAAGTACTCAACAATTAAAAACATATACAAGACTATAGAAGTTGCTAATCTTCAACGCATAACAAGTTCTTGTTTCTAACATGTTAAACAAAGTCTTAACTTCTACAACAACATTCTATCTGCTTAAACCCGAGTCACCACGTCTAATCTTCATCTCGATCTATCCCGGTCATCTCTGACTCGATCCTGCCCCACCTATTGTCATGCACACATATAAAACACAGCAATAGCCGGATAAATCCGATGAGAATATAATTCTCAGTATAAATAACATAACATGCATTATAATAAACATGAATGAAATGCATGTTTCAAAGATAAGATATCAAATCTGATATCAATAAAATCTCGGTTCTTGGGATCCCGGGGAATAAAACTTAACCGAACCACCGACTCTCCCAATTGAGGTGGCGTCAAGTATCTCAATCCCCTAACTTTGGTGCAACTATAGTGAGTCATCTAGCTCTGGAAGTAAATCTACATTCCGTGCCACTCAACTATAGCCCTCCAAACGTCATTTCGCAATCTAGGCCATTCGACCCTCTATGCTTTTCAAGATAGAGTTCAAGATGAATGCAACATAATCTTGATGCATTGAATAATACAAATATGTAAAACATCTTGAACAAGTAAATCACATAATCATTCAAAGCATCAATGAACATGTAAATCAAATAAGAACACATAAGCATTCAAGTATGTGATTTTGGGAATTCAAGAATCACATTTATCTCGAATGTTCTATCCCATCTGGTTTGATGTCGATTTATACCTTTAATCTCGATTCTGAAAGTGCTTCAAATCTGAAAATATATCAACAACAACATATCATAATCTGCTCAAACTCTCAACTCAATCTTCAAGTGACAAAACTTCAAACCTTGCTTCAATCTTTCTCGGTTCGAAGGTTGGATCCCCAAGCTCGGCAAATGTCAATACTGATCGTATGCTATATCATCAGCTAACAACTCAAGTCCAAGAATAGCTAATGCAACAAGTTCAAAAGTGTAACAATTCTGAAATCGGCAGCGTAACGGCTAAAAACCGATAACCGAAACGATATCCAAATCAATCCAACAATCAATTCACAACATAATCCTCAATATATCATCCCACTAATGTGAAAATCATCAATATTCAGAATTGCATATCTTTGAATTTTCATAAGAAAATCATAACAAATCCAATTGACGTTATTTCTCCTATCCGTATTTGAATATATAATCTGTACTAGCTCATACACATATATAATCAATAATACATAAATTCCATCTTTCACTTCAAAATCAAGTATGATATAACTTAAGAAAATATATACCAGAACGTGGCTCTCGGAGCAGTGATCGCGAATATATATTCAATTCGAAATTTTGATGGTCGGATCGCAAGAAATCGGAGCTTGAAAAGGTTGAAAATGGCGTGTTGTGATGTTTCTATTCTTATTCTGCTGAGTTCACGTGTGAAATGAAGAAAATAAAGTGGAAATTGAGATATATATCAACTATTTGCAATTTAGTCCCTGACCTTTGGCATAATTGCAATTCAATCCTCGAACAAGCAATTTAATTCAATTTTAATACTAAATAATTTAAGAATATTAGAATTTAATTCTAAACTCTAAATATTATCAAATTAAATATTCTCGTATTAAAATTAAATAATTTCGTGCCTTACAGTTCGGACCCCCTGATCCTCTAATTCGGACCATCCGAACATAGGAAAATCCAAATCACAGTTAAACCCAAATTAATTAATTATGATTAATTCCTTAATCACCTTACTTGGGTACGAGTTACTACAATCCATGAGAGCAATCGGGCTTAGTTATGATAAGCTAAGTATTAATGGGCCGGATTATGTGTTAATGGGCCAATCTAGTTTAACGGGCATAAGTAATGGGGCAGCCAAATCGAATAAGTTATGACAAGTAAAATAGTTCATAAATATATATTTAATATATATATATATATATATATATGTATATATATATATGTGTGTGTGTGTGTGTGTGTATTATTTTTATATATGCATGATTTTTTTATAGAAAATAATTAAATATATATTTATGGGCAGATTTTTAAGGATAATGAGAAATTATCAAGATTTTTATTTTAATTTCATGCATCATGAAAGAATTATTTTATGTATGAATAAGGGCATATAAGAAAATTATGTTTTTATGAAAGTTGAAGTGGTGTGGCAGCGCAGTCATGATTAAGATTAAGAGTCACGGATCCAACAGACTTAAGGGTTGATGAAGTAGCGGCACAGAGGTGGTTATACCACTGGCATAGAGGTGGAGATTCCATCGCCATGTATGTTGATTTTTAGATTGATCAATCGTTCATGTTTAGAGCCACATTCATGGATACAACCAGTACAGAAAGTTTCAGTTTATGACATGTCCTATTATGATTATGTTAAGATTAAGTTTATGATTATGATAAAGATTACGAGCATGATAATGATAATGTTTATGGTTCGGAAGTATAATAATTTTAAGTTCATGCATGTATAAGTATATTCACGATATTTTATATGATGTGTGCATGCATGTGATTTCATATTGTTATATAAGAATAGAACGTGTTGAGCCTCTAGGCTCACTAGATTTAAATGGTACAGGTGAGCATGATTTAAAGATGAGGATGTTGTCCCAACTGGCGGTGAAGGCGTATGAGCATTCATGGCAGCAGCTAGTACCCGTGACCATAGCTTAATTTGAGTTATTGTTATTATGGGATTTTTAAATAGTTTTAGTTTTTGAGTTAAACAGTTTTAATTTCCGCACATGAATAATGTTTTATGGTTTGCGTGAGTATGAGATATTTTAGGTATGCATGGATTGATGTGAGAATATTACTTAAGTATTATATTATGAGATTTTCATGCCTGGAATTTTATTATTATTAAGTATTTAATGTTTTTAATTGCATGTAATATATGTTTATATATTGTACATTATTTTATGAAAAATTATTTTGAGTATAGTATATATATATATTATGATTAAGTATTTAATGTTTTTAATTGCATGTGATATATGTTTATATATTGTACATTATTTTATGGAAAATTATTTTGAGTATAGTATATATATATATATATATATATATATATATATATATATATGTATATATTGTATTCTTATTATAAAGTATATATAGATAAAAAAAAAATGCAGTTGTAATTTTTGGGTCGTTTCATTTGGTATCAGAGCCATGGTCCTTGGAGGGTGACTAGCCTGCTACGTGGAGCTCAGAAGCCGCATTGTCAGTCTGTGAGTTTTAAATGTTTTTAATTATGTTTTTTTTTACGTATGAGACACATGATTTATGATTTCAATGATTTATGTTATGAGAATTTTAATTTAAGATACTTAGTTATGCATGACGATTACGTGAGAGATTTATGAAAATTACAGTATGCCTCCAAGACGTGTTGTGTTATACGCGAGGATCACAAGAACGACATACTTTTGGAAACTAAGTTTGATAATTTATGAGATGTAAGTTTGACATTTGGATTTTTGTAATAACTTATTGATGTTAAGATAAAATGATTTAATGGGTGAATTATTGGTTTAAGTTAGATTGATTTTTGGATTGATACTTAGAGTACATTATAGATGTAATTATTTAAGACGTGATTTTTAGATTTATAAGAAATTATTTGGGAACTATAGTTTACACATATAAGTTATGATTATTAGAATTTAAGTTTATATTTGTATTTGCAAATTAAGTTATGATTTTAAGGATTTAAGTTTAAAAAATTATGTTTTTGAAATAGTTTAGTCATGTGTTATTGGACGACTAAGTTAAATCGAATTTCGAGGACGAAATTTCATTTAAGGAAGAGAGAATTTTAATGCCCTAAAATTCGTTATGTAAACCCGCATGCATAACTAGGAAATTTAATGATTTAAAAATAAATAAAAAGAGGGTTAAATGATTTTTTATGTGCTATTATGTGACATAAGTTTATTTGCATGTTTTAAATTTTATTATAAAATTTAACCCGTTATTTTGAAATTTTTGAATTTTTTTGAGAAAGATTATTTTATGATCGCGAAACGGAACCGTGGACGAACGAGATAAAAGTTTTTCATCCAAAAATTATGTTTAGGATTTTTAAGAGTCTAAAATAATTATTTTAAGACTTATTTTGAAGAAAAATTATGGGATTTATATTTATATATATTTAAAAGTCCATTTTTCACAAAAATAAACCATTTTATGGACTTTTAAGATACTTTCAAAAGTAATCTATTTAATATTTCGAAAATTAGGAATTTTAATCTGATTATTTAATGGGCCTAATGATTTAAACTTAAGTTATTTAATTTTTAAAAGCCTAGCCCAATACACTACACAAAAAAAAAAATTAAGTTGGTTTTCAATCTCATTCACCCTACCTCACGTTACTTATCATCCAAGAAAGATTTTCAGCCGCCTCCTACATCTCAAACACACACTCTCACAAAATTTTCACGTGTAGTTGAAGAAAATTTTGAAGATTTGACGCCCCGTTCGTCCCGGACAACATTCTATGCAACGGTATCGTATTTTCGAGCGTAATTAACGCAAAGACACGTCTCGAATCTATTCTTGGATACCATTTAGATCATATTACACTTTTTTTAAGATTAATGATCATATTATGCATGTGTATGTGGTTTGGAACAAGGAATACATGAGTTTAATGCATGTTCTTCACGTTTTATCATGATTTCCCAACTTTTTCTCATGTTTTTGATCATGGATGTCGAAGGGGGCTGCTCAGAAGGGTCCACGGGTCAAGGTATGGTTCGTCCTTAGGATTCTATGGGCAAGGTTGGTTCAGTTGGAAGTGGTCGATAAAGGGCTGGAATAGGCAGGTCAATCGAGTTTCTTTTCTGGTGCATGCAAATCGAGCGCAGGGATTAGGGTCCTGGTATAATGGTTCTTTCTCTTTCTATAGGGCACGGTTTTGGGTCAGGTTTGTTGGGTTAGAATCTCCTGGAATTTGTCTAAGTCTGAGCGGTGGTTTTATGGCCAAAGGTGGCCGGAGCAGGGAGAACGAATGTGATTGGTGAAGTCGCTATAGCTGCACACAAGGAGAAGGTAGGCTGGAAAGTTTGGGTTTGTTCTCTTCCTGTAGGGCTTGGTTTGGGCTGGGGCTTGGTTGGTTAGATGCTTTTGGGTCTGATGAGTTATTGGACATCAGAGCTCCGACCAAAGGTGGCCGAAGAAGGGAGAACGATCAGAAATGCCACAACTGCTCAAGCTGCGCGTCGTAAAGGGCTAGGTTAGGATGGTTTCGGCCAGTCTGGGCAGGGCTCGGGCAGGGTCTTCTCGGGTCGGGTTTGACGTTTTTTTGGTCAAGTCATGTTAGGTTTGGGTCCATGTTAGTTTATTTTGGGCTCGAGTAATTTAATTATGCGCCTAAATATTTTATTATGTTATGTGATTGGGTTTGAGCGATTTAGTTGCTTAACGGGCTTAAGTTGAAAATTTATGTCGATCCATTAGTTATATTGGGCCTAGTGATCCATGAGAGTAATCAGGCTTAGTTAAGATAAGCTAAGTATTAATGGGCCGGATTATGTGTAAATAGACCAATCTAGTTTAACGGGCATAAGAAATGGGGCAGCCAAATCGATTAATCCATGACAAGTAAAATAGTCCATAAATATATATTTAATATATATATATGTGTGTATTATTTTTATATATGCATGATTTTTTTAATAGAAAATAATTAAATATATATTTAATATATATATATATATATATTATTTTTATATATGCATGATTTTTTATAGAAAATAATTAAATATATATTTATAGGCAGATTTTTAAGGATAATGAGAAATTGTGAAGATTTTTATTTTAATTTCATGCATCATGAAAGAATTATTTTATGTATGAATAAGGGCATATAAGAAAAATATGTTTTTATGGAAGTTGAAGTGGTGTGGCAGCGCAGTCATGATTAAGATTAAGAATCACGGATCCAACAGACTTAAGGGTTGGTGAAGTAGCGGCACAGAGGTGGTTATACTATTGGCACAGAGGTGGAGATTTCACCGTCATGTACGTTGGTTTTTAGATTGATCAATCGTTCATGTTTAGAGCCACATTCATGGATATAACCAGCACAAAAAATTTCAGTTTATGACATGTCCTATTATGATTATGTTAAGATTAAGTTTATGATTATGATAAAGATTACGAGCATGATAATGATAATGTTTATGGTTCAGAAGTATAATAATTTTAAGTTCATGCATGTATAAGTATATTCACGATATTTTATATGATGTGTACATGCATGTGATTTCATGTTGTTATATAAGGATAGAATGTGTTGAGCCTCTAGGCTCACTAGATTTAAATGGTGCAGGTGAGCATGAGTTTAAAGATGAGGAGGTTGTCCGAACTGGTGGTGAAGGCGTATGAGCATTCATGGCAGCAGCTAGTACCCGTGACCATAGCTTAATTTGAGTTATTGTTATTATGAGATTTTTAAACAGTTTTAGTTTTTGAGTTAAACAGTTTTAATTTCCGCACTTGAAGAATGTTTTATGGTTTGCATGAGTATGAGATATTTTAGGTATGCATGGATTGATGTGAGAATATTACTTAAGTATTATATTATGAGATTTTCATGCCTGGAATTTTATTATGATTAAGTATTTAATGTTTTTAATTGCATGTGATATATGTTTATATATTTTACATTATTTTATGGAAAATTATTTTGAGTATAGTATATATATATATATGTATGTATGTATGTATGTATGTATGTATGTATGTATGTATGTATGGGCATATATATATATATATAAATATATAAATTGTATTCTTATTTTAAAGTATATATAGATAAAAAAAATTCAGTTGTAGTTTTTGGGTCGTTTCATTTGGTATCAAAGCCATGGTCCTTGGAGGTTGACTAGCCTACTACGTGGAGCTCAGAAGCCGCACTGTCAGTTTGTGAGTTTTAAATGTTCTTAATTATGTTTTTTTTACGTATGAGACACATGATTTATGATTTCAATGATTTATGTTATGATAATTTTAATTTAAGATACTTAGTTATGCATGGCGTTTACGTGAGGGATTTATGGAAATTACAGTATGCCGCCGAAATGTGTTATACGCGAGGGTGACCAGAACGACATACTTTTCGAAACTAAGTTTGATAATTTATGAGATGTAGTTTGACATTTGAATTTTTGTAATAACTCATTGATTTTAAGATAAAATGATTTAATGGGTCAATTATTGGTTTGAGTTAGATTGATTTTGGGATTGATACTTAGAGTACATTGTAGATGTAATTATTTAAGATGTGATTTTGAGATTCATAAGGAATTATTTGGGAACTATAGTTTACACGCGTATATTATTATTATTAGAATTTAAGTTGATATTTGTATTTGCAAATTAAGTTATGATTTTTAGGAATTAAGTTTAAAAAAATTATGTTTTTGAAATAGTTTAGTCATGTGTTATTAGACGACTAAGTTAAATCGAATTTCTAGGACGAAATTCCATTTAAGGGGGGAGAGAATTATAACGCTCGAAAATTCGTTACGTAAACCTGCATGCATAACTAGGGAATTTAATGATTTAAAAATAAAGAAAAAGGGGGTTAGATGATTTTTTATGTGCTATTATGTGACATATGTGATTTATTTGCATGTTTTAAATTTTATTATAGCATTTAACACGTTATTTTGTAATTTATGAATTTCTTTGAGAAAGATTATTTTGTGATCACGTAGACGGGATCATGGACGAACGAGATAGAAGTTTTGTCATCCAAAAATTATGTTTAGGATTTTTAAGAGTCTAAAATAATTATTTTAAGACTTAATTTTAAAAAAATTATTGGATATATATATATATATATATATATATATATATATATTTAAAAGTCCATTTTTCACAAAAATAGGTCATTTTATGGACTTTTAAGATACTTTCAAAAGTAAGATATTAAATATTTTGATAATTAGGAGTTTTAATCTGATTATTTAATGGGCTTAATGATTTAAACTTAAGTTATTTAATTTTTTTAAAAGCCTAGCCCAATACACTACACAAAAAAATAATTTAAGTTGGCTTTCAGTCTCATTTATCCTACCTCACGTTACTTATCATCCAAGAAAGATTTTCAGTCGCCTCCTACATCTCAAACACTCACTCTCACACACTTTTTCACGTGAATTTGAAGAAAATTTTGAAGATTCGACGCCCCGTTCGTCTCGTACAACATTCTACACGACGGTATCATATTTTTTAGCGTAATTAACGCAAAGGCACGTCTCGAATCCATTCTTGACCACCATTTAGATCATATTACACTGTTTTTAATATGAATGATCAGATTATGCATGTGTATGTAGTTAACAACAAGGAATACATGAGTTTAATGCATGTTCTTCAAGGTTGGTTCATTCGGAACTGGTTGGGAAATGGCTGGAATAGGCAGGCCAATCGAGTTTCTTTTCTGGTGCATGCAGATCGAGCGCAGGGATTAGGGTCCTGGTATAATGGTTTTTTCTTTTCCTGTAGGGAACGGTTTTGGCTCAGGTTTGTTGGGTTAGAATCTCCTGGATGTTGGCTAAGTCTGGGCGGTGGTTTTATGGCCAAATGTGGCCGGATCAGGGAGAACAAATGCGATTGGTGAAGTCGCTACAGCTGCACACGAGCAGAAGGTAGGCTGTAAAGTTTGGGTTCGTTCTCTTCCTGTAGGGCTTTGTTTGGGCTGGGGCTTGGTTGGTTAGATGCTTCTGGGTCTGGTGAGTGAATAGACGTTGGAGCTCCGACCAAAGGTGGTCGGAGAAGGAAGAACTATCAGAAACTCCACAACTGTACAAGTTGCGCGTCGTAAAGGGCTAGGTTAGGATGGTTTTCTCGGGTCGGGTTTGATGTTTTTTTGGTCAAGTCATGTTGGTTTGGGTCCAGGTTAGTTTATTTCGGGCTCGGGTAATTTAATTATGCGCCTAAGTATTTTATTAATTTATGTGATTGGGTTTGAGCGATTTAGTTTCTTAACGGGCTTAAGTTGAAAATTTATGTCGATTCATTAGTTATATTAGGCCTAGTGATCCATGAGAGTAATCAGGCTTAGTTATGATAAGCTAAGTATTAATGGGCCGAATTATGTGTTAATGAACCAATCTAGTTTAACGGGCATAAGTAATGGGGCAGTCAAATCGATTAAGCCATGACAAGTAAAATAGTTCATAGATATATATTTAATACTAGTGAACGGTGCACACGCGTTGCGTATGTAAAACATGTTTATAAATTGTAAAATGCATTTAGATTAACTTTTTTTATATTTATATTTGTGTAATTGATCTTACTGTAAATGGTTTCTTATTTCACATTCTATTTAAATTAAATCAAGAAAAATGATACGTCAAAAAAATGAGTGAAATTAGTAAATTTGTGTAAAAAATAAAAATGATGTTATGAGGTTTATTTTTTTAGTTTACATATGAGCATAACTACGACCAATATTTAAATATATTTCCCAGCATTCAAAATATCATCTTCATATAACAGCCAATAAAACATATAATGAAGTCAAGATTTCATCAAACAATTTTATGAATACTTATAAAAATGTGTATATAATGTTTCAAACATATATAAGCAAATGAAGGGATCAAAATTAGAATATTGAACGTTGACATCTACTCATGCAACATGAAGTAGACAAAATTTCTTGGTTTGACAACTCAACGATGTGGTGTCGTTTTTTGTTGACCCTTTCTCTCCTCAAATTGCAATAACCTTAATTTCTCCGAACAACTCTATCTCTGGTCATGGCTCTTAATAAGATATGAAAACAAATAAGAAAAAGAATCAAATAAGTTAACTAAAATATTTAAAACACATCACGCAACCTAATACGACAAGAAATGGGGAGTCGGCATAAAAGAAAAGAAATCGACAAACAAGATGAGAAACCAAATATAACTAGACGTATGTGTGGAAGTTAAAAAAAAGTTAGAGGGAGTTAGTAGTTAGTAAAGTGGGTAGAGAAAATGTATAAATACAACTATACCAATGTAACTCGTTTAGAACATGAATATGAATAAACTTCTCTTCTTCTCTAAATTCTCTCTATTATCTTCTCTACTTTTTTAGGAGACCGGCCATCTCGAATTGGCCCTTTATCATTGGTGCTCTCGTTGGATTTCTCCAATTGTTGATTCTCTATTGTTAGGGGTATTGTTTGTCGATCATGGAATACGAAACAAACCTCTCTCGATTGGATGAAATTCTATGTAGGGTTACTGCATTACAAGAGAAACATGCACTTTTGATTGAACAACAGAGTAAAAGTGTAGCACCCGGTATTTTTCCTCCGTAAATTTGCATGCATAATTAAGGAAGATAATTATTTAAAAAAAATTTAGACTTGTGGGTTAAATATTATTTATGTGTTATTATATGTATTATGTGCATGATTTAAATTATTTTAGCATTTAACCCATAATTATGGAAATTATAAATTTTTAAGAAATTTATTATTTTGATAGCGTAGACGGGACCTTGGACGGACGAGATATTGATTTTTTTATCCCAATTTTTTTTAGGATATTTTAGTAGCCTTAAATTATTATTTTGAAGTTTTTATTCTGATAAATTATGGTATTTTATTTTTGTATGTTAGAAAGCCCGTTTTTAGCCAAAATAAGTCATTTTAATGACTTTTATTAATTTTTAAAAATCCCTTAAATCATAATTTCGGGATTTATGAGTTTTTATCAGATTTTATTTTTTTGTAAATTAGATTTTTAAAGTTAGATTATATTAATTAGTTAATTAGCCTAATTAGTAAATCTATACCTTAATTATTTTTCCCAAAAATCTCTCTCTACCCTACGTTTCTACCATTAGCCGCCTCCATCCTCTTCCTCTATCCCTCCCCCACGATTTTCAGCAGAAACACAAGCCCCATAGGGATCTTCAAGGATTTTGGTGTTCTTCGTCGTCACGGAACCCCGTTTTTACGTCGATCCTTGTTTCTACTTGTAAAGGCATGTTTAATTCTTTCATTTTCTCACCATATAAGCTACATAATTGTTCATGCATCAAAAACTTTTGATCTAGCATGTTACATCACGAAATTTTATGAAGTTTTTACATAGGTTCCTTAGATGTGCACGGTTTTGCATGTTTACTTGCATGAAATTCACGTTATCTGTCATGGTGTGGAAATAGGCTGCTGGATCCAAGTTGATAGAGTGTATCAGGGTCCTTAGGATCAAGCTAGATCGGATTTTTAAGGTGTAATAGGCTGGAACCATAGCGTTCTTCTTTCTGATGCATTAACTCGCATAGTACAAGGGTTCTGTGGGAAAGAGGTTCGTTCTCCTTCCTCAGGCCATGGTTTGAGGTGAGATTGGATGTATTAGAAACCCTTAGATGTTGGCTAAGTTTTGGAAGTGGTTTCACGGCATTTGGTGGTCTGAGAAGGTCGTACGAGCAGAAATACAGCAGCCGCTCAGATCTGCACGCGAGTTGGGAATAGCCTGAGTGCAAGGATTCGTTCTTTTTCCTCGGGTCAAGGTTTGAGATGAGATTATAAGGGATGAAACGTCTAGATTTTTCCTAGGATTGAGAAGTGGTTTGACAGCAAAAGGTGATCGGATCATGGAGAACGAACAGTTTTGGCAGAGCTGCTCACCTGCGCGCGTGAGAACAGATGAGGGCTGATGTTTGGGTTCGTTCTCCACCTATAGTGCATTGTTTGGGTTGGTTATTAGCTTTTTGGAAAGGTCTCAAAGTGGGCTAGTCATTGGGGGGTGGTGCTTTGGCCGCCATAAAACCCTGCTGCTCTCGGCCGAGAGGTGCAAGGAGAGGGGCTTCGGGTTTGTGGGTTTGGGGGCTGGTTCGGGTTTGTTTTGTGGTCTGGGTCGGGTTGTCGGGTCGCGGGTCAAGTCAGTAGGGTTCGGGTCCGGGTTAGGTGAGTCGGGCTCGGGTATTTTATTTGTTTTAGTATTTATTAGTCTAAGTGGTTTTTGGGTCAAATTAGCTAAATAGAAAATTTTTTGGTCTTTCAAATAATTTTATTTGGGCCTTAAATAATTTATTTAAGTTAGCCCAATGATTTTTGAGCCAATAATTTAAATATTTTTATTTAGACTCATTTAAGTTTAAGAAGTTTTCTGGGCTAAGATATAATTTTTGGGCTTAGTTTAAGTTAATTGGCTTTTATTTAAGAATTTATTTGCTATTGGGCTTTATTTTAGTTAATGAGCCATATTAAAATTTTTGGGCTTAAAGTGAGTGATCAGCAGTCTGGACCAATCAATGAAAATTACTATGTCCGGAATATATATTTAATTTATTTTATGCATGAAAGTATTTTAAGTATAAGTCTATTTATTATGAAAATTAATTAAATTATATTACGGACATATTTTCAGTGCATGCATTCATGAAATGTTACATGTTATTATTATGATAATTGTTGAGCTATAAAATATTTTATGATGGAAATTGAAGTAGTGTGACAGCACAGAGGTGGTTATCCATTATTTAAGTTAAGAGGTAGTTTACTACCAGCAAGAAGTGATTTATCACCGCCACGTACGTTGGTTCAGATACTGATCAGTCGGCACAGATTTAGTCACACTTACTGATAGGACCATAGACTGTTTCAAAATTTCATACTCAACTATATTAAGTATGCTTATGATGTCAAGTTATGCATATGTTTAAGAATCAGGATCAGTGATGTTTATGTCATGATTATGAAATATTTTTATTCATGCATGCATGTACATGTATATGTATTAGTATGATTATGTGATGCATTATTTTAACCCTTGTTAGAAAGGATTAGTCATGTTGAGCCTCTAGGCTCACTACGCTTATATGATGTAGGTGAGCATGATGATTCTTTTGTAGATCCTACTGGTGGTGGGGACCTATGAGTTCGTTGGCAGTGGATCCCGTGACCGTCGCAGTAGAGAGTTATTATTGTTTTGAGATATTTTATCAGGGTTTTTAAAAAAAGTTTCAAATCTTTATTTATGATTAATTCCGCATACATGAGTTATGGATTTTGGAGTTACATATTACAATTATTATTGCATGTCTCGAGATTTTTATTTATTAATGTTTACTTTTATTTATTTAAGTTATTGTTAAAAGAATTTATTTGTAGTATTATTTTTCATGTTTTTACATATACGTATGGGAGTATATGTATAGTTATTATTTTAAAAAAAAAATTCCGCATTTTATTAGTCGGAGTCGTTTCAGTTGGTATCAGAGCGCGGTCCTTGGAGGGTGTCTATCTGCCACGTGAAGCTCAGAAATCCCACTACCGGTCTGTAAGTTTTAAATATTTTATTATGATTTATCAGGAGCATATGTTATGACTTAAGACTTTATGTTAGCAAAGTTTTAAAATACTTAGTTATGCATTGCGATTTACGTGAAGAATGTGTGGTGATGCAGTATGCCCCGAGACATGTTATACGACATGTTGACCACAAGGAATTTCTAATTTGGAAATTCGGTTTTATTTTGTTGAAACTAAGTTTGATATTTATGATATATGGGTTGTCACTTGAATTTTTTTTTGTAGTAACTTATTGATTTTAAGTTAGAATGATTTCATTGGTAAATTTTTGGGTTGTGATGGTAAGAGGTAGCAGACTTATCTAAGAAATTTTTTTATGAAGGTATAGCGAAAGATAGAACAATAAAGGTAAATTCCGATAAGAGATATTAAGCTTATGTGATAGCAATAGAATTATTGCTTGAGGCGAGAGTAGGATTCCTCGCAAGAATGATTAATCAAGGGTTGTATCATTTTCTTCTTTGGTGAATTTAAAATGTTACTTTATAGAGGCTAGTATATATATTTTTGGGAATTAAGTCCGCATATGTCAAATTATGCTTAGTTGGGTTCACAGATATCATATTGTCATTCATTTATATTAAGGTTTTTCCT
The DNA here is from genome assembly GCF_033568475.1 of Henckelia pumila. NCBI lineage: Eukaryota > Viridiplantae > Streptophyta > Magnoliopsida > Lamiales > Gesneriaceae > Henckelia > Henckelia pumila. The sequence goes on from NC_133123.1 coordinate 168,782,708, forward strand.
TTGACGAAGAAGTCATGATTTTCTTGGAGATGACACTTGTACCATAAGGTTATAGTTTGATGGTTTGGATTTTAAGTTTGTACTCTTAATTATATGAGGTATAAATTGATGATAAGTATGTTTTGTATCAGGTTCTTGAATCTTTGAGAACAAGAATAATCGTGGAGTTAGTTTGATAAATAATTGGATAATCTTTGATAAGACTTAAGGGTTCGCATTGTTGGTGTTACCAAGTAAGCTGTATTGGGTTTGACGTTCAAGTCACTACATTTAAATAAATAGATTTGGGAACTTGTGAGCCTGACTTATAGATGTTGTGATGACCGAATGATGAAGGTGTAAATTTTTTTTTATAGGCTTGTGTAATTGGTCAGGTGTGGCATAACACAATTGTTATAAATTTCGATTTCGATGTCAAGTATAATATAAGCTTTAGATATGGCCTAAGAGTTGATGATATATATATATATATTGAAGTGAGTTCTTTTGTTAAGAGTTGAGACATTTAAGAATTTGGGTTGTTGGTTCTACGCACGTATGGGTATTTGAAGCACTTGGATTAATCACGAGTCAGCGTAATGACTTGATATTATAACTGTTATCTCGATACGTTCGTTTTACGTTGGGGTTAATTGTATATAAGTATTTGTATTGATGTTCTTTCAATATTGATATTATAACTGTTATCTCGATACGTTCATTTTACGTTGGGGTTAATTGTATATAAGTATTTGTATTGATGTTCTTTCAATATCCTTGGGTTGTATAGATTTGAATTACGAGGTCATGTTATAGGAGTGTCTCCACCAAGATTTTTGGGATGCATGAGCAAAAAAGTACTAGTTGTGTTTTGACTGTACATGAGACCAACATGTATTACTTGTAAGCGGATTATTCAGTTTATTAGGTAATTGACTTAGTATTTTGATTTTGATGAGTTTAGATTCCATGGACTGTAAGTAGAGGCAACTAGGAAATGATATGGACTTAACCACTGAATGTTATATGATTACGCTATTTAGAGACGATGACATGTAAATACTGTTCGGGGAATTTCACTCCTCCAATAGGAGAATCTGAGTGTCTTAAGCTTAAACTAACCACAGAATTGGAATTCATATATTTTAAGCATATTCCTGACGTTAGGAGAATTTATGTTGTGCATGACGTTTGACACTAAATTCACTTTTTGGGTTTCATGGATTTATAGCACTCGAGATTTATGACTTTCAAGTGTTCAATAGTTGGAAGCATAGTGGTAAGTGGATAAGTTGAAGAAATTGCGATGAATGGCAGATGTTCGACTCAAAGATGTTTAACTTGTTATAGAAAGCTAGGGTGTGGATAAGCTTTACAAGTTGAATTTATTGGAGTTAATATTGTAATCCTATGCTTTAATAAGTAAATTTGGGAACAAAAGTTCAGCTCACGAATGTTGGAGGATTGATAAGTAGAGTGTATAAGTATATGAAATCAGTCAAGTTTTGGCATAGTGCAATTGTTGTGTTTAGGAAGATGAATAGTAGAGTTAATATTTGAGTTTTACGCATAAGTTGAAGTAAGTATGTGGTTGTACTTTCATTATAGTACTAAGATTTGTATAAAATGTAAGATTTTGTTTACAGTGGAATGTAAGTAAATTGTAATGATTCTCTTTACGAGGTGTTTCAGCAGCGGAAGTTTATAAATGTAGGTTTGATGGAGATGAAGAGGACACATGGGAAGGATAAAATATTTTGTTTATCAGAGTGCGTAGCAGGAGCATGACTTTTGGGATACTGAAACTTAGGAACTAGATAGGTAATCGTGGATTTAGTAAATTGGATTTTTGAGAGACTCCGTTATTAGAGTTTGATCAGTCGAATTTCGAGGACGAAATTCAATTTAGGGGGGGGGGGGGGGAGAATTGTAGCACCCGGTATTTTTCCTCCGTAAATTCGCATGCATAATTAAGGAAGATGATTATTTAAAAAAATTTAGAATTGTGGGTTAAATATTTTTTATGTGTTATTATGTATATTATGTGCATGATTTAAATTATTTTAGCATTTAACCCATAATTATGAAAATTCTAAATTTTTAAGAAATTTATTATTTTGATCGCGTAGACGGGACCGTGGACGGACGAGATATTAATTTTTTTATCCCAATTATTTTTAGGAGATTTTAGTAGCCTTAAATTATTATTTTGAAGTTTTTATTCTAATAAATTATGGTATTTTATTTTTGTATTTTAGATAGCCAATTTTTAGCCAAAATAAGTCATTTTAATGACTTTTATTAATTTTTAAAAATCCCTTAAATCATAATTTTGGGATTTAGGAGTTTTTATCAGATTTTATTTTTTTGTAAATTAGAGTTTTAAAGTTAGATTATATTAATTAGTTAATTAGCCTAATTAGTAAATCTATACCTTAATTATTTTTCCCAAAAATCTCTCCCTACCCTACGTTTTTACCATCAGCCGCCTCCATCCTTTTCCTCTATCCCTCCCCCACGATTTTCAGCAGAAACACATGCCCCATAGCCGATCTCTTCAAGGATTTTAGGTGTTCTTCGTCGTTCCGGAGCCCCGTTTTTAAGTCGATCCCTGTTTCTACTTGTAAAGGCATGTTTAATTCTTTTATTTTCTCACCATATAAGCTACATAATTGTTCATGAATCAGAAACTTTTGATCTAGCATGTTACATCACGAAATTTTATGAAGTTTTTGCATAGGTTCCTTAGATGTTCACAGTTTTGCATGTTTACTTGCATGAAATTCACGTTTTCTGTCATGGTGTGGAAATAGGCTGCTGGATCCAAGTTGATAGAGTGTATCAGTGTACCATAGCGTTCTTCTTTCTGATGCATTAACTCGCGCAGTGCAAGGGTTCTGTGGGAAAGAGGTTCGTTCTCCTTCCTCAGGCCATGGTTTGAGGTGAGGTTGGATGGATTAGAAACCCTTAGATGTTGGCTAAGTTTTGGTAGTGGTTTCACGGAATTTGGTGGTATGAGCAGGTCGTACGAGCAGAAATACAGCAGCCGCTCAGATCCGCACGCGAGCTGGGAACAGCCTGAGTGCAAGGATTCGTTCTTTTTCCTCGGGTCACGGTTTGAGATGAGATTTTAAGGGATGAAACCTCTAGATGTTTCCTAGGATTGAGAAGTGGTTTGACAACAAAAGGTGATTGGAGCATGGAGAACGAACAGTTTTGGCAGAGCTGCTCACCTGCGCGCGCGAGAACAAATGAGGGCTGATGTTTGGGTTCGTTCTCCACCTATAGTGCATTTTTTTGGGTTGGTTCTTAGCTTTAAGGAAAGGTATCGAAGTGGGCTAGCCATTGGGGGGTGGTGCTCTGGCCAGTAATGGCCGGAGCCGGCCGGCAACAGGCCATAAAGCCCTGCTGCTCTCGGCCGAGAGGTGCAAAGAGAGGGGCTTCGGGTTTGTGGGTTTGGGGGTTGGTTCGGGTCTGTTCTGTGGTTTGGGTCGGGTTGTCGGGTCACGGGTCAAGTCAGTAGGGTCCGGGTCTGGGTTAGATGAGTCGGGCCCGGGTATTTTATTTTTTTTAGTATTTATTAGTTTAAGTGGTTTTTGGGCCAAATTAGTTAAATAGAAAATTTTTTGGCCTTTCAAATAATTTTATTTGGGCCTTAAATAATTTATTTAAGTTAGCCCAATGATTTTATGGGTTTGGGGGCCATGGAAATTTTTGGATCAGTCTGTGAATTTTGGGCAGTCTAGAAATTTATTGGGATTAATTAAGTTAGTGAGCTTAAATATTTTTATTTAGGCCCAGTTAAGTTTAAGAAGTTTATCTGGACTAAGATATAATTTTTGGGCTTAGTTTAAGTTAATGAGCTTTTATTTAAGAATTTATTTGCTATTGAGCTTTATTTTAGTTAATGGGTCATATTAAGATTTTTGGGCTTAAAGTGAGTGATCAGCAGTTTGGACCAATCCATGAAAATTACTAAGTCCGGAATGTATATTTAATTTATTTTATGCATGAAAGTATTTGAAGTATAAGTCTATTTATTATGAAAATCAACTAAATATATATTACGGACATATTTTCAGTGCATGCATTCATGAAATGTTACATGTTATTATATGATAATTGTTGAGCTATAAAATATTTTATGATGGAAATTGAAGTAGTGTGACAGCACAGAGGTGGTTATCCACTATTTAAGTTAAGAGGTAATTTACTACCAGCAAGAGGTGATTTATCGGGAACGGATCCTCTGCAGTTGATGGATAACAACACAAGGTGTTGTTTTCCACAAACGCCACCGTTTTGACTTTTTGTTGGATGACAAATTAATTAGTTTTTTTAATTTTTGTTTTTCTCTTTTTACTTACGGAAAGCGCATTTCTTATTCATCTTTGGCGATCACGTATATTCATTATTCCTTTTATCGTTTTGCGAGCCGTCCAATTATTTGTTTTATTTGTTTCTTTTTTCTTCTTTTTGGTGTACAAACTTGCTTTTCAATTTTCATATTATTTTGGCAGCGGATCCATTCCCCTTCAAGATTTCAAGTGCCTTTCATTTTTTATTTTGACAATAAACATTATTTCTCTTTTTTCAGAGGTTCGTTTTTTCAAAAAAAAAATTCAAAGGTTTTTTCTAAAAAATATTATTATCATAACATAAAAGAGTAAAATTCATTATATACGAATTATTGATGAATTGACAAATTAATAAATGAATCATTGTAAATAACTTCATAATACATTTACTTATTTTACTTATAATAACAGAAATAAAGTGCTAACACATTTGAATAACATAAAAAGTAAAAATATAATTTAAAAAAAGCCGGAAATGTAACATCCGGAAATTTTAAAACGTAAATCTGCATGCATAACTAGGAGAAATTAATTATTTTAAATTTTTAAAAATATGGGTTAAATGTATTTATGTGTTATTATGTGATTTTATGCATGATTTAATTCATTTTAGCATTTAACCTGTAATTTTAGAATTTCTAGAGTTTTGGGAATTTTATTGATTTGATCGCGTAGACGGGACCGTGGACGGACGAGATACCAAAATTCTTAGCCAAAAATATTTTATGAGTTTTATGAGCCTTAAAATAATATTTTAAGGTATTTTGTCATGAAAATTGTAGTATTTAATTATATATTTATTTAAGAATTGATTTTTAGCCAAAATTAGTCCCTTTATTAACTTTTATTTATTTTTAAAAATAGCCTATTTAATTATTTCGGGATTAAGGGTTATGTATTAGATTATTATTATTATTAGGAGTTTCAAATATTATGTTTATAGTATATTACCTTGATAATAATTAATATTAATTATTAACCTATTTTCTTCCCAAAAAAAAAAATCTACCCAAAAATCACTCCCTACCCTACGTTGTCTCCATCAGCCGCCTCCATCCCCATCTTCAACCCTCACTCACGCCATTCATCAGATTTCTTATCCCCCATAGCCGATCAAGCAATTTTCTTTGAAGATTTTGGTCCATTCGTCGTCCCGGAGCCTCGTATACGCATCAATCTTTGTCATAGATTTAAAGGAATGTTTAAATCTTTCATTTGGCCACCATATAAGCTATTACTCATGCATGATGTTTTTATTTCAGAATTATTCATGAATATTTCGAGTTTTACGTAAGTTTTGATGTTTGTTGCTTGATTTTGGTGATTCATGGTCATGCTCACGTTTAAACCAACATGGCATGGTCCAGGGGCTGAGGCTCGGTCAAGGGGTGTCCTAGGGTGCCTTAGAGTCAAGCAGGGTCAGGTGGTTCAGGCTGGTTTGGGCTGGGTTCGAACTGGAGCATGGTTTGGTCAAGGGTGTGGCAGATTGGGGGGGAAGTATAAGTATATATTATGACAAATCAATTAAATTTATATTACGGACTGGTTAAGTATAAGTATATATTATGACAAATCAATTAAATATATATTACGGACAAATTTTCAGTGCATGCATTCATTAAATTTTATATGCTTATGATTATGTATGTGTTGAGCAATAAAATATTTTCTTGATGGAAATTGATGTAGTGTGACATAAGGGTGGTTATCCACCATATGATTTATGAGGTAGTTTACTACCATAGGAGGTGATTTATTACCGCCACGTACGTTGGTTTAGGAGACTGATCAGTCGGCACAGTTAAGGTCACACTTACGGATAGGACCATAGACTGTTTCAAAGAAATACCATGCTCAACTATGTTATGTATGACGAAGAAAAGATTATGATTATGTTTAAGATTATGATTCAGTATTTATGTTATGAAAATGTTTCTATGCATGTTCATATATCATGTATATGTATTAGTATGATTATGTGATGCATTATTTTAACCCTTGATATTCAAGTTTAGACATGTTGAGCCCCTAGGCTCACTACGTGTAATGAACTGGGCTGGCACAGTTCATTCTTGAACTCATGATCTTCTTCCCCCTGGTGGGGAGTTTTTGCCCTCCCCAGGATTCGAACCTTGCACTCCAGGTTATAAATGCAATGTTCCCTTAATCCTGGTACCATTGCGCCCTTTTTTGTAATGAACTGGGCTGGCCCAGTTCATTCTTTCTCTTATGATCTTCTCCCCCCTGGTGGGAAGTTTTTGCCCTCCCCAGGATTCGAACCTTGCACTCTAGGTCATAAATGCAATGTTCCCTCAATCCTGGTACCATTGAGCTAGCTAGCTATGTGATGCCCGGGGCTGAAGAGGCAGGGAGTGATCGCCGGTGCCAAGAGGTTGCACGGACAATGAGCGGCTCCTGGTAGGCTTCTAGGTGAAGGGAGACATGAATGAATCGATCCCGTGCCGAAATGAGAGGGATTCTGAGATTGTGTAGGTATGAGACTACATGGTTGAGAAGGGATTAAAAGATTTCATATGTACTATTCATATCAAGAAGGTGCATCTTCTTTTCGGGAGTTCATCACATAAGAACTCCAAAGTTAAGCGTGCTTGACTTGGGGCAATTATAGGATGGGTGACCCTCTGGAAAGTTTTCCAGGGTGTGTGTGAGTGAGGACATAAGCACGTTGAAAAGACCCGTCTTGATATAGTGGGGCGTTACACTACGCTTATATGGTGCAGGTGAGACAGATGTTAATTATGTAGCTCCTACCGGAGGTGAGGTCATATGAGTTCACGGAACAGTGGCCCCGTGACCGTTACAGCCTTTTAGTTGATGTTTTAAGATACAGTTATTTTATTATGCTGAGTTTCAAACTAGTTACATTTTATTTATTATTTCCGCTTATGGGAGGTTTTCACTAGTATATTTATTATATTATTTCATGCATTAACTTTTTTAAGTTGTAGTTGTTTATTATTATTTGAGATATTTTATTTAATAAGAAATATTTTTCTTGCATGTTTATACATATGTGTATGGGCATATATGTATAGTATTATTTTTAGTATTTTTTAAAAAAAAAATTCCGCATTTAAGTTTAAAGAGTATTAGTTGTTTCAGGAAAGTATGACATTGAAAATCATAAATCATCAGACATGATTAATTAATGTCATTAAACCTCATTCTAGAAACCCTGTAGAAACTATGCAGCAACCTGAAATGAAAAAAATGAGAATACGTCAAATTCTTAAAATTTGAGGTATATGTCAATATGAAAACAAAATTAAATAATTCATATATTTTGATCATTTATTTCAATTAACGTCATATACCTTTAAAAAAACAACTAATTAAGAATATGTATTGGATATGTTTCCATTGAAATCCATAGCTTCAAGAGAATACTGAGGATGATCAAGTGGTGCCTACATTAAATAAGAATACAAGTTAAAAAAAAATCTAACCTTATACAAATGATTTTTTCTTGGGCTTAAGATTTTTACACAAAAAAAAAATTCTAAATATCATTAAAAGTTCATACCGTCATAAATTCGGTAAAATTGAATTGGCTTCCAGTTGTTTGAAGACATGCATGAGGTACCGCAGGTGCTGAATAAGATACAGACAGTTCATCGTGTGTTCCAACAGCCTGTAATAATTGAAAAAAATTATCAATTTAGATAATTTATTTATCAAAAGTATCAATACTAATAAATCTATGTACCTTGACTCTCAAATTTGTTTTTCTCCGTTTTGATTGAAGTTCTACCCAACTCTTCAAACGTCTTGATTTTTTCACACCAATTCTTTTCTTGAATCCTTTTTCTTGTATCATGGATGGTCCTATCGATGATGTTCTGGCACCGTCTTGGCTCACTTTTGTCAGACGCAATTCCATAAATTGCTTGGTTAGATCACACACTGAATTATGCACCAATGAGAAAGTTGATGGGTGGACGGATGCTTCTGTTGCTAGTCTTATGAGCATCATACAAAGTGTTCTATACCGTTCTGTACTTTGTAGCTTAGGATCTTCGACAACTTCATTGCCCATATAATCGTGTACCACTCTACTCCTAGCTTTTCTCGTCCACTGATAGTTATGTTTTTATTGCATTTGTTAGTGTCATTTTTCTATTGTTTTGCATTTGTTTACGTGTCTTATTTATGCATTTTGTTCGTATTTCATTTTTCATGTTTGCATGATTGGTTTCTCGATTTTGTGGTTAGGTTGTACATTTTGGCGGGTACATGGAAGGAATCTTTGAAGCAATGGAAAAGCTGGAATTTCTAAAGAATTTTTGACCGCTCGATCTGCAGGAGTTTACCGATCGAGCGGAGCATGTTTTGCGAAGACAGTAGGCTCGGATATTTTTTGGCCGCTCGATCTGCAGGAGTTTACCGATCGAGCGGCGCGCGTGTTTTGAAGCCAGTATGAAACGCCTACTACTAATAAATGCGGAAATTTTTTTTTTTATATAAATATACATATACGCCCATACATATATGTATAAACATTAAATACTGCTAATAAATAAAATTCTTAAAATAAAAGCTTAAGTAAATAATAGCATTAAGCCACTGAAAATCTCACGTCGTGCTGAATAAAATGATAATAATAATATATAAGTAAAAATACACAAATCTCGAATGCAGAAACTGAAAATAAGAAACATGTTTTAAAAATTCTTGAAAGTATTCAAACATGCAAAAACTCAATGCGACGGTCACGGGGCCACTGCCATGCTCACTCATACGTCCTCGCCACCAGTAGGAGCAACAAAAGAATCATCGTACTCACCTGCACTACCTTTTTCTCTGTCTTGCGGTTCTAACCCAACTGGAACCAAGCCTAAAGTCGACCTGTGGACCCAGAACGAGTCATTTTACGCAGACCGCTCAAACTGCGACCTGTTGTGCATCAGAAGCAAAGGGCTTCGGTTCCAGCCCATTACAGCCCCAAACCCTGACCAAGCTCGACCCTAGGGACCCTAAGGAAACTCCTCTGGACCTGGACCAGCAGCCATGCTTGTTCCATGACAAGAAAACGTGAGAGATGCTACCAAACATGAAAGAAAACGAGTTGCTCCAATATACAATTTAATATCTTGCATGCATCAGAAAAATCGAAGTAAAAACCTTATAAATCTGTCGTGAAACGTATATATAGCTTATATGGTGTAGAAACAAAGGAATTAAACATGCCTTTTGATTTATTAACGAAGGTAACCGCGTGTACAACTCCGGGACGACGAAACGACGAACAACTTGATAAACTCCAAGGATCGGCTATGGTGCTCTGGAAATCTGCTGTTGGTCGATGGAATGGAGGGGGAAAGGAGAGTGGAGGCGGCTGATAGGATTTACGTAGTGTAGGGAATGATTTTTGGGATAAAATTTTGGGTAGAAAATAGGTTAATAGATAATATAAATTAATTAGGTAGATAATATAACATAAACATAAAATTTTAAACTTTTAAAAATACATACTAATCTGATATAAAACATAAATCCCGAAATATTAATTTAAGGGAGTTTGAAAAATTAATAAAATTCATTAAAATGACTTATTTTGGCTAAAAATCAACCCTTAAATAAATATATAATTCAATACTAAAATTTTCTTGACAAAATACCATAAAATATTATTTTAAGGCTCATAAAACTCATAAAATATTTTTGGCTAAAAAGATTGGTATCTCGTCCGTCCACGGTCCTGTCTACGCGATCAAAATAACTTATTTACTCAAAAATCTAAGAATACAATAATTGCGGGTTAAATGCTAAAATAAATTTAAATCATGTATATAATTCACATAATAACACATAAATGTCATTTAACCCAAATATAAATTTTAAATAATTATTTTTCTTAATTATGCATGCGAATTTACGTATTAAAATTTTCAGGTGTTACAATTCTTCCCCCCTTAAATTGAATTTCGTCCTCGAAATTCGACTGATCAAACTCTAATGACGGAGTCCCTCAAAAATCCAATTTACTAAATCCACGGTTACCTATCTAGTTCCCAAGTTTCGGCATCACAAAAGTCTTGCTTCTGCTGCGCACTCTGATAAACAAAATATTTTATCCTTCCCATTTGTCCTCTTCATCTCCATCAAACCAACATTTATAAACTTTCGCTGCTGAAACACCTCGTAAAGAGAATCATTACAATTTACTTACATTCCACTGTAAACAAAATCTGACGTTTTATACAAATCTTAGTACCATAATGAAAGTACACCCACATACTTACCTCAACTTATACGTACAACTCAAGTATTAACTCTACTATTCGTCTTCCTAAACACAACAATCGCACTATGCCAAAACTTGACTGATTTCATATTCTTATACACCCTACTTATCAATCCTCCAACATTCGTGAGCCGAACTTTTGTTCTCAAATTTACTTATTAAAGCATAGGATTACGATATAAACTCCAATGAATTCAACTTGTAAAGCTTATCCACACACTAGCCTTCTATAATAAGCTGAACATCTTTGAGTCGAACATCTGTCATTCATCGCAATTTTCTTCAACTTATCCATTTACCACTACACTTCCAACTATCGAACACTTGAAAGTCTTAAATATTGAGTTCTATAAATCCATGAAACCCAAAAAGTGAATTTAGTGTCAAACGTCATGTACAACTTAAATTCTCCTAACGTCAGGAATATGCTTAAAATATAAGAATTCTACTTCCGCGGTTAGTTTAGGCTTAAGGCACTTAGATTCTCCTATTGGAGGAGTGAAATTCCCCGAACAGTATTTACATGTCGTCGTCTCTAAATAGTGTAATCATATAACATTCAGTAGTTAATTCCATATTATTTTCTAGTTGCCTCTACTTACAGTCCATGGAATCTAAACTCCTCAAAATCAAAATACTAAGTAATTTACCTAATAAACTGAATAATTCACTCACGATTAATACATGTTGGTCTCATGTACAGTCAAAATACAAATAGTACTTTTTTTTTCTCATGCATCACAAAAATTTTGGTGGAGACACTACTATATCATGACCCCGAAATTCAAATTTATACAACCCAAGGATATTGAAAGAACATCAATACAAATACTTATACACAATTAACCCCAACGTAAAACGAAAGTATCGAGATAACAGTTATAATATCAAGTCATTACGCTGACTCGTGATTAATCCAAGTGCTTCAAATACCCATACGTGCGTAGAACTAACAACCCAAATTCTCAAACGACTCAACTCTTAACAAAAGAACTCACTCCAAAAATATATATATATACATATATATCGTCAACTCTTAGGCCATATCTAAAGCTTATATTATACTTGACATCGAAACCAAAATTTATAACAAGTGTTATGCCACACCTGACCAATTACACAAGCCTATAAAAATTTACACATTCATCATTCAGTCATCATAATATCTATAAGTGAGGCTGACAAGTTTCCAAATCTATTTATTTAAATGTAGTGACTTGAACGTCAAATCCAATACAGCGTACTTGGTAACACCAATCACGCGAACCCTTAAGTATTATCAAAGATTATCCAATTATTTATCAAACTAACTCCACAATTATTCTTATTCTCAAAGATTCAAGAACCTAATACAAAACATATCTATCATCAATTTATACCTCATATAACAAACTTAAAACCACAAACCATCAAACTATAACCTTATGGTACAATTGCCATCTCCAAGAAAATCATGACTTCTTCGTCAAAGGAAAAACCTTAATAGTTAAATCAATGACAATATGATATCTGTGAACACAACTAGCATAATTGACACATGCGGACTTAATTCCTAAAAATATATACTAGCCTCTAAAAAGTAACATTTTAAATTCACCAAAGAAGAAAATGATACAACCCTCGATTAATCAATCTTGCGAGGAATCCTACTCTTGTCTCAAGCAATAATTCTATTGCTATCACAAAAACTTAATACTTCTTATCGGAATTTACCTTTATTTTTCTATTTATCGTTATACCTTCATAAAAATTTCTTAGATAGGCCCGCTACCTCTTACCATCACCAACCCAATAATTTACCAATGAAATCATTCTAACTTAAAATCAATAAGTTATTACAAAAATTCAAGTGACAACCCATATATCATAAATATCAAACTTAGTTTTAACAACATAAAACTGAATTCCCAAATTCGAAATTTCTTGTGGTCCACCTATCATATAACATGTCTTGGGAACACTGCGTCATCACACATTCTTCACGTAAATCGCAATGCATAACTAAGTATTTTAAAACTTTGCTAACGTAAAGTCTGAAGTCATAACATATGCTCCTGATAAATCATAATAAAATATTTAAAACTTACAGACCGATAGTAGGATTTCTGAGCTTCACGTGGCAGATGGACACCCTCAAAGAACCGCGCTCTGATACCAATTGAAACGCCTACTACTAATAAATGCGGAAATTTCTTTTTATATATAAATATACATATACGCCCATACATATATGTATAAACATTAAATACTGCTAATAAATAAAATTCTTAAAATAAAAGCTTAAGTAAATAATAGCATTAAGCCACTGAAAATCTCACGTCGTGCTGAATAAAATGATAATAATAATATCTAAGTAAAAATACACAAATCTCGAATGCAGAAACTGAAAATAAGAAACATGTTTTAAAAATTCTTGAAAGTATTCAAACATGCAAAAACTCAATGCGACGGTCGCGGGGCCACTGCCATGCTCACTCATACATCCTCGCCACCAGTAGGAGCAACATAAAAATCATCGTACTCACCTGCACTACCTTTTTCTCTGTCTTGCGGTTCTAACCCAACTGGAACCAAACCTAAAGTCGACCTGTGGACCGAGAACGAGTCATTTTACGCAGACCGCTCAAAGTGCGACCTGTTGTGCATCAGAAGCAAAGGGCTTTGGTTCCAGCCCATTACAGCCCCAAAACCTGACCAAGCTCGACCCTAAGGACCCTAAGGAAACTCCTCTGGACCTGGACCAGCAGCCATGCTTGTTCCATGACAAGAAAACGTGAGAGATGCCACCAAACATGAAAGAAAACGAGTTGCTCCAATACACAATTTAATATCTTGCATGCATCAGAAAAATCGAAGTAAAAACCTTATAAATCTGTCATGAAACGTATATATAGCTTATATGGTGTAGAAACGAAGGAATTAAACATGTCTTTTGATTTATTAACGAAGGTAACCGCGTGTACAACTCCGGGACGACGAAACGACGAACAACTTGATAAACTCCAAGGATCGGCTATGGTGCTCTGGAAATCTGCTGTTGGTCGATGGAATGGAGGGGGAAAGGAGAGTGGAGGCGGCTGATAGGGTTTACGTAGTGTAGGGAATGATTTTTGGGATAAAATTTTGGGTAGAAAATAGGTTAATAGATAATATAAATTAATTAGGTAGATAATATAACATAAACATAAAATTTTAAACTTTTAAAAATACATACTAATCTTATATAAAACATAAATCCCGAAATATTAATTTAAGGGAGTTTGAAAAATTAATAAAATTCATTAAAATGACTTATTTTGGCTAAAAATCAACCCTTAAATAAATATATAATTAAATACTAAAATTTTCTTGACAAAATGCCATAAAATATTATTTTAAGGCTCATAAAACTTATAAAATATTTTTGAATGAATAAATATCAAAGGTATAGTCGACTCATACCAAGTCTCGTCTCTTATTGGTTTCTCCAGTTGAATTTTTATTCTTGCATGATAGTGATAATATTAAATTTTTAATTGCTTAAATTTCTAGTAGTTAATTTCAATCTCAAAACCCCTTTTATTTTACTTAGGACACATTAAATTTATCTTTCCTCGTGGGAACGATCCCTACTCGCACTACTACATTTTTCATTGTTTAATCTGAGTTGGGTTAATTTGGGCATGACACGACTGAGCGCTACCAAATTTTGGCGTCGTTGCCGGGGAAGGCGTTTAGTTTATTTGTGTTCTTGTTTTTATTTTTTATTTTATATTCTTTCCCCAGTGCTTTTCGGGTTTGTTAATGCATATAGGAGAATCTTCTGAAGAAAAATTCCCCTACGACACGAAGATTGAAAGAACTTTGCACAGGCGAAGGAGAGAACTCCGTAGGCAACAACAAGAAGCCGCTGCTCGAGCTGCTTTTCCAGAAGAATAAGAAGAGATGGCTGCTAATGCAAATCTGAGTCTTTGACAATTGGGCACTCCTGGCCCCAATCAACAACCTTTATGCATTATTTTTCCTACTTTAGAAAATAATGCTACTTTTGAGCTCAAATCTGGATTAATTCACTTATTACCTGCTTTTCATGGTCTTGCAGGTGAGGATCCGAATAAACACTTAATGGAGTTCCACGTGGTTTGCACAAGTATGAAACCCCATGGAGTGACAGAGGAGCAGATTTAGCTGAGAGCTTTTCCTTTCTCTTTGAAGAGTGCTGCTAAGGATTAGCTGTATTACTTGCCCTCTGGTTCCATCACGACATGGACGGAAATAAAAAGAATCTTTCTAGAGAAATATTTCCCAGCCTCTAGAGCTGCGAACATCCGGAAGGAAATCTATGGAATCAAGCAATACTCCGGAGAGTCACTGCATGAGTATTGAGAGCGGTTCAAGAAGCTTTGCGCTAGCTGTCCGCAACATCAGATAAGTAAAAACCAATTAATTCAATTGTGCTATGAAGGTTTATTGTCTCATGACAGGAATATGCTGGATGCGGCCAGTGGAGGAGTTTTCATGGACAAAATTCCAGTCCAAGCAAGGAATCTAATAGAGAACATGGCCGCCAATTCTCAACAATTTGGAACCGTCAGGAGTGATCCAACACCCGGAAGGAATAATGAGGTAAATGTTTCTTCCCTTGAACAGCAACTGATTGATCTGACGTCTCTTGTGCGTCAAATGGCTGTAGGGAATGGACAAAATATGAAGGTTTGTGGAATTTGCACTGCCAGGGGACATGCGACTGACATGTGTCCCACACTTCAAGAGGGATCGGCTGAGCAAGTCAATGCAGCAGGAGGATTTCCCGGACCGCCACAACGGAAGTATGATCCATGCTCCAACACATACAATCCTGGTTGGAAGGATCATCCAAACCTGAGATATGGGAACCCGCAAGCAATTCAAGCACCATCGCACAATCCAGCTTATAGGCCGCCGTACCCCCAACAACCACAGCATCCTCAAGTCCCCACGCCTGGTGAGTTTCTATAAAACATTGTTAAGGATCTTGCTACTAATACTGTCGCTTTTCAACAGGAAGCTCGATCAAGTATCCAACAGTTGAACACTCAAATGGGGAAGTTGGCAACCGCAGTGAACAGGTTGGAGGCACTGAATTCGAACAGCTTACCATCACAGACTGTGGTGAATCCGAGGGAGAATGTGAGTGCAATCACCTTGAGGAGTGGAAAGGAGTTGAAGGTTAATGAAGAAGTGGTGAAAGAACCAGTACAGAATAAAGATGAGCAGGAATCCAAGGTAGAGGAGGACGACACAATTTAGGAAGCACCTAGAGGTAAGTTCCCTCCTTTTTCCGAGTATAAACCTGTAGCCCCTTTTCCCTTAGCATTGAAAGAGTCTAGGAAAGATAATGAAATTAAGGGGTTGTATGAAGTGTTTCGTAGATGCGAGGTAAATATCCCTTTTTTAGACGCTATTAAACAAGTACCTCGTTATGCTAAATTTTTAAAAGAATTGTGTACTGTGAAGAGAAAACAAAAGTTAAAGGGATGTCAGAAAGTTGAATTGGGAGAACAGGTCTCTGCCGTAATTCAAAGAAAGGTACCTACAAAATGCAAGGATCCAGGTATGTTCTCAATTCCTTGCAAGATAGGAGATGTTCAGCTTGATAGCCATGTTAGATTTAGGAGCATCGATCAATGTCATGCCATATTCTGTGTATGCTTCCTTAAAACTAGGGCCTTTGACTGAAACTGGAATTGTTATTCAAATGGCTGATAAATCTACAATTTTTCCAAGAGGAGTGGTAGAAGATGTTCTTGTGCAAGTTGACAATTTGGTCTTTCCTGCTGATTTCTAGTGCTTGATATGAAAAATAATGATTTGAATAGTCCAATTTTACTAGGAAGACCATTTTTGAAAACTTCAAAATTTGTTATAGATGTGAACAATGACACTCTCACTATGGAGTTTGATAGGGAGGTTGTTAAGTTTCATATTTTTGATACCCTGCAAATTCCTGATTGTGAAAGTATTGTTAATAATCTTGATGTCATTAATAACTTGTCGCAAGAACACAAGAAGGTCATTGCAAGACCTATGGAGAATTTTACTACTGAAAGTGTTCGTTATGAACTGCAGGCACCCAAGAAATCCAAGAAGAAGAAGCAAAGACCAAAAATCTCGACAAAACTGCGCAAGTGGGTGAAGGTGGACAAGGGAACTAGATATGAACCACCTTGATGAACTGAAGCATGCAGTCGAGCTATAGACTAACTGTAAATTTAGCGTTAACTGGGAGACAACCCAGTGTTTTTTTTTTCTTTTCTTTAGTTTTTATCTTTCATTTTGTTTTTGCGTTTATTTTTGTTGTTTTCAAAAACCCGCAGTCAAAGTTTCAATATGATTCTTCCGTGATGCTGTCAGACGTTGAAGAGGACAGTGCCAACACTTAAACCAGGGGAGTTTCGTTTTACATTTTTTGCATTGCATTGTGTTGAGTTGTTTGTTTGTGTTTTGTGTTTTGACGCATTGAGGGCAATGCTTCATTTAAGTATGGGGGGGATGTATTCATATTGTTGCATTTGTTTTTCTTTGTTATTGCATTCATTTTGTTTTTCGTTTGTGTCGTATACATGAGTTGAGGATGAGATTGTTAGCCTATGACGAGGTAGTTGAAAAATAATAAAATTTTTGAAAAATTTTACTCTTGATTGGATTTGAGAAACCGTAGGTTGTTTGTTCCAAGCACGTCTATTGAACCAGTGAGTTGTAGCGATGTATTTGATATTGTGAATGTTTGTTGGACCATTGCATGACATTAGGTGTTTGTAGAACTTGACGGTTCTTAAGTCTTGATAATCTTATTGATAGAGCATTCACTCTCTTGGTTTTTTTTGGAACATGCTTTTGAGCAATCGACTCCATCCGGGTTGCAAGTGTGATGTTTGAAATCCTATTCATCTTGTTTGTGGCTAATTCTGCGGAAAAAAAAAATAATAAAATGGGGTTAAGCCTTGGAAAAAAAAATCTAGTAAGACATCAGTTCCATCCGGGCTATAGACGAGGGGATTGAAATTTGAATCCTATCTAGTTATAGCTAAGTTGAGGTAGTTGAAAAATAATAAAATTTTTGAAAAATTTTACTCTTGATTGGATTTGAGAAACCGTAGGTTGTTTGTTGAATATTCCAAGCACGCCTGTTGAACCAGTGCGTTGTAGCGATGTATTTGATATTGTGAATGTATGTTGGACCATTGCACGACATTAGGTGTTTGTGGAACTTGACGGTTCTTAAGTCTTGATAATCTTATTGATAGAGCATTCACTCTCTTGGTTTTTTTTGGAACATGCTCTTGAGCAATTGACTCCATCCGGGTTGCGAACGAGATGTTTGAAATCCTATTCATCTTGTTTGTGGCTAAGTCTGCGGAAAAAAATAAAATAAAATAAAATGGGGTTAAGCCTTGAAAAAAAAAATCTAGTAAGGCATCAGTTCCATCCGGGCTATAGACGAGGGGATTGAAATTCGAATCCTATCTAGTTATAGCTAAGTTTGCGATTAATTATTGGGACTGTCAAAAGATCTAGATAATTGGTGTGTATTTTGCTTGAGAGAGTTTATGTTTTGTTAATGGATTGTTGGGAGGAGAGTTCTTGATTGTGAGGCTTGCACTGAATTGTTTTAGATTGGCGAACAGTCTTGAAACTTTGTCTTTTGAAGTTGCATGTAGCTGGGGTAACATGACACACACACACATTCGCATTCGACTGAAGATGTATCATTGATGATTGAGAGTAGCTATGAACTTGTTTTAGATGAAAGTGGTTTTCTCTGAGGCTATGTTGTGTATGCTCATTCTTGCTTGTGTATCTGTTTTGTTTCATTTTGTTTTGCATAACTTACTAGAGGGCGAGTAAGGAGTAAGTGTGGGGGAGTTTGATAGTTATGTTTTTATTGCATTTGTTAGTATCATTTTGCTGTTGTTTTGCATTTGTGTACGTGTCTTATTTATGCATTTTGTTCGTATTTCATTTTTCGTGTTTGCATGATTGGTTTCCCGGTTTTGTGGTTAGGTTGTACATTTTGGCGGATTCATGGAAGGAATCTTTGAAGCAATGGAAAAGCTGGAATTTCTGAAGAATTTTTGGCCGCTCGATCTGCAGGAGTTTACCGATCGAGCGGAGCATGTTTTGCGAAGACAGTAGGCTCGGATATTTTTTGGCCGCTCGATCTGCAGGAGTTTACCGATCGAGCGGCGCGCGTGTTTTGAAGCCAGTAGCTTGATTATTTTGGCTCGCTCGATCGGCCAATGTTTACCGATCGAGCGAGCGGGTCTGTTCGGAAAAGATTTTATATTTTTGAAAACTCTTTTATTTTGGACTCTATACTTTATTAGGCTTTTAATTCCGTTTTTGGGGGATTATTAGGAGACTTGGTGTAACGCCCGAAATTATTTAATTTTAATCCAAGAATATTTAATTTGGGAATATTTGGAGTTTTTATTTAAATTCTAATATTCTTAAATTATTTAGGATTGAAATTGAATGAAATGAGAAGCTGAGGACCAAATTGCAATTTTTGAAGATTTGAGGGGCTAAATTGCAAATAGGAATGAGTTATCAGAATTTTAAGTTATTACTCAGCATGTATACGTGTATGTGTGAGAATCAATTCAGACAATTGATAGAAACAAGAACAGAGCAACCGATTCCTCTTTTCTTTGCCATTTCAATTTTCAAATTGAGATATCTTGAGTTTTGGTTATCCGATTTCGATTCCGAAAGGTGTTCTGGACTCCTTGCAACGAGACATTCGATTTGATGTAAGTTTTCTGTTCTTTCATTATGGTTTGAGAATTCGAAATTGACAGACATCATATTTGTGTTTGTATTGAGGTTGATGAGCTTGTATTCCTTGATTATATTGAAGTTGGGTTGTTGGATCCGTTTTATGATTTCCCAGCTACTAGTCGACCTATATTCTTGCTGATATGATGGGTTTGAGTTGATATGCAGCTGATATAAGTTTATATATTTGTGAGATTTGATATGGTTGGGTTTCGGATTGCCGACTTATACTGATATGCCGTCGAATTTTTGATTTGAGGTTGTTTTACTATCTTATGTGTGAGTTGCCATTGAGATAAGTTTAAGCTGATGTTTCTTGGTAATTATGTTATGGTTTCAGCTTGTAATCAAGGGATATCGAGCTTGAGAACATCGCCTTCGAACCGGTAGAGAATTGAAGCAAGGTTTGAAGCCTATTTGACAATAGAATTGGATTGAATTTGAGGGCAGATTTTGATAGAGATTTGGTTATGTTGTTGTTCAGATTTGGAGAGCTTTGAAGATACCTTGAAACGTCACAATTGAAAGGTAAAAGTGGACTACTACTTGAATGGGATTATAACTCGAGATGGTTTGTATCGAGTTCCCTAAATCACATACTTATGTGCTTATTTGCTTTTATATGCTTTTATATGAATGGTTGAATGAGACTTGATTTTAATGAATGCTATTTTATTGATATATGATGCATTCATCTTGTAAGACTTGTTCTTTGATTTTGAAATGAACGGAAACGTTCGATTAGACGATTTGAAGGATTATATATGTATGGCCTGGGTGGTTGACTTAGCCTAGCGTCTGATTTACATATATAATAGCTTCAAAGTCTAGAGAAGCAAGATAAGTAGCCCCACCTCGATCAGGAGAGTCAGTGGTTAGTTATGATATCTTCTTCTCGGGATCCCAAACGATGAACTAGAGAACCTTGTTTTAAAACATGCATTGTAGTTAGTTTTATATCATGAATTTGATATATGCTTTGCTATGCATGTTTAGTTGCTTTTACTGGGAAATATATTTCTCACCGGAGTTATCCGGCTATTGTTGTGTTGTATGTGTCATGTCAATAGGCGGGAGTGGAACAGGACAAAAGCGATCTTGAAGAACAAGGGATGAAAGAGATGAGAGAATAGTGTGATGATCCGAGTTTAGATGATTGTGAGCTATCATTGTTAGTGTTGAGTTCAAGAACATGATCTTGTTGTAGTTATATGTGCCAAGAGTTATTGGCTATGAAGTTGTTGTCTTGATATTGTGTATAAGACTTATGATGATGTATAATAGTCTTAGAACTTGACTTGTTGTTTTATACAATGTTCCATGTTGTAATGGGAGCCTATCTTGAGTTGATTTTAAGGCTTTGTTATGATCTATTTCTATCAACTTATATCATGTTAGAATGCATGTTAGCTTATGATTTGGAATACGGTTTGTATGAGTTGATGTTACATGAAAATGAATGGAAGAACTTGTGTTGACAGCAAAGTAGGATCTGTTTCTTTTCTACTGGACGTGTGCTCGCTCGATCGGGCGATTCCTACCGATCGAGCGAGGTTTTCTTTTCCTGGACAGAAAGTTGAGCAAACTTGGCTCGCTCGATCGGTGAATATTGACCGATCGAGCGAGGCCAACATTTGTCTCACCCGAGAAGCTGAGCTGAGGGCTCGCTCGATCGGGTGTTTTTCCCCGATCGAGCGAGGTGCTCACATTTTTAAAAAAAAAATAAATAAATTCTTTGTTTAGACTTTGATTCTTTGTCTATTATTTTATGATAATTTGATTAATGAGAGATTAGAACTTGGGTCGTCACAACAGGTGGTATCAGAGCGAGAAAATTCTGGACTGAATAGATAGTGAGTGGGGTAGATCGAGTCATCTTCCTTGCTTATTTATTTTATTATGCTATGATTTAATTACATGATTGAATTACAGTTGTTAAATGCTAGCATGATTTACTTTCAAGTATTTTATTACATGAGGTTGTATTTGTTTTATTTGATAGTATGATTTATGATGATTAAAGAAGCATGCTTACTGGACTATCTGAACTGATTAGAGTCATGTGTTCTGATGAATTATGATATGCTACCTGATTATCTGAATGGATTGGAAGCATGTCTTTTTGAGTACTTCGATTATTTTTTTTTAAGATTGAATCAGAACCGAGTCTTGATCAGAGGTAAGATGATCGGAAGAGGACTGAGATAGATTTGATGATTGTGGTATCCTAACCCTTTTGATAATCAGATATGTCTCGAAGACCAGGACGACCTCCTCTTAGACCTCAGGTTCCTAATCCTCTGCCGGAACAGACAGTGGTGACACCGATAGTACCTCAAGATGCAGTCCCAAGCAATGAACAGGGAAGTACCTCTCGAGATATGACAGATATGACTGCCACTCCGATGGAAACATTATTGAAAAGATTTCAATCATACCATCCGCCTACTCTGAACGGTACTGAAAATGCAGTTGTATGTGAAGGATGGCTCGATGACATGGAGATGTTTTTTGATTCGCTTGATTATGGTGATGAGCGGAGAGTCAGATTAATTGGGCATCAGTTGCATGAGGTTGCAAAGAGTTGGTGGTCCACGACCAAGAAAGCTTTGGAGCGTAGAGGAACTGTACTGACGTGGAATGTCTTCAAAACTGAGTTTTACCAACGCTTCTTTCCAGTGTCTTACCGCAAATATAAAGGTGCAGAATTTGCGAACCTGAAGCAGGGCAACTTAAATATTGAAGATTATGTTGCAAAATTCACTACATTGCTACATTTTTCTCCACATGTTGCTGATAGTGATGAGGAAATGACTGATCAGTTCATTAATGGACTGACTCCGGAGGTCTTTACTTTGGTAAACACAAGGCGACCGAATAATTTTGCTGATGCTATGAACAGTGCCAAAGGAGCGGAAGCTGGTTTGATACAACAGCGAGGAGCTTCGTATATCGCTCAGCCTCTGAGACAGTCACAACCCCCAGCACAAACTCCACAACAACCTCCTCGATTTGAAAGTGGTGGCAATAGCAGTGGCAAGAAAGGATATTTGCAAGCTCGAGAAAAATAGTTTAAGAAGTCAGGGAGAAGTTCTTCGAGTTCCAGTGGCACGAAACAGAAGTTGGGAGTGTTTTGTAACAGTTGTGGTGGAGGTCATCCAACCGATCAGTGCCGAGGTGTATCTGGGAGGTTCCATATATGCCATCAGACTGGCAATTTTGTGAGGGTGTGTCCTCAGAGAGGTTCTGGACAGTCACGAGGTGCAGAGTCATCACGATCAGTGGTTCAACCTGCGAGGCGAGCCTCTTCTGTTCATTCCTTCCAACCACCACATCCACAGCAAAAGCCAAGGCCAGGAGGGAATCAGACAGGTAGTCAGCCTCAGAGACAGCAGGCTCATGTCTTTGCACTGACAGAGGAACAGGCACAGGGAGCACCAGATGATGTGATTGCATGTAACTGTTCTATTTGTAGTTATCCTGCATATGTATTGATAGATACAG
Source organism: Henckelia pumila (assembly GCF_033568475.1). Taxonomy (NCBI): domain Eukaryota; kingdom Viridiplantae; phylum Streptophyta; class Magnoliopsida; order Lamiales; family Gesneriaceae; genus Henckelia; species Henckelia pumila. The sequence continues at coordinate 168,805,610 of NC_133123.1, forward strand.
GTGCATCCCATACGTTTATCTCTACACGATTTGCATCCTTACATGCTTTGCCTATTGAATCATTACCTGTTGTAGTATCTGTTTCTTCTCCTTTGGGGAGAGGTCTTATATCTATTCAAACAGTTAAGAATTGTTTGCTACAGTATGATGGTAATGAGATAGAGATAGATTGTTTTGTGATTGGTTTGTCTGATTTTGACTGCATTATTGGGATTGATATGCTAAACAAGTACAGAGCTACCGTAGATTGTTTCCAGAAGATAGTAAGATTCAGACCTGAGATGGCTGGAGAATGGAAATTCTATAGAAAGGGTTCTCGTGCTAAGATTCCTCTGATTTCTGTATTATCTATGACCCGACTTTTGCGGAAAGGAGCAGAGGGATTTATTGTTTATGCAGTTGATGTTTTGAAAGCTAGCCCGAACCTGGCTGACTTGCCAGTGGTTAGTGAATTTGTGGATGTTTTCCCTGATGAGATTCCCGGACTACCTCCGTATCGTGAGATTGATTTCAGCATAGAACTGATGCCAGGTACTGCACCGATTTCTAAAGCACCTTATCGAATGGCACCAGTGGAATTGAAAGAGTTGAAAGATCAGTTAGAAGATTTACTGGCCAAGGGATACATTCGACCCAGTGTTTCTCCTTGGGGTGCTCCAGTTTTGTTTGTCAAGAAGAAAGACGGTTCAATGAGATTGTGCATCGACTACCGGCAACTGAACAAGGCAACGGTAAAGAACAAATACCCTTTGCCTCGTATTGATGATTTATTTGACCAGTTGCAGGGTTTTTCTGTGTATTCCAAGATCGATCTGAGATCTGGATACCATCAGCTGAGAGTTAGGGATTCTGATATTCCGAAAACTACTTTCAGAACCAGGTATGGCAATTATGAGTTTATAGTTATGCCGTTTGGTCTGACAAATGCTCCAGCTGTGTTTATGGCTTTGATGAACCGTGTGTTTCAGAAATATCTCGACGATTTTGTGATAATTTTTATTGATGATATTCTGATATATTCGAAGAATCTGATTGATCATTCTGAGCATTTGAGAACTGTGTTGAAGACTCTGAGATCTGAGAAACTGTATGCTAAACTGTCGAAATGTGAGTTTTGGCTGAAACAGGTTGTTTTTCTTGGACATATCATATTCGGAGATGGTATATCTGTGGATCCAAGTAAAGTCGAGGCAGTAATCAGTTGGTCGAGACCAACATCTGTTCCTGAGATACGTAGTTTTATGGGTTTGGCTGGGTATTATCGTCGTTTCATCAAAGATTTTTCCAGTATTGCGAAGCCGATTACTCAGTTGACTCAGAAGAATGCTCCTTTTCTCTGGTCTGAAGCTTGTGAATCCAGTTTTGTTGAGTTGAAGAAGCGACTGACTAGTGCACCAGTCTTGACGATTCCTTCAGGTACTGGTGGTTTCACTGTTTACTGTTATGCATCTCATCGAGGTTTGGGATGTATTTTGATGCAGCGAGGGCATGTGATTGCTTATGCCTCGAGACAGTTGAAGCCTCATGAGACCAGATATCCGATTCATGATCTTGAATTGGCCGCCATTGTATTTGCTTTGAATATTTGGCGACATTATCTGTACGGGGAACAGTTTGAGATCTATTCTGATCACAAGAGTCTGAAATATTTGTTTTCACAGTCAGAACTAAATATGAGACAACGTAGATGGCTTGATTTGCTTAAAGATTTTGATTGTGAGATTAAATACTATCCGGGAAAATCGAATGCAGCAGCTGATGCATTGAGTCGAAAGGTATGTTCCTTATCGCTGTCGACGATTGGTATATCCCATTTGATTGAAGACTGTTGTTTTTCTGGATTAGTATTTGATATAAATTATCAGCCACTGCGACTTTATCAAATTCAAGTTGAACCAGAGTTACTTTTGAGAATTAAAAAAGCTCAGAAACTTGATCAAAATGTGCAGAATTCGATTGAGAAAGTTCGATCAGGGCATGTATCTGAATACCAGGTTCGAGATGATCTTTTGTATGTAAACAATCGCCTTGTAGTGCCTGCTATTTCTGATGTGCGACAACAACTACTGAAAGAGGCGCATTGTAGTCGTTATAGTATTCATCCTGGTGGGAGAAAGATGTACAACGATTTGAAGACTCGATATTGGTGGAAACCAATGAAGTCTGATATCACTGATTTTGTGTCTCGATGTCTGAATTGCCAACAGGTGAAGGCTGAAAGGAAGAAACCGTCTGGTTTATTACAGAGTTTATCAGTGCCAGAATAAAAATGGGATCATATTTCCATGGACTTCGTGACGAAGTTACCTCGATCTTCTAGAGGTTGCGATGCTATCTGGGTGATTATCGATAGATTGACGAAATCAGCGTGTTTTATACCATGTCGTATGACATATAGACACGATCAGATGGCAGAGATTTATGTCCGAGAAGTTGTCTGATTACATGGAGTGCTGAAGTCTATTGTATCAGATCGTGATCCTCGATTTACATCACACTTTTGGCACAGTTTACAGAGTGCTTTGGGTACTCAATTACACTTGAGCACAGCCTATCATCCACAGACAGACGGACAGTCTGAGCGTATCATTCAGACATTGGAGGATATGTTGAGAGCTATAGTGCTTGATTTTGGCACTAGTTGGCAAGATTCATTACCACTTTGTGAATTTTCGTACAACAACAGCTATCAATCGAGTATTGAGATGGCTCCGTTTGAAGCTCTGTATGGTAGAAAGTGTCGATCACCTCTTTTCTGGGATGATATTTCAGAGGTACCTGACATTGGACCTGATATGATTCGAGATATGACTGAACAAGTGAAGCTTATTCAGAAGAGAATGAAAACAGCACAGGATAGACAAATGAAGTATGCCAATATCCGACGTCGACCTTTGTCTTTTGAACAAGGGGATAGGGTGTTTCTGAAGATTTCTCCATTCAGAGGCACTGTACGATTTGGCAAGCGAGGAAAGTTGTCTCCACATTATATTGGTCCGTATGAGATTCTGGAGAGAATAGGCAATCTTGCCTATCGATTAGCTTTGCCTCCATCTTATCTGGAATACATGATGTCTTTCATGTATCGATGCTTCGAAAATACCTTGCTGATGAATCTCATATGCTTCAACCTGATGAGGCTGAACTCGATGAAACTTTGAGTTATTTTGAGAAGCCAATTCAGATTCTTGATCGTAAGGACAAGCAACTTCGAACAAAGACTATTCCGCTTGTGAAAGTCCAGTGGAGTCATCATGGTATTGAAGAAGCTACTTGAGAGACGGAATCAGATATGCGACAATGATTTCCAGAGATGTTTCAATGATGTGAGTTCTCCTTTAGTTCTCTGTTATTTGATATATCTTATGTGCTTATAGTACTTACGATTTCGATGACGAAATCGAATCTTAGTGGGGGAGAATTGTAATGCCTGAAATTATTTAATTTTAATTCGAGAATATTTATTTTGGGAATATTTGGAGTTTTGATTTAAATTCTAATATTCTTAAATTATTTAGGATTGAAATTGAATGAAATGAGAAGCTGAGGACCAAATTGCAATTTTTGAAGATTTGAGGGGCTAAATTGCAAATAGGAATGAGTTATCAGAATTTTAAGTTATTACTCAGCATGTACACGTGTATGTGTGAGAATCAATTCAGAAAATTGATAGAAACAAGAACAGAGCAACCGATTCCTCTTTTCTTTGCCATTTCAATTTTCAAATTGAGATATCTTGAGTTCCGGTTATCCGATTTCGATTCCGAAAGGTGTTCTGGACTCCTTGCAACGAGACCTTCGATTTGATGTAAGTTTTCTGTTCTTTCATTATGGTTTGAGAATTCGAAATTGACAGACATCAGATTTGTGTTTGTATTGAGGTTGATGAGCTTGTATTCCTTGATTATATTGAAGTTGGGTTGTTGGATCAGTTTTATGATTTCCCAGCTACTAGTCAACTTATATGCTTGCTGATATGATGGGTTTGAGTTGATATGCAGCTGATATAAGTGTATATATTTGTGAGATTTGATATGGTTGGGTTTCGGATTGCCGACTTATACCGATATGCCGTCGAATTTTTGATTTGAGGCTGTTTTACTATCTTATGTGTGAGCTTCTATTGAGATAAGTTTAAGCTGATGTTTCTTGGTAATTATGTTATGGTTTCAGCTTGTAATCAAGGGATATCGAGCTTGAGAACATCGCCTTCGAACCGGTAGAGAATTGAAGCAAGGTTTGAAGCCTATTTGACAATAGAATTGGATTGAATTTGAGGGCAGATTTTGATAGAGATTTGGTTATGTTGTTGTTCAGATTTGGAGAGCTTTGAAGATACCTTGAAACGTCACAATTGAAAGGTAAAAGTGGACTACTACTTGAATGGGATTATAACTCGAGATGGTTTGTATCGAGTTCCCTAAATCACATACTTATGTGCTTATTTGCTTTTATATGCTTTTATATGAATGGTTGAATGAGTCTTGATTTTAATGAATGCTATTTTATTGATATATGATGCATTCATCTTGTAAAACTTGTTCTATGATTTTGAAATGAACGAAAATGTTCGATTAGACGATTTGAAGGATTATATATGTATGGCCTGGGTGGTTGACTTAGCCTAGCGTCTGATTTACATATATAATAGCTTCAAAGTCTAGAGAATCAAGATAAGTAGCCCCACCTCGATCGGGAGAGTCAGTGGTTAGTTATGATATCTTCTTCTCGGGATCCCAAACGATGAACTAGAGAACCTTGTTTTAAAACATGCATTGTAGTTACTTTTATATCATGAATTTGATATATGCTTTGCTATGCATGTTTAGTTGCTTTTACTGGGAAATATATTTCTCACCGGAGTTATCCGGCTATTGTTGTGTTGTATGTGTCATGACAATAGGCGGGAGTGGAACAGGACAAAAGCGATCTTGAAGAACAAGGGATGAAAGAGATGAGAGAATAGTGTGATGATCCGAGTTTAGATGATTGTGAGCTGTCATTGTTAGTGTTGAGTTCAAGAACATGATCTTGTTGTAGTTATATGTGCCAAGAGTTATTGGCTATGAAGTTGTTGTCTTGATATTGTGTATAAGACTTATGATGATGTATAATAGTCTTAGAACTTGACTTGTTGTTTTATACAATGTTCCATGTTGTAATGGGAGCCTATCTTGAGTTGATTTTAAGGCTTTGTTATGATCTATTTCTATCAACTTATATCATGTTAGAATGCATGTTAGCTTATGATTTGGAATAGGGTTTGTATGAGTTGATGTTATATGAAAATGAATGGAAGAACTTGTGTTGACAGCAAAGTAGGATCTGTTTCTTTTCTGCTGGACGTGTGCTCGCTCGATCGGGCGATTCCTACCGATCGAGCGAGGTTTTCTTTTTCTGGACAGAAAGTTGAGCAAACTTGGCTCGCTCGATCGGTGAATATTGACCGATCGAGCGAGGCCAACATTTGTCTCACCCGAGAAGCTGAGCTGAGGGCTCGCTCGATCGGGTGTTTTTCCCCGATCGAGCGAGGTGCTCACATTTTTAAAAAAAAAAAAAAATTTACTTTGTTTAGACTTTGATTCTTTGTCTATTATTTTATGATAATTTGATTAATAAGAGATTAGAACTTGGTTCGTCACACATGGGGAGATCTCTAAGGCGGCTAGGTTTTATTCTTTTCAATTTTCTCTCTAGTTTTCTTTTCTTCTTTGAATTTTTATTGATTGGGTGATGAATCGTTGTAGCTAAACCTTTTATAATTGGTTGAGGGAGACGAAACTTTGATATATTTTATTCATGAGATTCGATTCGTAGTGTTTAATTCTTGTTAAGTATCAATATTTAATCTGGTTTATTTTATGTTTGTATGCAAGATTTTAGGATTGGCCATCTTAGGATTTTGCTATGCAAACTATAGCTAAATTAGAATTCAAATCCGTAATTATTTGAATTAACTAATTTGCGAAGTAACTACGTTTGATATTTTCTGCTGTTGAATTTATTAAATTGTAGGGTCAATTATTAACTAGGCTAAATACAACCGCCGGTGTTTGTGTTGTGTAGATTTGTCAGTTTTACTAGTTTGAATGCTACCGTGGATTTAAATCTAATCGCTAGTATTGGGTTAATTTATGGGGTAAGGGTTAATTTAGAATGTTGTTTTCTAATTAGCTAAAATTAAGGTAAAACAAGAATTTGATTTTCAATGACGAATATTTAATATGATTAATTATTTTTAGGGAATCGATGATTGAATGAATGAATATCAAGGGTGTAGTCGACTGATACCAAATCTCGTCTCTTATTGATTTATCCAGTTGAATTTTTATTCTTGCATGATAGTGATAATATTAAATTTTTAATTGCTTAAATTTCTAGTAGTTAATCTCAATCTCAAAACCCCTTTTATTTTACTTAGTACACATTAAATTTACCTTTCCTCGTGGGAACGATTCCTACTCGCACTACTACATTTTTCATTGTTTAATCTGAGTTGGGTTAATTTGGGCGCGACACGACTGAGCTCTACCATCCACCTATTCAAGATATAATGCTCTGGAAGTTTTTTTACGTCCATCACATCGTATACTTTCACAGCATGACAACACAATAATCCAGTCATCTCAAATTTTCGACAACTACAAGAAATCATTTTGGTGCTGGGATTAAACGTCACCCTCCATTCTCCATCCTTATCGATTAGCCCCACAAAATATTCAAATAATTGTTGAGTTTCATCCTTGTATTTTATATAAGCAGCTGCGAACAAAACAAACTCTATTTGAAATAAATGAAAGACAGTGGGGGTATAAATCTCATAAAGTTGGCGCAACATAGGAGAACTCTCTAAATTTAATCTCGGTAATTTTTGACGTGCCTCAAATTCACACCTTAGCTCATTGTACCGCTTGTCCTCCAAGACACGTTCGAAGTGCTTTAAAAATTGCATTATGTTTAAGTCGGGCTTCATACAACTCTTGATATCAGAATTGACGCTCTCACTGAGTTGTGTGCTCCTCATACCAAGCATGAAAGTCTTTTTCATGTAACAAGCTACCCATTTTTCCTTTATACTATAAGTAGATTGTAACCATGTATTTTCATGAACATTATATTTTGCCAATAAACGACTCCAAGCCTCCTCAAATTCGGTCTCATCATCGATACCATACATGCACCTCTTAAAATCAGTTAAGAAATGAGAACCATCCTTCATCAAGTTTCCCAAGTGCTTGATGCCATTTTGCATTAAGTGTCATGTGCACAATCCATGGAATATCTCAGGCATCACCTCATCCAAGGCCTTTGCCATAGCTTGATCCTTGTCGGTAAATATAGTGACAGGCCTTTTTTTCTTGTGTGCCTTTAAAAATGTTTCGAACAACCATTTAAATAATGCTGAAGTCTCATCATACAGAAGCACAGCACCAAAAATCACCGCTCCTCTATGATGATTGAAACCTGAGAAGATAGCAAGTGGTCGGTGTTCACGGTTTGTACAATACGTGGTATCCAATGACACAACATCTCCAAAGTACTCATAGTCGATTAACATTCTTGCATCGGCCCAAAAAACATTAGTTGTAACACCCGAAAATTTTAATACGTAAATTTGCATGCATAATTAAGGAAAATAATTATTTAAAATTTATATTTGGGTTAAATGACATTTATGTGTTATTATATGAATTATATGCATGATTTAATTTATTTTAACATTTAATCCGCTATTTTAGATTTTTTAGATTTTTAAGAAAATTATTGGTTTTGATCGCGTAGACGGGACCGTGGACGGACGAGATACCAAAATTCTTAGCCAAAAATATTTTATGAGTTTTATGAGCCTTAAAATAATATTTTAAGGTATTTTGTCAAGAAAATTTTAGTATTTAATTATATATTTATTTAAGGATTGATTTTTAGCCAAAATAAGTCATTTTATTGACTTTTATTAATATTTAAAAATTCCCAAAATTATTATTTCGGGATTTTGGTTTAATATCAGATTTATTATTAATTTTAATAGTTTAAAAATTTTATATTTTATGTCATATTATCTACCTAACTATATTATATTAATTAATATCCTATTTTAATTCTATTTAATTTATTTAAAACCTAAACCTACCCTACCACTATCTCCTTCAGCCGACAACTCCCTTTTCTTCCACCCTCCTTCACGCCTCCATCACCCTTCTTGGCAGAAAACCCCATAGCCGATCATTCAAGCTTCATTCCTTGAAGAATTTTGGTCCGTTCGTCGTCCCGGAGACCCGTAGACGCGATATTCTTCGTCAATAATTTAAAGGCATGTTTAAATCTTCCTTTTTGGCCACCATATGAGCTACTAAACATGCATGATGTTTTCTTGTAGATTTTATCAGATGTTTTTCGAGTTTGTGAAACTTTGGATGATATTGAGTCATGTTTTGGTGCATTCATGTTCATAGTTCACGTTTTGGCTAGCATGGCTTGGTCCAGGACTAGGGCTCGGTCAAGGGGTGTTCTAGGACGCCTTGGGGTCGAGCTGGGTCAGGTGGTTTGGGCTGGAATTTGTCTAGGCTGATCTGATGCATGGGTCGAACATGGGGGTGTGCAGTCCTAGGGTTTATTGGAAGAGGGCTTCGGCTGGTCAGGCTAGGCCATAGACCAGCCGAGCCATGGTATGGTTCGAACCGGCAGGACCCTGGGAAGGTCCTGCCGGTGGCGCTCCGGCCGGCCAGGGCCGGAGCAGGGCGGCAGCAGCCCTGGAAGGGCTGCTGCTCGCGGCCGAGGAGGGGCTAGGAGATGGGGGTTCGGGTTTTGGGTTAGGGGGTGGTTCCCGGGTCGGGTTGGGGCCTGGGTTGGGTCTGGTAGGTCATGGGTCGGGTCAGGGGGTTTGGGTCTGGGTTAGGTGGGCCGGGCTTGGATATTTTAATTTTTAAGTAATTAATGTTTTAATTGATTTTTGGGTTTTAAAAATTAGTTAGAAAATTATTTGAGCCTCTAAATAATTTTATTTGGGCCTTAAATAATTTATTTAAGTTAGCCCAATGATTTTTATGGGCTTGGGAGCCCATAGGAATTTTTGGGCCAGTCAGTGATTTTTTTGGGCCAATCCAGGAATTTTTATGAATTAATTAGTTATTGGGCCCAAATATTTTTATTTAAGCCCAATAACATTTAAGTACTTTATTTTAGTAAGAATTATAATTTTTAAAATTATTTATTTTAATTATGGGCATTAAGTCAGTTAAGGGGTTTAGTAGAGAGACCAGCAGTCTGGACCAACCCATGAAAAATAAATAAGTCCGGAATATATATTTAATTATTTTTATGCATGAAGTCTATTTTAAGTATAAGTATATTATATTATGAAAAAAATTAATTAAATATATATTACGGACATATTTTCAGTGCATGCATTCATGAAATTTCTTATATATATAATTATGTAAATGATGAGCAATAAAATATTTTGGTGGAAATTGAAGTATGTGTGACATAGGGGTGGTTTTCCACCATATGATTCGGTAGTTTTACTACCATAGGGGTGGTTATCCACCATATGATTCGGTAGTTTACTAGCATAGGAGGTGATTTATCACCGCCATCGTACGTTGGTTTATGAGACTGATCAGTCGACACATGAGCGTCACACATATGGATATGACCATTTTCAGGTTTCAAAAGCATTGCTCAATTATGTTATATATGATAAAGAAATAATATGTTTATGATTATGGTTATGATTCAGTTTATGATTCAGCAGTTTTATTATGTGATGAAAATATTTTCATGCATGCTCATGTACATGTATATGTATTAGTAATTATGTGATGCATTATTTTTAACCTTGTTATAAAGGATTAGACATGTTGAGCCCCTAGGCTCACTACGCTTATATGGTGCAGGTGAGGCAGATGACTTTTATGTAGCTCCTACCGGTGGTGAGGACGTATGAGCTCACGGAGCAGTGGACCCCGTGACCGTCGCAGATTCTAGTTGATGTTTAAGAAACATTTATTTTATTATGCTGAGTTTTTAAACAAGTTCTTCTTTTTATTATTTTAATTATGGGAATGTTGAATTATCAAACTTAGTATTTTTATTTCTTGCATAAGGATAGTTTCAGCAATTAATTAAGTTATTTTTATGTAGTAAAATTATTTCTTTTATGTTTATACATATATGTATGGGTGTATATGTATAGTATTATTTATAGATTATTTTTAAAAAAAAATAAAAATTCCGCATTTATTAGTAGTAGGTGTTTCATTAGTTATCTGTTCTTCCATATCCATCTGATTAGCATGGTAAAACGATGGATTTTTAGATAATTGTTGTTGAAAATATCGCATCAGACAACCAACTTTCCCATAAACCATACTTCTTTGTCTTTTGGACCGAATATAGTTTTTAGCATCTAACATAGTATAACCGAGACCATCTATTCCCCTTGCATGCCTACTCGTCAACTGAAAAGCCGATTTTTGTTTAAGCCCAACATCCTCTGCTAAATCAATCTAATAGGCCTGAACTTCTGTAACTTTACATTGGGAAGCCAACATGTGAACTATCTCTCGAAGATGGAGCGGGTGATTATGCTCTTTGATAAACTCATAAACTTTATAAATGTTGTCAACATGTTTGACTCCCATTCTTACTTTACAATTTGTTCGAGTTTCAAGCCGAGGATTGAGTGTCAAAAAATCTCTTTTGTCTTCTTTACGAACACCCTCCTTGCAACAAACATATTTGTACGATGTTATAAAGCCGTTCTTGTTCTTGTTATAATAATGCTTCCTAACTCCAAATCCAGTTTTTCCACCATACTCAACCCAAAACTTCCAAGCTTCATCTAGGCTATCAAATGGCATACCAATCACAGGCTTGAATACATTATTTGAACTAGAATCTCGGCTGGTCAATAAGATTTTTGGCTCATTTCAATTTCAATATTGAATTTCAAATACATTGAAGACAATAAGAAAATGTTTTATTAAGTGCCACAAATTAATAACAAGAACAATGCAACTAACATAGAAAACTCAACATTCTTGAAGATACAATATGTCGATGTAGAAAAATTGTAAAATATAACTACTTAAGAGGATAAAAATAAAATTAATCAATGTAGTGATGAAGATGATAAATAATTCTAAAGTCGATAAATTAAACCTTATATATTGAAGTTCCTTGTCATGTAGCCGCTTACAAAATCTGGAACCCTACGAGAAGAAAGTGACGTTTTGCCAAAATAATATGAAAAGCAAGTCTGTACATCAAAAAGAAGGAAAATAAAAAATAAAAAACTAATAAAAGGAAGAATGAATAAACGTAATTGCCAAAGATGAATAAGAAATGCGCTTTCCGTAAGAAAAAAGAGGAAAACAAAAATTAAAAAAATTAATTAATTTGTCATCCAATAAAAATTAAAACCGTGGCATTTGTGGGAAACAGCACCTTGTGCTGTTATCCATCAACTGCAGAGGATCCGTTCCCGTGATTTATCACCGATACGTACGTTGGATCAGAGACTGATCAGTCGGCACAGATTTAGTCACACTTACTGATAGGACCATAGACTGTTTCAAAATTTCATGTTCAACTATATTAAGTATGCTTATGATGTCAAGTTATGCTTATGTTTAAGAATCAGGATCAGTGATGTTTATGTCATGATTATGCAATATTTTTATTCATGCATGCATGTACATGTATATGTATTAGTATGATTATGTGATACATTATTTTAACCCTTGTTATAAAGGATTAGTCATGTTAAGCCTCTAGGCTCACTACGCTTATATGGTGCAGGTGAGAATGATGATTCTTTTGTAGCTCCTACTGGTGGTGGGAACCTATGAGTTCGTTGGCAGTGGACCCCGTGACAATTGCAGTAGAGAGTTATTATTGTTTTGAGATATTTTATCAGGGTTTTTAAAAAAGTTTCAAATCTTTATTTATGATTAATTCTGCATACATGAGTTATGGATTTTGGAGTTACATATTACAATTATTATTGCATGTCTCGAGATTTTTATTTATTAATGTTTATTTTTATTTATTTAAGTTATTGTTAAAAGAATTTATTTGTAGTATTATTTTTCATGTTTTTACATATATGTATGGGCGTATATGTATAGTTATTATTTAAAAAAAAAAAAAAAGTTTTCCGCATTTTATTAATCGGAGTCGTTTCAAAAAGTCTCAAGCTTCTCACGGATTCGGTGAAGGAAATCACAATAGATGTGCAAAAAATGGATGCCAAAGTTGAAGAATGCATGGGTAATAATACAAATTTGCCAGCGACGATGATTCAACCACATGGGCAATGCAATTGTTCGAATTCTTTGACTCAAATCATAGATTCTGATCGATCGCAATCGCAACAGACATTGCCATTCGTACCACCCATGTACTTCGTCATTCCTCGATTTTCCGATGCTAATCCGAAAGCGTGGGTCTCTCTCGTCGAGAGGTACTTTGATTATTTCCAAATTCTTGAATCTCAGTTCTTAATTGTTGCTTTGATTTATTTTGATGGAGAGGCATTAAATTGGTATAATTGGATGACACAAAATCAATTACTTCCTAGTTGGCATGATTTTTCGTTGGCAATTGTGCGCCGGTTTGGTCATTCAGAAAATGTGGATTCTTTAAAAAAAAATCAAGTATTGTGCTACAAGATGGTTATTTAGCCGCATCCCACCAAGTGTTTGAGAAATTGTCTGACAAGATTATAGGAGTTCCTAAGCCTGTTTTGAACACTACAACTGAACCACCTCACACAATTAAGCAATTATCTTCCGATGGAAAACACCCTCAGATTTTGATCGCCACCTTGGAGCCGATTCGCCACGACGAAGACACGTTTGACTTCGAACTCCATGGACATTATCAGCAAGAAAATATGTTGGGAAGTCCTATTAGAAAACCAGAAAATGTTAATGGTGACGAAAAACAAGGATTTTTGTTAAGTGAGGTGATGGCCGAAGCGCCGAAAGGGGACGAAGCGATGAGAAATTCACATATGTTGTCCTTTCCAATGCTGCTTGCACCGTTTTCTCCTATTGTTGCAGAGTGTTTTGAAAATATTGCAATGCTTGTGGTTGCTGAAATGTTTGTCGAGAATTCAGATGCCACTAATCAGGAAGCAATCAACCACTTCAAAAACAGCGAAACTCCTAGTGCATTTACAGAGTCTGATTGTGGTGTACCATTACCGGGACAAGTCTTTCTTGTTTCAGCTGATGCTGTTGAAATTAGTGAAAAAAATTTTGTTCTAACATTCTACATGTCAGCGGCTCCATTTGCAAATCAACCAATATCAACATTTTCCACCACTTTTGTCTTTCGGCAAATCAACACAAGGTGTGGAGGCAGATTGCTCAAATATTGGTGATGCGGGACAGATTGTCAGTGGAAGAAACTTCTTGGGATAAACTTGCGACTTTTGGTTGCACTTTCTCATGACTTCCACCTTGAGGACAAGGTGTTTCTTGACGGGGTGGGTAATGATACGACAAGAAATGGGGAGTCGGCAGTAACACCTAGAATTTCATTCACGTTAACCGTAATGCATAATTAAGAGATTTAATATTTTAAAAATAAAATCAAGAAATGGGTATTTTTGGAAGCTGTCATATTTGTAACCAGGCGGGGCACTTTGCAAGAATGTGTCCTCAGCGTGTCCCTGAGCAAGCACAGAGTGGAAAATTCTTGAGACAGACAGCTCAGCCTCAGCAGCAAGCACCTTCTGTTCACTCTTTCCAACCTCAGCAGCAGAATAGGCAGGAAGGTAATCAGTATGGAAGCCAGCCTCCCAGACAGCAGGCACGAGTCTTTGCTTTGTCTGAGGATCAGCAGACTCAGGCTGCACCCGATAATGATAGATCAGGTAACGTTCGATATTGAGTTCCCTATTCTTATTGGAATGTTAGATTCTGGCGAGTCTCTTGCCTTCTTATTGAAGAATCTGTTTATGTTTAACGTGCCTCTATTAAATTGTTAAATTGTCGAATTGATGAATACTCCAGTAGTGTTGTTCTATTAACCGGATCTTTCAGAAGAATTAGTAGAGGTTATGAATTCTTATCGTTGATTTCTTATCTTTGTGGAATGAGAATTATACTGATCTTTCGGAGCTTTTGAGAATTGGATAGCAGATTGTGGTACCAAGCAGTTGTACGTTATTCTTCGATGTCTGAATTCTTTCGGATTGAATGGTCTTCTTCGATTGTATGATTTGATGATGGAATTTCTGTCGATCAGCGATCTCTTCTTATCGAAATTTACGGGATGTATTCTTGTTCAGAAGAATCACTTATTAGCTTGATGCATCGAGACAGCTGAAGACACTCGAGACTCAATGTCTGAATCTGGACTTCGAGCTCGCAGCGATCTTATTGATTTGAAGATCTGTTATCTTTTGTCTTATGAGGAAATTTACGTGATCTGTTATAATATTTGGAGTTGGAGAAATTTTTTTCACAGATGAAATTGATTTGGAGACAGAAAAGAAGATTAGATTGTTTGAGATTCTGACTGCGAATCTTTATCTGAGGAATTTTATGCAGCAACCGATGTTTTGAACTGTTCTTATTTTATCTACTATCTGAATTAGAGTGACCTATTGCTGGAATCTGCTATTATTTTCTATACTGGATGACTTTCAGTCAAGATTAGAAGATTGATATATTGTCAGAGGTAGTCATATGTCTTGTTTTTGCCGAAGTCTGTCATTTTAGACAGAGATTTTTGATGCACTCTTTCTTTCGGCATAGATTTCGATGAGATTTTGTTGTCTGAATTCAAAATTTTCAGTTCGATACCCTCAGAGCTACGGACAGCCAGAGCAGATGAGTTGAACTTTTGAAGTTATGCCATGACCTGTAGTGCTTGACTTAGCACTAGTTGACAGAATTCTTTATTCTTGGAGATTTGAACTGTTTTGGAGTATTGAACTTGAAAATTGAGTTGATCGCTATGTTGATCAGTTATTGTCTCCTTACAGATTTGTTTGGAGTTGTCGAGCCCGAAGTTAACAGCAATTGTTCGTTTCAGAGATTTGGACAAAGAACGATATAGAAAATCAACCTAGTGACGTTGTTGTTGTTTAGATTGTATAGCTTTTGATACAATCTTTTGTTGTAGCTTATCCAGAGTTGGAGCTACTGCCTTGAAAGGTAAAAGCAGTCATCGTAGCGGGA
Organism: Henckelia pumila; assembly: GCF_033568475.1. Lineage (NCBI taxonomy): Eukaryota > Viridiplantae > Streptophyta > Magnoliopsida > Lamiales > Gesneriaceae > Henckelia > Henckelia pumila. The sequence goes on from NC_133123.1 coordinate 168,820,807, forward strand.
TAGCATACTCGGGACAGTTGGTTCTCGAGTTTCCCTTTCAAATCACATATCGCATCGATACTTGTTCTAGCTTGTGGAACTCGTATTTGGTTGATGGATTGAGTTTTGTTATGTTTTATTATGATTTCATCTTGAGCCTATCTTTGATTCAGCGGGCAGAATCGCCCTTTTTGTTTAGACGTTTAAAAACTATGGTTGTAAGATGGAAATTTCTTGTCGAGATAGAAGATGAATCGAATTGTGACTAAGCAGAGGAAGATTATTCTGACGAGAATGAGTCGACTTTTGATTGACGGACTTGAAGGAATAAGTTGAGAGATACAGTTCGTGTTAGAACCGTGTTTGATTTCGAGGACGAAATATTTTCTTAGAGGGGGAGAATTGTAACGCCCCGATTTTATCTTAATTGACTTTATTTGAGATAATCGGAGATTCCAGAGTTCAAGATCCGACTTGATTTTGATCAGGATCCTTTTTGCAAATTTTGGATTTTTGAGGGACTAAAATGCAAATATTGGATTTGTTAGATATTTATAGGAGCTTTTACTATTATTTTCACTCCATCACCTTCCTCTTCACGCCTCCCTCCTCCATTGTTTAAGAAATCGATTCTTCAAGCTTCCAGATTTCATCCCGAGCTCGATCCGTCCGTTGGAAATTATTTCTGAAGGCAGATTAGCGATCACGGCTGAGAGAGCTTCGTTCTGTTGTAAGTTTTTCTTCGATCAGGTTCATTCTAATTTTGGGATGTCGTTAGAATCGATTGAGTTGCTAGTATGTTGTTCTTGGCAGAGTTCTGATCGTTTATTCTCTGTCGGTTTCGAAATAGAGCGTCGTTTGGAATTGTTATGAATTTTTAGGCTTTAATTCGAAAATGGGACTTTTGGATTTGTTGGAATTGGATTGTTTTGGTTGAATGTTGATTGATATGAGTTGCTTAGAGTGATATTATGTTGTTTGCATTTTCGGTTAGTTGAATTTATAGCCGTTATGCCGCCGGTTTGAGATTTTGAAAATTGGAGATTCGTTGAGTTTTTGGGAGTTGCTCATTTTGAATGGATTGATATTGGATTGATTTTATCTCCGCAGATTAGTTGAAGATCGTGGAGTTCCGAATTGGCAACTTTCGAATCGTTGAAGAGTTGATCGAGGTTTGGTATCGAGTTGATCCATCCTCGAAAGTTGAATTGAATTATCTTTATCGTTGAACTTGATTTGGAATAGAATTTTGATTTGGAATTCTTGTATCGATGTTGTTTCCAGGTTTGGAGCATCGACGTTGTTGAAAAGAGGTATAAGATGACTTGGAATGGAATGGAACGAATGACTCGAATCCGACTTGATTCGAGTGTTCCGGAAAAATCACATACTTGCATGTTAATTGATTATTTGAGTTATGTTGCATTGCATTCATATTGAGCATATGAACCCTGATTTGAATAGCGGGCAGGACGGCCCTTTTGATGATAGACGTTTTGGGAATTATATTGTGAGTGGCCTGGGTGTAGCTGTTTCACCTAGTGCTAGCATACTCCTTATAGTTGCACCAAAGTCTAGAGGATGGAGATACGTAGCACCACCTCGATCGGGAGAGTCGGTGAGTTGTTTACGTGATCTCGTCCTCGGGATCCCAAAAGCAAAAGCTGAAATGTTTTGATTATCCGACTTGATAATCTCAGATTTAAAGACATGCATTGCATTTATGCATATGAATTGAGTTTTAGACATGCTTGTGGAATTGCATGTTTGTTATTTGAATATGTAGAAGATGATGCATTTCGTTTGAGATGTTTTTATGATATTGCTTGTTTGTCTCTTTTACTGAGAATATTATTCTCATCGGATTATCCGGCTGTTGTCTTGTCTTTGTATGTGTGCTTGGCAACAGGTGGGGCAGGACCGAGTCAGAGATCGCATGGCTAGGTGGTCGAGTTGATAGAGTGAGGCCTTGTTATTGTAGAAGTCGAATTTGAAATCGAACTTAGATTGTATTCGAACTCGATTTGTATTTTGGATTTTGAAACTTAGAATTGATGCATGTTCTACTCTTTCTTGTAATTGAATACTTCGTTGTTGGAAAAGTGTTAGTTGGATCATGTCGGAGCCTTTCCGGGTGTTGGATTGCACTTTTGGAGCCTTATTTTGAGCTAAAACAGCAGGCCATGCGCGCCCGCGCCTGGTGAGGAGCGCCCGCGCGTTCTGCTCCCTTTCCCGGAGGCCCGGGCAGGGCTGTATGCGCGCCCGCGCCTCGGGTGGCGCGCCCGCGCGTCACCCTGTGTAAAAAAAAAAAAAAAAACTTTGCTTTTAATCTTAGATCTTGTATGCGTAATTATTATTTATTCTGAGATTAGATGATTAGAATCGAGGTCTCACAGGTTGCGACTTTTGCAATGTTAGTTTTTGGAGCGACCAATTCTTTCATCTCCTAGTCTTTCTTTTAGTGGGTAGGTATCGGACCCGAGGTGTCTAGTACAGGGTACGATATTACCGTGCCTTCTGGTGAGGTTCCTTTTTACTACCAGTGTTGTTAGTGAATTGGGGTTGGAGTTTGAGGAGTATGTGGTTAGAGCTGATCTAATGATTTTTTTTGATATCAGGATGTGATCTTATTTTGGGGCGAAGAGAATGTTTTGAGAATTATATTAGGAATTTGACTGACTTTTATGGAGGAATTTAGATTTCTTTTTCTTTGAAATCATTGAGCCAAATTATTCGATATAAGGGTACTTAATAGATATGAGTTAGTTTGCTGCAGATATGAAATTTGGGAAATTGGTGACAGTCCTAATCGAGTAATTAAGCATTGATTAAAGCTTAGTGGTATTTGTGAGGGATTGGAAACGTGTTTTTGGTATAGCGTAAAATCAGTTACTTGAACCGTTTTATTGATTCTTTCTGAAAATATTGTAATCCTTTTGGTGGTTCATGCATTTCTTGATTCGCATGACACTGGTCATTGAAGGCTTAGTCAACCTGACATCGATTGATATTCCGACTATGAATCTCGAAAATTCACATTCTTGGAAACTTGAATTCCAAATCTGGACATGGATATTGATTCGGGTGAGTATTTTTATTCTATTCCATTATGATCTCAATTTTATTTTTGTTGACATCGGATTATGCCTTGAGATTCTATTTCTTTTTATTTTTCGATGAGTGCGTGAGGATTTCCTCGTGTGTGAGATCACGCTGACAGCCCTGACTTTAACTTGTCTTGATGATGGGCATGACATCAAACCTGTTGAGGGGTGATGACCTAAATCGATATTGATTGATTGACTCGCATCTTTTGTTCATGGAGCCATGAGTTTGATCTACTCACCCCTTGTATTTAACTGCAAGCGAATTGTTCCTTTTGTAGATTCTTCTTCTAGAATATTGTATTTTGATACCGTTCTGAACCATATTTATTCGATTCCGATTTGATTATCGCCCAGCAAGTTACTGTTTGAGTTGATTTATATTGAACGTCGTCTTGACATTGTTTTGGCTCGTAACTGATAGATATAGATAATACCATTAGAATTTAGTGTTTGACGGACACTAGATAGGATTGTGAGTCTGATGATATCGAGGATGGATTTTGGTATTCGGAGTTAGATTTTGGAGCAGATTCGCAGTCGATTCGAATAGTTATGTCTTGGTCCGTTTGAGATTCTGAAGAGGATACAATGGCATATCGTGTAGCTCTACCACCTAGTCTGGCAGCAGCTCACGGCGTATTCCACGTCTCAATGTTGCGAGAGCATATCTCGAATAAATCACATGTTCTGGATTTTGAGCCTTTGCTTTTGACGTCGGATTTGTCATTCGAGGATCGGTCGGTACAGACCTTGGCGCGGGAGGAGCGGAGGCTTGCATGCGGACGCGTTACCCAGAGCTTTTTGGAACGCACTTCAATTTCGAGGACGAAATTTATTTTAGGGTAGGGGGGGGGGGAGTTGTAACACCTAGAATTTCATTCACGTTAACCGTAATGCATAATTAAGAGATTTAATATTTTAAAATAGAATATAATAAATTAAGGGTTAAATGACTTTTATTTATCATGATTATGTGTATTAAATTTAAATATGATTTTTTTAATCCGAGTATTTTAAGATTTATGTATTTTTTTTTAGAGAAAAATATTATTTTCGAGCGCATAGCCGATCGGTGATCGATCGCGATAAAAGTTTTATTTTAATTTTTGTCCTAGAATTTTATGTGCCTAAAATAATTATTTTAATATTTATTTTATTGAAAAATTTCAATTATATATATATAAATATTTTAAAAGTCCATTTTTCACCTTATCGGGCCATTTTAAGGGCTTTTAATGCACTTTAAAATTGGGCCTTTTATTAAATCCAAAAATTTGCCTTTATTATTGGGTGCAAAATTTTATTTGGGCTAGCTAGGCTTATTTAATTCTAAAGCCTTGTATCTATTTTTTAAAGGCCCCAAAGCCCTTTAACTAATATGGCCAATTTTTTTATGCAAGCCCTAAAGTTTACACTACCATCTCTATCCTCACCATTTCTCATTCGGCACTTCAAGAGAGAAAAACAGAGGACTCCAGCGGCTCATCACACCGTGCACACACCTCACAAAAATTGTAGAAAATACTTTAAGAATCTGGGCATTTCGGTCACTTCGTCGCAGGCTACGCAATCTTATCCCTTTATTCTTCGATTTAGGGCATGTTCAATTTTTCTCCGCCCCATTTAGATCGATTTATGTTCTGTGTTTGAGGTGCAAATCGTGTGTATGCTTGTGTTCCGGTTTGAAGCTCATGGTTTTATTATAGCACGCATGGTTCTCGATTTTTTTTCTGTGTCTTGGTTAAGCTTGGTTTTTTTTTTTTTTTTGGGCTCTCGGTTGGCTTGGGGTGCGGTGCTCATGTCTGGAGGCTGGGTGGGAGCCTTAGGAATTGGGTTCGAGGTCGTGTGTGGCCTGAAGTGGGTTGAATAAGAGCTGAAATGGAGGATGGTTGTTGAGCGTAGGTGTTGTCGGCGTGCAGCAGGCTTGAGAAATGAGTCACGCTCGAGCCAGGCTAGGCAAGGCCCGAGCCGTGGCTGGTCCGGGAGGAATCGGCGGGACATCAGGATGGTCCTTCCGGTCGGGCTCCGGCCATGGGTGGCCGGAGCAGGGAAAAGAAAGGTCAAGAGGTGATCGACCGAGTTGATGGTGAGAAGTGGGCATGGGAAAATCTTTTGGGCCGTGTGTGGGCTTGAGTAGCTGGTCAAGTCTGGGCCATGGGCTAACGGTCCGGGTCGGGTTAGGGTACCGGGTCGGGTCGAGTCTTGGGTCATGGATAGAATCCCGGGCCGGGTTAAGTTAGCTTTTGGGCTTTTGAATTAAGTGGCTCAAGTAGGTATTTGGGCTTAGAGTATATTTAATATTGGGCTTGTAACATAACCAATTGGGCTTATTAACTTAATTAGATTTACCAGGCCAACTTAGTTTATTGGGCTTAAATAGTACATGCTTTTTTTTGGGTTGAATTAAGTTTAATTGGATTGATTATTTTGATCTAAATTAAATAGGTCTAAGCGTACTGGGCCTAATATTATAACTTAGGCATAAGGGAAGTAATAAATTGGGTCTTAATAAATATTTGTGTCTAAAGTGTTATATTGAATTTCAATAAGTATTTGGGCTTAAGATGCTATTACTACGTACTTAAGTTGAGTTTTAATTGGGCTTGAGGAAATTAAATGGTTTATGGGCCAGTCTCAGTTTTAGGGTTTAGGTACAGGGGCAACAACTCGAACCAGCCGAGACCAAACTAAATATCCTGTAAATATATATATTTAACAGTCGTATATGTAATATTTTGATATGAAAATTATTTTTTTATAAAAAGAAATTAAATATATATTTACGGGCAAAGTTTTCAAGGAAAATTAATATTTTAATTCATGATTCATGCATATGATTTACGTTAAATTGATGGCATGTGAAGAAAAATAATTTTTGAGATAATTGATGTGATTTGTGACAAACACGAGACTGGAGGTCGGGATACCGAGCCCGATGACCTTTCCACTTACGATTATGAGCCTATGGATCCCCAAAGGTTGGGTGAAGTGGCATAGGGCGTTAGGGGTTACACCCCATAGGTCGCCACCACATACGATGAATTTAGATTGATCAATCGAATTAGGTTACACTTCAATGATATGACCCACAACAAAAATTTTATGATTATGACATGTCATATTTATGTTATGTAATTATGTTATGATTATGTTATGATTTATTATTACGCATATGATTTTACGTTCATGCATGCATTAAAATTCTCATGTTATTTTTATATGTGTCATGTGCTTGCATGTGGTTTTATTTATTAGTACTTGTTATGTATATTATAAAACATGTTGGGCCTCTAGGCTCACTAGATCTAAATGGTGCAGGTGAGTTTGATTCCGTAGCAGATGATATGGTTTCGACTGGCGGCGAGGACCTCTGAGCATCCACTGCTAGCTTGCTTGCCCGTGACCATTGCAGTATTTACTTCCGCATTTTTTTTAGATTTGACTGAGGACTGTATTAAGCTATTTACAGTACATGTTTGTCTTTTTACTGCTCATGCTATGATTTGACTATGTTTGGATATTTTAAACTATGTATTTTCGCATTTTGCGATACCGTATTTCGCGCTCTTGCATTCTTTTAAATTATTCAGACATTAAAAAATTGCTAGAGTTCAATCAATTTATTATATATTATATCACATGAAATAAAAATGATTTTTAGTAAAGATGCATATTTGTATGGGCATATATGTGGTATAATTTATATATATATATATATATATTATAATAATAATTAAAAAAAAAATTTCTCGAGTTTTCGTTCGTTTCATCGGCATAAAAGAAAAGAAATCGATAAACAAGAGGAGAAACCAAATATAACTAGACGTATATGTGGAAGTTAAAAATAAGTTAGAGGGAGTTAATAGTTAGTAAAGTGGGTAGAGAGAATGTATAAATACAACCATACCAATGCAACTCATTTAGAACATGAATATGAATAAACTTCTCTTCTTCTCTAAATTCTCTCTGTTATCTTCTCTACTTCTTTAGGAGACCGACCATCTCGAATTGGCCCTTTATCACAACCACATAATACACACTATTTTTTAACTATAACATGCAATGAATTAAAAGTAACTTATTTGACCTTAAAATCAACTCTAACAGATACAACAAATAAATAATACCAAATACAAATTAAAGGCTAATCCTTACTATAAGAAACAATATATATCCAAAGATGCCTGAAACATATATATTTTATTTTAAATAACCATTCAATTAAATTCAATATTCTAAATGACAGGATCACTAATTCCATGTGATGAATACATCTTCTAAATGACAGGATCACTGATTCCATGTGATGAATACATCAGCGTATATTTTAACCATAAATAGTTTTCTGTTGACATATTTTATCGAACAGATAGTTCGCAGATGAAAAATAGAACAAAAACACTATGGCGGACGGAACTCTACATATTATATATTTATACAATGGCTAGATCCAAAAAATAAAAGTCAAACCAAAAGAAAGAATTTATTGATTGAAAAATAACAGAGGTTTGTCGGTCTTTCCAATCAAACACGTTACGACCGACAGAACTCTACATTTTTCAGGATTTGTGTTAGAAGCATTGTATTAAATTAAATTTTCCCCCCAAAAAATGAATAATTATCAATAAATGCATCTCAAATATGTCAACAATTTTCAATTATAGGCTTCAACGTCATGTTCAAAAGTCAAGTACGTTAAGAATTTGTTCTGTTTATATCTTTGAAGACAAAATAACACACAAATATCATAAAATAAAATAAATGAACTCCTAAAAGAACTAACATACAACATAAAAATGAGTGTTGAGACGAATAAAGTGAAATTGATAAACAAATAAAATATGGAATTCAATTATCTCAATTTAAATTTGATAGAGAATGGAGAATTCTCATTTGTTATTCTTATGTTAGAATCACATATACGGCTATTTCATTACGTCATAAACATTCAAAGCATATGATAGGTAATTTCCCATTTGCTTTCATAATAAACCTCAGCATCCACAGCGCCACAATAATCTGTTGCATTATTTTGAAATTCATAAAATAATAAACCAAACCTGCAAAGTTAATAGTGGTTGTGGTGAAACAAAACATATCGTAGACAAACCTGTAAAAAAAATTAGAAAAGGTGGTCAAATTTATAAATTATGTACAACTAATTTTGTGAAAGCAGAAAATCAAGTTTACCCTTGAGATTGAGTATGACATTTCTTCGAACAATTAGTTTGCGATCTATATCCTTCAACCTTCTAGAAGAACGCAAAAGAAATGTAATTCCAGCAAAAAAACAAAACCAAACCAAACTACGAACGACTCTGTATTTGACAATTATTCACTAATCAAAAGAATGTACTTCAACCTTGCGGTCATGGACAGTCTTGTGCTCTGTTTATGGTTTTGGAGAAGAGTACTTTTGGAGACATGAGGAAGTTAAGGTGACAGAAATGAAAAAAAAAATAATAATCTTACACTTGAAATTGAGTATGACATTTCTACGAACACTTAGTTTGCGAGCACTATCCTTCAACCTAGTATAAGAACATGAGAGAAATATAATTTCAGCCACAAAACAAAACAATAACAAACCAATTAGGACAACAAACGGAAAATAATTTTCGTCATTACGCACTAATAAAAAAGAATGCACTTAAACCTTGTGGTCATAGACAGTCTTGTGATCTGTCTCCTCTTGTTTTGGAAAAAAAGAGTGATTTGGGGACGTGAGGGAGATAGAGTGAGAGAAACAAAGTAAAAAAATTGTGGGGAATGGATGGTGCGGGAGGATAGAGGAGGAGAAAAATGTTGAAACGTGGGTTTAGTTTTCAGTTTTGGGAGAGGGAAGATAATATGAACGTCAGATGAGAGAATCGTGCAGATTGGGAACATAAAATATTTACCGGAACTGTGTTCAGGGAGACGTGGAGTGAAGAATAATTAAATTAAATACGAAATCGGAAAAAAACCGACACTTTGAAATTTAAAAAAAAAAAAAAATTTGAAAGAGGGTAAAAGTGGGAGAAAAGACGATGCATGTCCTCAAATATACATTTATTATATATCCCTCAACTTTATAAAATAGTAAAGATTATTATTATATTATTATTACTAGAACAACTCGATATCTTTGGCGCCAAATTCCGACGGACTCCCTCGCCCTGACCACAACCTTCTTCATCTCCCGTGAAACCCTAGTTCTTACTCAGCATTTGGAAACTGATTTCTTTTCGAATCAGAAATTTCATTGGATTCTCCATTCCATGGCTCCTGAGCCAAAGTCGAAAAGGCACAAAATTTCGAGGTTTGTCCTGATCTTTGCTCGTTTGTTTACAAAGTTCTTTTCCCATTTACTTTTTGCTGTTTTACATGTTGAAAGATGTCTCCGTTTCATGTTTCTGAACCTTTTCTGAGTTATTATATTACTTAGTGGAATTAAAGGTGCAACTTTTGATGTAGAATGTTTTTCTGGGAATGGATGAACTTGTTTCGGTTGATTTCTTCTTTTTCTCTACCAAGATTTTTTCTTTGTTTATTTAGGGGATACATATATTTAGACAGGAGTAAGCAATTTTTTTTAATTTTAGTTTAAAAAAATTATGAACGAAAATGGTAGTTTGGAAGTGTTAGCTGGACCATTTTCATGTACAATTAATCATGCTAAGTTTCTTCGGATGAGTATGGATTTTTTGATGATGTTTGTATTTGAAGAAAGGGTGCAAAATGTTTCTCTTTTATTTCCCCCAACCCCGACCCCACCTAAAAAAAGAAGAAAAAAATTCACTCATTATCTCAAGTATATTACTTTATGTTCTGTGACATTGCTTCATTCCCACTCGTTTGCAGAGGGGATGATGATTACATGCCTGGAAATATATCCAAAATCGAGCTTTGTAACTTCATGACCTTCAATACACTAACTTGCAAGCCTGGCTCACGTTTGAATCTGGTCATTGGGCCAAATGGATCTGGCAAAAGTTCTCTTGTTTGTGCCATTGCACTTGGACTAGGTGGTGAACCACAGGTTAAATGAGGCATATTTTCTCCTTTTTAGTTAATTTTTTGATACAAGTACAATTGATAAACCGCTTCATATTTTGTGCAGCTTCTAGGTAGGGCTACCAGTGTTGGAGCTTTTGTGAAGCGTGGAGAGGAATCTGGATACATTAAAATTTCTTTGAGAGGAGAGAGCGAGGATGAACAAATCACCATCACGAGGAAAATAGACACTTGTAACAAATCTGAGTGGCTGTTTAATGGTAATGATTAATTTCATGTAGGAAAACTGCTCTTTATTAATTGCTCTGAATAAGATGGCTTAGATAATATAGAAATCCAAGTTTTTATGCTTGAGGAAGTTTATCTTAGCAAAGCTAGTTTATTTATTTAAACTAGGCAATAGATGGACTTGCCTATAGTATATCCAACAATTAAGGGTAATTACAACCTTTCGCAAGGAAGCTCCATATATTTCCTTTAATGCGCTTGGGAGATAGTTTTGGGATGTGTGCTAGTTTCATGGGTTCAAGTGACTTGAGAAGCCAGACGAAATATGCTATTTAGGTGAATAATATATTTGATTTTTAATTCTGAAATATCAAATTCGTAATATTAGGTTTGTGTATTCTTTAAGTGCATGAATATACTAATGAAGATGTAGCTCGGGGTGTTTAAATATATGTGCCTTGACCATGTAATATATTCTTCTGTCCGAGGAGCTTCAATCAGCTAAAGTGTGATTATATAGAACCATGCAAACATTGTGCTGAATGGATTGCTACTTGTTGCCTTCAACGTATCTCTTAATTTGATTAATGGAAATTCCAAGATATTTTTTTGGATTAATGTTATCTATTGACGTCTCTCTATTCTTGGATGAATATATATATATATATATATATATATATATATATATATATTTATATCACGCACCCTAGTATACAGGATTTTCGTGAGCGACCATTAAAACCCACTGCTGGGTTTTTAGTGTTTCATTTTTTATATATAAATCACTAAAACCCACTGTTGGGTTTTAATGGTCGCACACAAAAATCCTACACATTAGGGTGCGTGGTATCAAAACTATATATATATATATATATATAGTTAAATTTGTTTAATTTTTAATGCCTTTAAACTTTAGCTATCACCTATCGATTGTTTGATTGATATTCAAGCACAATATCTTTTTCTTTTTAATCTATTACTTTAGGAAAAGTCGTGACGAAGAAGGATATTATGGAAGTAATTCAAAGATTCAATATCCAAGTTAACAATTTAACTCAAGTGAGTTCTTTGTAGTTCATCTTTGACCTTTGTATTGTTGGGCAATATTTTTGGCTTTGATATTTTCCAAGGAGTCAACAAAAGTCTGTTCAGAACTCCAAAATAATGTCATCCCCCTTCTTATCCTACCTAATCTGTATAAATTTGAGATTTGGATTAGGAAATTGGAAGGATTTAAGAAAAAACAATGAGGGGAATTGATGCGGAAATTGAGCATGAATGAATCTTGGACAGAATAAGACATCAGTTACCTAATTTCAACCCATAATCATTTACAAATGTGACTAGTCTGTTAGTGTTTTAAGGGACCAAGTATGTTTGTTGTGAGATATGGGGACTGCCATAGTCTTTTAGTTGTGAATGTAGGGTAAAAAAGTATTATCATCCTCGCTCCTATCCAGGATGCTCAGAAATCAACAAATTTTTTTATTGACTCTGGATTCAATGAAAAAAACGTGAAGGTAGTCTCTGTTGTAAGAATTTTCTAATAATAATGTAAAATGAACATGTTTGTATAACCTGTCAGTGTGCGTAAGCTAAATATGCCAAGTACAAAGTGTACTTGCATGCATAGCATGTGTGTTGTGAATAAGGATGTGGCAACATATAGCTAACTTGTGATTATTTATGTATTTAGTTTTTAAAAGTTGGAATCTGAACAAATTGGCCCTATTTCTTTCGAAATGGATGTTAGTTTCTACCACAAGACAGGGTTTGTGAGTTTGCGAAGTTAACTCCAGTGCAACTCCTTGAGGAGACTGAGAAAGCTGTTGGTGATCCTAGATTACCCGTTCAGCATCACAGTCTGATCATGAAGAGCCATGAAATCAAAAGATTTGAACGTGTTAGTAATTGTTTCATTTACATTGCATGTTTCATCATCGTACTTGTTTGGATAGAAAAATAATTTCGATGGAACTTGTATCAATCTCAGGCCCTTGAAAGCAATAAAGGATCTCTTAACCAGCTAAAGGCTCTTAATGCTGAACTAGAAAAAGATGTTGAACGAGTTCGTCAAAGAGAAGAACTCTTAGATAAGGTTAATTTTCTGCATTTGCTTTTCTGATAGTTAGTGGAAGGATCATTCTGAGGACCACTCATGTATTTCCAGTCTGAATCCATGAGGAAAAAATTACCATGGCTGAAGTATGATATGAAAAAGGCGGAGTACATGGAAGCCAAGAAACAGGAACAGGAGGCAAAGCTAAAACTAGATGATGCTGCGAAGGCTTTGAGCGAACTCAGAGAACCTATTGAGTAAGTCTTAACTGGTCTTTTCCAAGTAATACACACTTTATTTCTGGTTGGATCTTCTCTTTGTCACAACCTTTAGAAACATATACTTTGCCTGAGGTAACGACCTAGGCCAAAATCACAGGTCATCCTACACTCACTAAGTTTGAGCCCTTCTTGATATAGAAAGGCATATGCTTTTTGTGCTAGAATCATTTTCGCGACTTTAGGTGCTTTATACTATAAAAATTGAACAGAAATCACCTTAATTTTGGTTCATTTTTAACTAGGCTTCAATCCATTTATCAGTTGAACTTGACCAGTTTGATATATTTCAATAATACAGTGTTTCTTTGCGTAACTAGCCAAATTCAAGAATTCATCAATTACATTATGTTGGTCTGCTAAACGAACAAAATTTGTTATATGCTCTTTTGGTGGGTTTCTCAGACAGTTATTTAGTTCATGTCTCAGTTCTTGATTTAGTCCCAATATTACCGACATATGTACTTCGTGTTTCATCTTCTTTACCTTTAGCTGGTTTAAACTTCTTATTTCAGGAGGAAAAAGGGAGATAAAATAAAACAGGAGGGTAAATGTAAGAAGATGAATGGTTTGCTAGACGGAAACATGAGAAAGCGCATGCAACGTTTGGAGCGTGATAATCATTTGGTATATGTTTGCCACTTTTTTTCTTTTGACTTCGTTGGTTTTGATTATGATGATATAGAAGGTGTATATAGTCTCATGTTTCTCTTACAATATTAGGGAGTTCTGATTCATGGCAAGCATAAAGAAGTGGAAGATTTGAGGCTCCAAGAAATATCTCGTCAACAAAGAATCTCTAAAGCTAAGGAAGATCTTACAGTTGCAGAAGCAGAGCTAGCGAATCTTCCTCCATATGAACCTCCAAAGTATCAACTGGTGCGTTCAACCATTTATATTACGTATGATTCAAGGTGCAGTTCAGCGAGGCCAATTTATCAAATAACTAGTGAAATTGTTTGTACAAAAATTTTTCTAGCAGCTGTTCTTTTTCTTCCTTTAACTTTGTTTATGCCTGCTAATTCAGGAACAATTAGGTGCTCGGATTATGGAGCTGGAAGAAACTGCAAAGGAGATGAGAGTTGAGAAAAGTGAAAAAGAGAAACACCTGAACTTTCATAGAGGAAATCTTCGGCAGTGCATGGAAAGGTCGATATCATCAATGCTTATTACTCTATTTGAATCTGCAAAATATTTTCATGTTTTCTTACCCTTGTATGGCTGGAAAGGTTGCGAGAACTTGATAATGTCAACACTAAGCGCCTGCAAGCATTGCACAGATCAGGCGCTGAGAGGATATTTCAGGCTTATAAATGGGTCCAGGAGCACCGCAGTGAGTTTAAGAAAGAAGTCTATGGTCCTGTATTGCTTGAGGTGCATGATTTGAAAGCTGAAATGTATGTCATTAATTAGATATTGTATTTACTATATCTTTGATTACATTAGGACTGCTATTTCAGGTTAATGTCTCCAACCGGTTTCATGCAGACTATTTGGAGGGTCATGTTGCCCATTATATATGGAAGGTAATTTTCTGATTTACTTTCTTTCATCTGTGTTTGGTGCGAAGCAATCTAACTATCGTTTTAGGTATTCGATTCTAAAATCTGTTAATTGATGGCATATAAAGTTTTACTCATCAATCCTGTGAAACACATATACCAGAGTGGTACCAGAATGGATATTCACGTCAGGTTTTATAGCAATCCCCTTATAGTGGTTTCTAGCATATTCAAGATAAAATGCTTGCTATTTAAGAGAGGTACCAAGGGCTATCTTATGATGGAATAGAAACAAGGCTAATGAAAACAATACAAATATTATTACCTGGATAACATTTAGGTTCCGTAAACATATTGGTGGTGCCATTGCTGATACCAGTAATTTAGAGCTCATGTTACCAAAATGATGCACATCAACAAACAACAGTGGCTGTGTACAAAATTGATTATTTGAATTTTAAATTTCTTCTACACTGCGTCAGACCTTTTTAACTCTACTATTAATGAATTCTAAAGTCTTACTTCAGTCACTTGTCTTATTGCGGTGTTTTTATCATACGTGCGGGCTTGTAGTTTATCTATCTAATGCATTCTCCTGATTGATGCTGCATTTCAGGCATTTATTACTCAGGATTCTGAGGACCGCGATTTACTGTTTAGAAACTTGAGGTCTTTTGATATCCCAATAATTAATCATGTAGAGAATGAAGGTCGCCATCGGGAGCCCTTTGAAATGACTGATGAGGTATTACCATAATTTCGTTGAAATTCAGCATTTTGCTGTTCATGCATTACTTGTTCTTTTGTTTGACTGTAATAAGCAGATGCATGCACTTGGCATATCTTCCCGGCTTGACCAAGTATTTGAGGCTCCACATGCAGTTAAAGAAGTTTTGATCAGCCAATTTGTATTGGATAAATCAGTATGCTTTCTCATTTACTGTATTTGTGTGTTGAGTTCATATCAACTTTGAGTAGCATCATAACTGAAATTAGGATAGTCTATCTGTAAGATCTATGCTGAGATTTATATTTGTTTCCACTGAAATTTTTGTGTTCTCTCAGTATATTGGTTCCAAAGAAACTGATGAGAAAGCTGATCGGGTCCTTAGGTTGGGTATTATGGATGTGTGGACCCCTGAAAATCATTATCGTTGGTCCCAATCCCGTTACGGAAGTCATGTTTCTGCAAGTGTGGATTCAGTGGATCGTTCTCAACTTCTTTTATGCAGTATGTTCTGGGATTTTGAAAACTTGTCCATTTGTCCATTTTAGTAATTCTCTTTTTGTAAAATTAACTTGTTTGGAGCATGATCTCACGATCATTCTGTAAAGTAAAGATTATAACACCATGAGCACAATGTTCTAAGTTGAAATGATTTAGTCTGCGACTCTGCAGTGATATTAATTTGGAGACTAGTCATCGCTATTAGCATCCTAAGAAAGTTAAGTTCGACTTAAAGGAGTTGGTTTTCCAAAATATTTCTGAAAATATGAGCATGCCTATTAAGGATCTGCATTCATTATGTATCACTTTCCATTTCAGATTTGGATGTTGGGGAAATCGAAACTTTCAGATCGAGGCAAATGCAGCTTGAGGAGGCCATTTTTACTATTGAATCTAATCTGAAAGATCTTCAGACGGCCCTAAGAGAAAAGGAAGATGAAGCAGCTGGATTCCAGCGAGAACGTGTAAGCCAAAATTGTAGAATCTGACTTAAGGCCTTAAACATGCTAGCACTGATTTAACTTCAATTTAGCTGCTGAAAGACATAAATTGCTTGATTTCGCTGGACAAAGAATATTAGGTACAATCTGAAATTTTACATATTTTTACTTCAATTTTTTACATTAGCCAAGCGCAGGGGGCGGGTGTGGGGGGGGGGGGATCAAATTTTCTAAGACAATGAAAAGTTATTTCTGATTTTGAATATGTAGAAAATATTAACGTAGCATTGGAGAGAGGAGAAAATATTATTTCAGTTATTTCTCTCAATACTCAATAGAGTGTACAAAATAAATAGGCAGAAAACCTCTAATCAAATCCCTAAAAATATGAGAGAATAACAAATCTTACTATCATATAATAGATGGCCTAAATCAAATAAAATGAAATCTTAGTCTACTAAACATAAAAGATAGGCTGTCGACACTCCCCTTCAATTTGGTGCGAAATATTATCATGCCAACTCGTTAACTTGGTCTTCAAAACACTGTTTTGAGAGGCTTTTGGTTAGAATACTCGACCAGTAAAGTAGTGGGAACAAAAAGAGAGTAGATTATTCCTCGCTCAATCTTCTCTTTTATGAAATGCTTATCAGTCTCTGCTTAGTTC
The DNA here is from genome assembly GCF_033568475.1 of Henckelia pumila. Classification (NCBI taxonomy): domain Eukaryota; kingdom Viridiplantae; phylum Streptophyta; class Magnoliopsida; order Lamiales; family Gesneriaceae; genus Henckelia; species Henckelia pumila. The sequence continues at coordinate 168,837,291 of NC_133123.1, forward strand.
TCTTATGTAGAACCGTATTACGGACAATGCTGATGGCAACCTTATTATCACAATATAGTCTCATTGGGAAATCGGCCAATCTCTTTAAATCATCCTCGACTCTTTTTAGCCAGAGGGCCTCACTTACTCCTTGAGTCATATATCTAAATTCAGTCTATGCACTGCTTCTTGCAACAACATTCTGTTTCTTGCTCCACGTCACTAGGTTACTCCACACAAAGGTGTTGTAGCCAGATGTTGATCTCCGATCATTGATTAAGCCCGCCCAGTCAGCATCAGTATATACCTCAATTTTCCTTGACTCAGTTTTCTTGAAGAAGAGTCCTTTGCCTGATGTTCCTTCTAGATTTTGAAGAATTCGATGTACTGCTTCTAGATGCTCTTTACACGGTGCATGCATGAACTGGCTTACCAAGCTCACAACGAAGGCAATATCTGGTTTAGTTGAGACAGATAGATCACTTTCCCAACCAGTCTTTGATATCTCCCTTGTCTACTTCAATGCCATTCTCCATTCAGGTAACCTAGCTACCCTTTTCCATCGATCACTCGTTGAATGGATTGAGCCAACGCAAGATAATTGTTCCCGTTGAGTTTATGAATCGGTAGTTGGAGAGAATAATAGGAGAAAGCAAGACTTGAGGGCTGGGAAGCTGTCACACCAGGATGAGCAGAACATCCTCTGCTGTCGAAGCTGCCGCTGACACTGCCGATGTTGGAGCTTCCACCGTGGCCGCCGTTCGGACCGGTGCAAATCCCTAAAAATATGAGAGAATAACAAATCTTACTATCATATAATAGATGGCCTAAATCAAATAAAATGAAATCTTAGTCTACTAAACATAAAAGATAGGCTGTCGACACTCCCCTTAGGTTTTGAGCAATTTGCTAACCTTAATATCTAGCTGTCTTGGGATTGAATGGACAGATTGAGAGGCTTGTTTGCCTAAATTAAAAGAGGCCCATATCATATCTAAACGCCTGTATTGGGTTTCCCTTGTCGCCCAAGGGGACTAGTGCTTAACGGCAAGCTATTCTTCTTCGCGATTTCAATCGGTTGCTGCTATTTTGTTCGCTCATCGGTTAAAGATTTTATCACTGTCCATAACATATTGCTGAAGTTTCTTAGCCACGGGCCATTTTCCTTGTTCGCCGTTGAAGGTTTCAAGCTACAATCTATATTTTTGCGCTTCAGTTGCGTTTGGATCGATTCCATCACTACCATGTCCGACAGAAAGAAGAATCTTCTTAGGCCATGGATGAACATGCTGGCACAAGATTACAATCATTTGTGATAATCCTTCTCCACAAATCAGATCTGTTAAACTTGATGGAACAAATTATCTCGTTTGGTGGTGATCATGCTTGCTGTTTATTCAATTCAGAGGTTCGCAGGGCTATATTAATGGGAAAATTAAACCAAATCGTGTTGATCTTTCTAAATAGGAGTCTGATACTTCTCTTGTTATGTCGTGGTTAATCAATTCGATGCAACCACAACTTGCACGTCGATACCTTCTGCTTGACATGACACAAAAGATTTGGGGGGTTGCTGTCTATACTTGTTCTCAGTAAGGGAATGATGCCCAGATATATGAAATACGGAGGAAGGTTCATGAAACCAAACATGGTGAGATGACAACTGCCCAGTGTTTTTTGAACTTAGGGGCTTGTGGCAATAACTTTACTATTATCAGGATTTTCATGCCTCCTGTCCAATTGATGCAACAAAGTTTCATACATTAGTTGAAATGGAAGGTGCATGATTTTTTAGCCGGGCTTAATGATGTCTTTAATCAAATCAAAGGACAAGTTCTTGGGAAAGACCCTTTACCCTCCTTACGACATGCATATGACTATGTGCAACAAGAAGAAAGCAGATGGAATGCTATGATGACAATTATTTCTGAATGAGATCAGGTATGCTTGTACTCACATACTATCACTGTAGAAGTACAAGTAAAGGAGAAGAATAATAAGGTGGGAGGAAGTGTGAATACTGTGGGAAACAAAATCACACTAAGGACACATGCCAGAGAATCCATGGCCGTCCCAAACGAGGTCGTTGTGGTAGAAGATTTAGTGGTTCACGACCTGAAGTTCATGTTTACTAAGCTTCTCTTACCGGGGAACTAGGTGAAGCAAAATCTTTCAAGGGACTATCCAATGGGGAACTGCAAACTCTCCAGCACCTTATGGTTGGACTCCAATCTCCTTCTACCATGACTACTACTTCCACTCAACTCCACTCCTCTCATCTTGTAGGTATATCATGTCCTGCTCATACAACCCAATATACTCATAGTTTCTATGATAATTCATGAATTCTTGATACCAGAGCCTCTGGTCATATGATTGGTGCTCGTGAAAAATTCCTTACATATTTTTGTTCAGGTAGCGATAAAGTCCGTATAGCTGACGGATCTTTATCTCCTACAGTCGGGAAAGGTTCTATCAACCGCACTTCTTCACTTGATTTACCTCTAACTTTATAGTTGGGAGAGTTGATGTGTGTGGTCCCCGACATAATATAGTATTACTAAGACTATCAGTAGAGTAGTTCGAAAAAAAAGAACTATTTATAGTGGAAGCGTAACTACAATTTATTTAAATACATAAAGCCGTGTCAAGCTATCTAGACTCAAAATGACCATAACCTATGTTGCATGGATACGGGTACGGGTATCGGATACGATACGGGTACGGCGATACGGAAAATTTTGAAAATATAAGACACGATACGTCTAGGATACGGCTATGATTAAAAAAAAAATTATATATATCTATATAAATTCAGTATTAAAAGTTAAAAATCTTAAAGATAGAAAATCATAAATCATCAGGTGACCAAGTCACATTTCCTCCTCCCGGCTGCCTTTTCCACCTTGGTTACAAATCTCCACAAAGAAGAACAATAATCAACATCTTATTGTACACCCTCATTTTGAATATTTTCCATTGCAAATTACTGAATTAGCCTGAAAATAACATAAATATATCGATAAACATAGTTTCCAACATCCTACATAGCATTCCTAATGCTACTGTCATGACTTGTCTAAAAATTGTATTTTGATTTTAGCATGACAATTAACAAGTAGTCAACAAATATAAAAACAAGAATTAAGAAAACACAAATTGAATTCCCCAAAGCAAAATAAAAATATGAACAGAAACAAATCAAACAATGATTTAAGAAGAAAAAGAAATAAAAAACTTACCGGAATCTGGAGGGCTGCGTGCGGCGGCGAGAAAAGTTTAAGGTACAAGGAGTGCTGTTGGTGATGATAGACGATGAGAAGCAGAGAAGGAGAAGTGGAGAACTGACGAACTGAAGAAATAATCGTGACTTAGGGCTTTTGAGCCCAATTCATATTAATATATTTATTAATTAGTCCTCATACATTTCTAATTTTTCAATTGAACCCTTAAAACTTTTAATTTTTTGCAATTTAGCCCAAACGTACCCGGAAAATGTACCCAAGCCGTACCCATGCCGTACCAACTGGTCAAACTTGGAAAAGGTCAACGACACGGGTTTTGCCGTATCCGACACGCGAGCCCGATACTCCATTTTTCTTTTTTTTTTGGAATACCCATGCTACATGGACCATAACATATATTTTATTACAAACAGTACATGACAATCTAGCATATTAACCCCTGACTAACTTTCCTCCTGGTGTGGCTTCTCTTCCCCTGTATCTGAAATTTACTGGAAATAGAAGAAAACGGAGGTTAAGTCTTTGAGGACTTAGTGAGGGTAATAATCTAGGCTTGCGCATGTATACAAAATCAATTAAATTATACCAAGAGTATAATCATTATGTTATGATGTACTGCAATGAAACGTGGCAATCAAAAGATGTCAAGAATATGCAGTGACTGTTCTAGATTCCAAAGTGAATATCGAGGGCTATTGATATGGCTCCCACGAACATTCATTGTTGCCGTTTTCACACGTACTCAAGTGGAATCATTACAATCGATCAATTACAAGCCAAGGTGAACTCACAATACCGAACCGAAGTCACGTTTTTCAGATGAACCATATCCCGTGTTTGAAACCCGTTCTTCATTGGATTCACTTTCGGGCCGAAACTGCGTTATCCAGTGGACCATAAATCCGAGACAATGACCGGAGCCCAGGCTCCATTCAGTCATTAGTTCATAATCCTGAGTCAGTAGCTAATTAGGAATCAAATACATCAAACAATGCAGATCAATATGATCAATTAAATCAAAAAATCCACAATATGATGCAGCATATATGAATAAATAAGTAATTTATGACGATTTAAAGTTAAATCTAGGCCAAATGCCAAATAAGCTGTAATTGAAGAAATCGATAGGAAACCTCACCTTGCTATCTTAGTTAAACGCAGGCTTTATCACTCCAATGACTTCAAATTCTTATAATTTCTATAATATTTTATGTGTTAGTAAAGCTGTTAGATATTTGACTAGCTCCCGTTCAAAATTTTGCCATAATAGAGTTTGGATATAATTGCTTGTTTACAAGAAAAATCATAATAATTCGAAAACATTTTCAAAAATTCTGAAATTTAGACAGCAAGTGTATCTCGTGGAGTTCTACAATTTTCGTATGGAAAGTTTTTCGAGCTTCTCAACCGATTTTGCCCAAATTACATGTTTTCAAACTGCTTTTCAAGGGGATTTGATCACCGGAGAAAGGCCATTTCCGGCAAGTTTTTCGAGATTCTCAACACAATTCCGAAATGAAGGCATCAATATAATCTCTGTTGCGTGTACCTTCTGCCCCCTTCGCAAATCGACTCGTGTTCCACTTTTTTGAAGTGAATATCTTTTTTAAATTCACCTTCTGTTTTTGAAACTGCTTCAATGTTAAAAAAACAGTGGCAAAACGAGTTTTCCCAGCCCTGACCAGTTCTCTTTGACTTGTGAATTATCTCATCATGTCCAAGACTTGTGGCCTACTATATATTTAGCCATTTACCATCATGCCCCTTTTATAAACCTTCTTCAGTACTAGAATTTGAACAAATCTTCAAGCGTTAAATCCAATCAATGGACAACACATGAAATCCAGAACATGTGTGGAAATTTTAACAGAAATCTTAACATCAAATACTTCCGTGCATATTAAAGATTTATTTTATTACTTGTAAGTAACAAATCTAATATTTAGTTGAAAGTTACCACTTGAATTCACATTTCATAGCTGACGAAACATTTGCAAAGACATTATCTATAACCACGTGAACAACATTCTTTGGACCAATTTGCTCCACATACTTTCAGGTAAGTCAAACAACTTGATACCTGTATGAGAAAAGACCAAGTCAACCACAAATTCTAGAAATACTGTCCCTCTTGGACCGTTCACCAAAAAAGTTAATCAAAGTTCTATTTTTTCCATCAGTCCATCCATCAGCTATTAATGAGTCTTTTCGTACTTTTTATTTCTTTATTCAAATAGGTTACCCTAACTTCATGGTAACTTGGGGGCTTTCCAATTTCGAGTACAGTAAGATGCAACTCTACAAAATTTCGTAAAGCTATCATATTTTACATCGTTGAACGGAATACCTGCATCATACATCCATTTGGCAAAACATTGCATAATAGAGTCTCACTATTTTTTTTTTCTTCTGATTTTCATCATATTTCTTTGAATCTTTTGCTCCTTTTTGTCTTCCTTTATTCACTACGTGATCCATCCATATTATTGATAAAGAAATAATCAAGTGGACCAACAGTCTGTCTTTGTTTTCCAATTGCTCAGCAAATTCATCAAAATTAGTTAGGATTCACGTCCATTTGCTGCTTGACTTCTTCTCTGTATTTTTTTGGACACGTAAACTTGAATTTCAGTTCTGAACTGTTTATGGCATTTTGATGGCCTTCAGCAAGATGTTGCTTGAGGCGAAAAATTACTTCCAGCCAGGATCTTTTCGATTCTCGAAATTTCCGGAAATTGACATTAATCTGGAGTAAAAGTTTCAACCATGAATATGTATATTATATGGGTATCTTCAGTGTACATAACAACATAAATTAATAAACCATGTAGAAACCGAACAAAAACATTACATAATTAAAATTTAAAACTGAAGTAAAAGCACCGCTGAGATCCGATTTCTTAAGATAGTTATCATTACATAATAAAAAAACTCGAGTAAAATTTGCAACCATGAATATCCATGTGCTTGAAATTAATTAATATGCGGAAAATGATCCCTAAAAATTATCTTACTTGATTATTTGAAGCCTTCGCTGCTTGCTGTCTTCCGCTTCTTAGTCGCCTATCTTCTTCGGTTCTTTTAAAAGTCTTACTCAATCTCTTCTTCTGATTCTGGCGTTGGGTTGCTAGGGTTTGGCTTTGAGTTTTTTGTTTTAACTAAGTAATTTAAAAAAAACAGAGAAGTTACATTTTGAAAATGCAACTTCTCATTATTTTTTATTTAAAAAAAGTCCACTCGGGCGTGCTTTAAGCATGCCTGAGTGAACTTCCAAGGCGAGCCCAGGCGCGCATTGAACCACTGCGCTTGGGGTTATCCCTAGGCGCAGGTCGCCTTTGACAACTGTGCCTTGAAATATATCTTTGTTGGATATTCTGCTACTAAAAAAGGGTACAAATTTTATTATCCATCCACTAGAAAATGTTATGTCTATCGATGTTGCTTTTGGAGAAACCGAAGCTTTCTTCCACATCTCTGTCACCTGTTCAGGGGGAGACTTACATATGGAACATGTGACTTCCACAAATCAACCTCTTCTTGGATTACGTCTAAATAGTGGTTAGGGAGAATATGAGAATATTGAAACAATCTTAGATAAAGAATTGAGCTCAATCAGGAATAGGATATTTGGATCAGACTAATCTGCTAAGACATGCTCGTAAGAATAAAACATGGTGCTATCATGAATAACACTCTACATAGACAACCATCTGTGTGAACTGACGTCCCGTGTTTTTGGACAGTTTCAAGAATTATGATGCGAAATATGTGGGGAACTTTTTCAAATAAAGCAGTGCAGGGCATGCATCGCGTTTGCAAGTTCAACAAGTCATGCATGAAATTAAATTTATTTAAATAACACTTAAAAATCTCATGACTCAAACCTGCATAAAAGCGTTGAAACAAAAAGTGCAACCCTGCAATTAACGACCGATTTTAATACGGGCACGCCAAAACTTCTACTTACGTACCAAAACCTGAACCGACAATTAAGGTCTTACGAAAGCAGACGAAACACGAGTTTCAATAAAATAAGCTTAGTGCGGAAAATACTTTTAAACGTCCGTGACACCAAGCATCGTAGTTTCGTGACAAAACAAAATACATGGAAGACTGAATCCAAAACATTGAAATCTATTGTCATGATACTGAAGTTGAAAATAATTAAATACAATTTAACTTCAGTACGATCTAACCATGCATCAAACTCTCGTACAAAATAAAAGACATAAAGGGTTGTAATTTCAAAAGCGTTAAAATCAATCGTCACTAGACTGTCGTTGAAAACATAACTTTAGCTAATGTCTAACTATTCATGCATCCCAAAGATAACATAACCATTGGTCTACAACAAAATGTAAGACTTCTCGCTTCGAACACCAGGGTTCGAACAGCCGTGCCATGCAATCCTTTGGCCTTTAGGACTTCTCAGCCTTACTACCAAAGCTTTTAATTCATTTACTTCTCAATTCAAACTGCACCAATCAAGAATTGTGAGTCCAAAGGCTCAACAAAAAATATTCATATACATAGTAAATTCATAATAAAAATCATGAAGCTTTGGATGTGCAAGACTTGAACATAAACATCATGCATAGAAATCATGGGCATAAAAAATTTTCATTTTGTGTGATGAAATACATGCAATTGTGGTAACCACTGTTTATGAGCACATTGGGTTCCCGTGATCACGGTCGTTGTACATCAAACATATACATAGGGTATAGAACATACTGGCCTTGGCCAACATGCGTCCCATCACGGCCTTGACCGCTTAAACTTTCATTTTTTTGGAAGGGTCCCTCCGGGGCTCAATCCGGAGTACCAATCCCGTACTGCTACCACAAGAACACATACAACATCAAAATATTTTATAATGCATAACATATCATCATCGTTATGGAACATCATCATTATTCTTTCCTAAAAACTTCATCATAAATATTCGCCACATCTTGCTTCCTTAAACATCTTCACATTCATAAACTTTCATCATAAAACTTCTATTCGTGTCATGCTCTTTAAATTCTTTATGCTTAAAATCATGCATGCTAAATCGAAATAAAAGCAAGCACGTCCCTAACATTTCATAAACTTTCATCGTAAAACTTCATTTAGTGCCATGCTCTTTAAATTCTTCATGCTTAAAAGCATGCATCCTTAATCGAAATAAAAGCAAACACGTCCCTAATATTTCATAAACTTTCACTCTTTCATAATAAACATAACTTTCGTGAAGAATAAGTACAAATAGATGCACTACATAGCTAAATCGATCCACGTGAGTCGTTCTTTTCGTTCTAACTTCAAAACTTGAAAATCTTTTCATGAAACATCTTAAAAATAGTTCCAACAACTTAAAAACCTTAAAAATAGCTTTAGGACATAAAAAAATACGCTTAAAAGAAGTTTTGGGGCAACCCCTAGCGCTGAGGCACACCCCAGAGGGCGCCTGGGCGCTAGGGCCACGCCCTGGCGGCGCGGTGCCTACAGGGCGCCTAGATGCCAGGGCTTCGCCTTAGCACCTTCCTGCTGCGAGAAACGAAGGGTTTTCGTGAATTTGGTCCCTTTTTGAATCCTTTTCGATACCGATTCAAGCATACTCACTCACACATTGAAACTTTTGATCATACACATGAAAAACTTCAAAGATTTTTTTCATAAATTAATGCCTTGAACAGCTGTAGCTTCGTATTTGTTTCTTGTTAGTTCTAGCTACTAACTTCATTTATGAGATATTAGATGCTAATATAGCTTATTGATAGGCTGGTAAGGAGCTTTACAAATCTCAGATATCTATTAAAATCAGACTTCTATATGTCTTTACAACAGTTTCTTTTCCACTGGTTTCTGGACTCGACAACGTTGATATAATATCATCAATTTATATTGGTATCTTTTTGGTGATTACTTTTATCTTAGTACTGTACACTGTTACTCAAATAGGATATTCTTACCAAGCATGACTTGAAATTCAAAATGTATGTTCATGCGTATGTAACTTCTTGAGGTCAATCTTTCAGGAGGAGATTGTGAACATGATGCAAAGCAAGAAGAAAAAAAGAAGGGAGATGGAACTTCTTGTCAGTAAGTTATAAAACCGAGCTTGCATTTGGGTGCAGGAATTTGATTGAGAGAATGAATTCAAGTTATACCAATGTTAGGTGCATTTAAAATTCTTGATTCTAACAAATGCAAGAGTTTAATTATTGCAGAATGAATTTGAAATTCTCCTTAATCAAAATAATCTGATGAAGTAAAATTGATTTGAAATTGTTGATTTCAAATGACTCGTTCCAGATGCATTCTGAGTTTTTGGAGAAACATTATTTCTGTGCAGAAAGTTAATATGCTGTTTTACATTCGTTGTTTTAAGATCAATTTCTATTTTCAGATCAAAGAAGAACAAAGTTGCAGTCCATAGAAAGGGAAGATCACCCACATACTGCTGTTGAGAAACTGATTTCTCAGATTAAAGAACTGAAGATTCAGTGGTTTCAATGTGCAATAGAGATAAAGGTCTTTTATCATTATTTCAAATTCCTTGTGTTCCATAAAAAGATTGAACAACAACATCAGTGTTGGTTTTAACTCCCCGTCGTCCCGTCCCTGGTCCAAACGACTTTGGGTTGACAGGATTTACTTATTGAGGCTGTAGCTTATAGAAGAAGTTTTGCTGAAAATAACTTGGATTCCATTGAACTTGAAGCAATGGTACTCTCTACTTCTTATTCTCGACATTTAGGTTATATATGTGCCTGATTATGTTAAGATATCTTTCTTTGGAAGCATGTTGATAATTATTAAAGTAATGCAACCATTAGTTATCAATGTGGGTATTTATGAGAGATTGTCAATTTCCATCTGTTTTATCAGCTAATAAAAATTGATGTTATCAAGTGTATAAAAACTAACAATCAGGAAGAAGATGAGATGCATTGCAGAACATAATTTATATTATTCAATACTTAGAATTTTAAAAATGACAATCTGATGTCTCCAAGATATATGGTAGATTTCTGCATCTTAAAAGATAAGATTACAACCTAATCTCTATTTTAAATTTAAATGAAGAAGGATAAACTAAGAATTAGTAATAAGTATCATAACAGACTTAGCAACTGTTTAGTTTACATTTTTGAATTGGTTTATGTTGTCCTATGAAAAAGCTGTTTATTTGGTTATGGTTTTTTTTTAATCTTTTCCAGTTTAGCTTAATACACTAGCACCTTAACGCGTACTACCAATAAGTTCTTAGTTGTGAAATTGAGTGTTCGAGGACTTTTCTGCGCTTTTGCGTAGGATTTCGTATTACTACAGATAACCACTTGAAAAATAAATTTGTGAAGAAATCTTAAAAGAAGACACATGAGTATGCATATCCAGCCAGCACTTGCCACCATTTTTATCAAGTAATGACCTGATGGCTACTGGAGTTGTGACAAGGAATGCTCCATAATAGTTCTTTGGGTACACCTTTATATTACTCGAGTTCATGACAGGTGATTTACTGGAATGCAATTTGAGCAGTCTCAATGGTGTACTATACTCGGATTTGTTCAGCACTATTTGCATGTATCAGAATGAAATAGTTTAACTTCTAGCCAGTTGATGTAGAATAAATGCAGGAGCAAGTGATTAGTTAACTTTATTTCTGATTTTGTTATGCTAATAATTTTTTTAAAAATTTTGTCTTTATTTAAAACTTATTTTGACGCCAGACCAGCTGATTTTCATATGTTAGTGATTACCACTGGAGCTACTGTTTCTGCTTAAGTATTTTCTTCTTCTTCTTCTTGGTGGTTCACCTGTACTCTCTACAATCCGTCTAACTTTTTCGTGTCCCAATTGTTGCCATTCCTGAGTTCGCAAGATACATATTCCAGTGTAAAACTAATTTCATCTGGGTTAACCAATTTCATTCATGAATGGATGGTGTTGGTATTAGTATGTTTTTACGAAAAAATCATTCTACCATTTTGATTTTGTCGGTTCTTGCGTGTTGGTGGTGGATTTTAGCCAACTAAATTGAAGTATTTGCATAGATGATCATCATTTGAGAAATTCTCTCTAAATCTTCATGTGTTATATTGTGTAACTCTCTCATTGCGATTCTGTTTGGATTTTTTTTTATCGCTCTTTACAGATTAAGGAGATGGAATTCAGTGCAAAACAACAGGAAAAGTTTGCCTTGCAAGCTTCTTTGCATTTTGATCGCTGTAAGTTTCTGAGTTTGATTATGAACAACTCGAATCCTAAATGTGTGATTCCATCATCCATATGCTATAACATATATACGTAATGTTTCTTGTTTTGTCATCTTGTTATTCTTTTTTTTTTCGATAGTACAAGTACAATCTTGATCTAGATTAGAAAGATATAATGCAACTGCCCGCACTACTTGATGGAACTTTAGCATAGACTCGAGACTTGCTTATCTCGAGTAGAGAAATTGCAAAAAAACTTCTAAATCTACCTAAATAAATTAGAAAAATTATCCACAGTCAGCGGGAATCGAATTGAGACCGGTTGGTCTCAGGGCCTCAGCCTTAACCATTGGGCTAAAGGCCTCATCGGCCATCTTGTTATTCTTGAGTGTTGAGAAAATCTCTCTTTACAGTGCTTTAAATTAAACCTGTCCTTTAAGGCTTTACTAATCAAATAACTTGTGTTCGCAGTGATCTCCTTATATCAAAAGTGTGTTTAATTCAAAATAAAAAATTTAAGAAAAAGGAAAAAGCAAAATGTGCTTAACCATAATTTTGTGCATTACTGTCAAATTTAGGCCCCAAAGCTGCCGAAAAAGTTCCTTATTAGAAAATAGAGAGTGTCAATGCTTCTACCGGTTGTCTTTTTTTTTCCTATTCATTCTATGAATCACATTTTATGCTGTCCATGCTCTTCAATGACATGACTGTCTCATTGTTAACTGCATCTTTTTTCATATCTGAAACCCTTTGAGCCACTTTTACTTCCATTTTGGTCATTGTTGCTCTCTGCAACCTATCTTTTCCCCTGGTCTTTAGTATGTAAAGAGCCTGTGATCAATCTACAGTAATGCTAATATTTTGAGTGCTCTCACAATTTTGTCATCCACTAGTTGGCATCCCTTCTTGCAGTTCACCGGTCATCTTCCACTAATTACCATCATTGAAAGAGAAAATAATTCACCACTCCGAGGAGTCAATAAGCGCGTTTTGAGTTCTAATATTGCATGGTCATGATCAAGTTTTAGAGAACAACTCCTCCATCGGAGCTTTAGATGAGGCATACTGGCATGAAGGGCTGAGGAAGATGATGGTTGTTATCTATATTTAATCCTATTCTATTCTAATCAATAAAATTTGGGTTTGGCCTAGGGTTGATCCGAAAGGGAAGATGGAATTAATCGGTCAAAGAGTTTCGGCTTAAAAGGCATTTTCTTTTTATTGCTGTTGCCTTTTACTTTTGGCCTTGAGAGACAAAAATGGAGGTTGATTCATCAGTTCTATGTAGGGGTTCTTATTGTATAAGAAAGTCATGAGAAATCAGTTGCATCATTTGGAAATTTTGTCTATGTTCATAGATTTTATGATAAAAACACGTCTCTTCAATCAGCATGCCACCTTAGGCTCGAGATTCCAACTACATAGTCCTTAGTATAACTTAGTGTCTCTTTATGTTCTACCTGTCAAATTATAATTCTGGAACTTGATCTTCACAAAAGTGAGCACGATAGATTTTTTTCACTTTATTATTCAAACATGGAGCATATTATGTTATATTGTTGATTGAAGAGAGTTCTAGATTCAAGGCCACCAAGTATCCACAATTCCAAAGGAAACGTGAAACAAACGAACAAATATGATAAGCACATTTCTCTAACCATTAGTCCTATGCTTAGTTGTTGGATATAAGATATTCGGCTCTTTACCAGTTTTTCTGCAACATCCAGAAAAATATTTGTATTTTATTTGTGTTGGTCATTCCAGATATTACTCAGTATGATAACAAACCAAACTCCTTAATATTTGGAATACTCTAATAAATGGAAACCCTAACTACAATGATGATTCGTACTCAAACTGGACAATCAAACTTTGTCTCCACCACTATTATTGAGTAAAGACTGGAAAAAATGCAACGACCAGTTGATTCATGAGCAAAATAAATTTCGGCCCACTGATCTTGCCTCTGAACAATGTTTTGTGTCCTGTATTTTGATGTAACATGAGTTTAGTGTTCGAATATTCCAGTTCTTTTCAGTTTTTGCTTTCTGTGGATTAGGTAAGGATGTAAAAGAGGATTTCCAAAAACAACTGTTAGCATCCAAGAAGTATGCCGAATCAGTTGCCATGATTACTCCTGAGCTTGAGCGTGCTTTTCTGGAGGTTTGTAGTAGAAAACATGTTCCTAACATGCATGATACTTATAATTGTAGAAGCTGATGAGGAATGTTGTGATTGTTTGCCTCCTCCTTTTTCTAATTTCACGCTTAAGAATTTTTGGTGAGATTTGACATAAAAAAATTTGAGATGGACTTTGGATAGTGTCTTGAGAATTGACGTGACTGATAATGACCAAATATTTATGCCATGATGTGTTGTGATTTATGTGGAAAAAAAATGAATAATGAGAATATGTCAATTGACAAATGCGTTTTTGGCTATGATACATGGTTTATATGGATATCACTAAAATTAGTCATAAGTTGTGATGCATACTTTTTGGGCATGCAGGCATGATGAAAACATGTTGGTTACCACTGAAAGTATGAACTGTTAAAATTAGAAAACAAAAATGAGACTGCTGTATCCGTTATGGGTAATGAGTTGACCCATGTTGAAAAAACGATAAATTTTCTTAAATTATTGAAACATTGAGGGATTTTTGTTACAAAATAATTACAAGTTATAAATGCAAGAAATGGCGATATTGGCGCTATTGAACATATATTTTTTGGAATGTTCTCGAGAGTCGAGAAGCAAAAAGATACATATTACTGATCAACCAAGTCAACCTGAAGTAGTGCTCTATATACTTGAAATTTGAAGATCACCAAAATGAACAAGAAATCTTATTCCGATATTTGTGTCAAATACTAAGTTCTGTTGATGAAATGATTTGCTACTTACTTGAAAATTCTGATGATCTGAACTTTTTATTTACTTGAATATTGGATTAACTGTCGAAGAAATTTGGAATGTCATATTCAGAGTAAATTTTAAAAGCACCGAAGTTGCTATTCAAATTCTTCAGCTTAGACTTTTTACATGTGCAAATTGTCTGATAACTTGTTAGAAGCCACCAGTCCAGCATGTCATAACTATTGTTGGCAAGGTATGGATTAGCAAAGAAATCATGTATATTGCATCGTCCAGATGTTAAATCTAATATCAAATGCCACAGGCCATAGTGCATTTTGATACTGCTATCTACACTTCCTTTTGACCATTGTCGGGAGATATTATTGGAAGCTATGAAATTTTCTCGCTTTTAATCGGAATATCCAAGATGTTAAATATCTTAGGACTGAGAACTGCTCTCTATAAAGAATTAAATTGGCCGATTTGTCAAACTTTCTACGTGAAATGTATGTTCTGGACGAGTGAATGCAATGGCATCAGAATTTTGATAGCCTTTTTTTTTTAATTTCTGCGTAGATGGGAGGTATTTGTCCTAAATGTGTGAAAATGTATTTCTTAATTGCTGGAGGTTAATCAGCAACTATAACCAATCTTCATTGCTGGCATTGTGTGCTTCATTTATGAACTATGTTGCATGGATACGGGTACGGGTATCGAATCGGATACGATACGGGTACGGCGACACGAGAAATTTTGAAAATATAAGACACGATACGGCTAAGATACGGCTATGATTAAAAAATAGATAATATTAAAAGTTAAAAATCATAAACATAGAAAACTTCAAGGTCCGTATCCATGCAGAAAACTGGAGGGCTACGACGTGCGGCGTCGAGCGGCGAGCAGAAAACTTCAAGGTCCAAGGAGTGGTGTTGGTGATGATAGACGATTACAAGCAGAGAAAGGAGAACCGACGAAGAAAGAATCGATGACTTAGGGCTTTTAAGCCCAATTCATATTAATATATTTATGAAGTCCTCATACATTTCTAATTTTTCAATTGAACCCTTAAAACTTTTAATGTTTTGCGATTTAGCCCAAACGTACCCGGAAAACGTACCGAAGCTGTACCCATGCCGTACCCAACTTGTCAAACTTGAAAAAGGTCAATGACATGGGTTTTGCCGTATCCGACACGCGTATCCGCGTGTCGTATCCGTATCCGATACTCCAAATTTTTTTTTAGAGTACCCATGCTACATAGTTTACGAAGTTAGTTTGTTAATGCTTATTGGGAAATACTTCTTGCAGATGCCTACTACCATTGAAGAGCTGGAGGCTGCTATTCAAGATACTATATCTCAAGCCAATTCAATTCTTTTCCTTAATCACAACATTTTAGAAGAATATGAGAGCCGTCAAAGAAAAGTATGTTTCAATTATCAAGATAACGGCTTACTTTTCTTTATAACACTCATGTGGAAAATCTTTATTCTGCAGATAAAAGAGCTTACAGATAAGCAAGAATCAGATGAAAAGGAATTAAAAGGCCTAGTTGCTGAAATCAATTCTTTGAAGGTTAACAAATTGTCGATGCAACCGTTGTACCAGTATTCCTATCTTTAGCATATCCTTTTTATGGTGAATTTGTGTTTATTAATCTTCAATTCATGGTCAGTGTACCTTGAATATGATTATATAGGAATTTAGAAGAGAAGGAGAAGACACGCAAGCTGATTTCCTTATCATTTCCAGTATATTTGTCATACTGTATGAGATCCTTGGTTTATTCTGATTTTGTTTGTCTGCAGGAAAGCTGGCTCCCAACTTTGAGAAGTCTGGTGGTTCGTATTAATGAAACTTTTAGTCGCAATTTCCAGGAAATGGCTGTCGCAGGAGAAGTGTCTTTGGGTATTTTCTTGAATTCAGTTTTTGTATCTTACTATTATTAATTTTTTGAAACGATAGGATTTATGTATGAACTGGTTATTTCTTCAGATGAACATGATATGGATTTTAATAATTATGGGATCCTTATAAAAGTAAAGTTCAGGTAATTGGATCTACCCATCTGCCCTTTTTTCTTTCTTTTTTCAACAGTTCTTGTTTTCACAGAAAATCTTTCATTTTATATGTATACGTCTTCTGAAGAATTTCGGGTGATGTCAGTCTAGATGTTATTTATTTGAACTAGTAAGGAATGCATTAATTTGATACACATTAGGACATGCGGCAGTTTTTTGCGAAGAAAATTAATACCCTGAAAATAGTAGTAATCTTTCATCAATCTTACTTTTACATACTGTTGTTAGCTTATTGTTTTATTAATTTATCTTTGTTGCTTGCTATGATTTCAAATGATCATCAGGCAAGCAGGACAACTTCAGGTTTTAAGTGCTCATCACCAATCTGGAGGGGTATGGCATTTGGTTGATTTTTAAAAATTCATGGCTCTCTTATCTGAGGGAACTTAGTTATTTACACCCTATTTTCTAGGAACGCTCGGTTTCAACCATTCTCTACCTGGTCTCTTTACAAGACCTCACTAACTGCCCATTTAGGGTAGTTGATGAAATAAATCAAGGTTGGTATGAGTTTATGATTCTGAAGTTTTCAACGAATGTACTTGTTAAATGGGACTGAGAATATTTTCTCCTAGGCATGGACCCCATAAATGAGAGGAACATGTTTCAGCAGTTGGTCCGAGCTGCTAGCCAGCCAAATACACCACAGTAAGATATTGCTTTTCTAATTTATTGGTGAATCAACTATAGAACCCATTTTTCATGTCATATCATAATATGTTTATTTTTGCCACCATCATTTATCATGAAAAACTGCCCTCATCCAACTTGGGTCTGCGCTTAGTTTTGAACTTGCTAAGTGTGTAAAGTTTGCTGATGTTGGTGTGTAAAGGAGTATGTTAGTAAGTGTTCACAATGGTATTGTTGTAGGGAAGATACTGACACTAAGATCTGTTTATCAACCGACCTAGATTTAGCCTAGAAGCAATCCCAAACACTATCTTACCTGGGGTTGATCCACCAGAAGATACTGCTACGTAGCCCCTCCCCAATTGAATTTTTACTCAAAATTTTCATTTGCTTTATTTTGAAATTGTAAGTTTGTGTTGGCCTTCACTAGGCTTTTTCATGAGAATGGTTGATTGATCTGACAGCAACGACAACTGCAAAATCGTTTGATATTGTCTGATTTGCCAGGTGTTTCCTACTTACACCAAAATTACTGCCAAATCTAGACTACAGTGATGCTTGCAGCATTCTCACAGTAATGAACGGTCCTTGGATCGAGCAGCCATCCAAAGGTTTTTCATCTAAGTTTCAATATTATGATGCTCATATTTGGTAGATTGCCACTGATGTCTCTTACCGGGCAGCAATTTGTTCTGAACATGCAGTGTGGAGTGGTGGTGAAAACTGGGCATCTGTAAGAGTGCCGCTGGGTGAAAATCGATGCTAAGTCTCTTCTATGGCTTGTAAATACAATTACTGCCGCACTATGCATCCAGATATTTTGTCGATAAGAATTGTGAAGTGAAATAATGCCCCATTTTGCTTGATGTGAGATGATGCAATAGCCGGTCAAACTACAACTTTTGCTCTTGTCTATGGTTTAAAGCATGTAGCTATTGTTGGTCAAATTTGTTTTATTCTCCATTCACGAGCGTAGTTGTAATATTCAAAATATGATGCTGATCTTAGGTCTTGCAAGAGTATGATTAGTAATTGAAATTTTGTTTTAAATGTAGTTAATAAACTCTCTTACAGTAATTTGTGAAATAACATTTCATAATCAATCACAATTCAAATGAGGGCAAGCAGAAGAACACCAATAAGATCGTGTTAACGAGTTCCGATATCACCATTGATACTAGCTAGGTTCTGCGTGAACAAGAGAAGAACCCACGGATCTGAGAGATCCATCGTGAGGGAAGATCAGAAATTTATTGGATTTTGGTTTTCGTATGTGTGGACATGGTTATGGCTATAGCACATTTGTTTTCCAATGTGATTTGTTGGATTTCTGTTTTAGAGGGAGATGGTTGCCTCTGTATATTTGTTTTGCATTCTGATTTGTTGGATTTCTTCATGACTATTAGAGTTTTGATCTCGAGCTCAAGCAGTCGTAACATTCACGAGTTGAGCCCGAGTTTTAAATTTACTACTCGATCGAGTTCGAGTAGAAAAAATTTGTGTCAAGTCAAGATCGAGTAGTATGATATTCGAGCTCGAATCGACTCGTTTGCATCCCTAATTACAACTCAAAGTTTTCTACAAATGTGTTCCTTGATACTTGATCAAATAAGATTTTGATATGTGTGCTTGATATCTTTGATCTTTTGTATTTGAGAGTTCAGTTGACTCTTTTAAAGCTTGCGAGTATTTGATAATGCTTGAAAATTCTGTGAGCTGAATTACAACTCTTATTTATAGAAGAACTTCTACAACGGTCACAAATTTAAAAACTGATTTACTTTCAAAAGTAGTGGTCGTTCATTTGTCCTCTTGTTCATGTTATAATTTCTGTCTATAGTACAAAGTAGTGCGCCTGCCGCCCTTCAAAATGTTCGTTGAGATGTACGAAAATCTTTATCCATAAATGACTTGAGACAACTTATTGTCCTTTCACAAATGTGACTTGTAAATTTGAATATTCTTCCGAGTATATCAGTTTTGGTTCTTTTCAGTTGTGCTCGGGTCCAATTGAGTTTTCCATGTCCAGTTAAGGTATCCAGTCTAGTCAAGGTCAACACTCTAGTCAAAAACTTCATCCAGTCAAATAATTTAGTTTAGTCATGAACTTGTCCAGTTAAGGTACTCCAGTTAAGGTTGTGGAGCAAATTCATGTTCAGTTTTTTGTCATTAGTTGCTTGTTTAACACCAAAACTTATATTGATATTTGTAAGGTGAAAAAATCCACAAAACCCACTCACGGGGATTAAATTAATTAGTATTAAAATTATGTGTTTAGATGTTTAGATTGTGAATTTTTATGCAAAAAGTTCGTTTTGATGTTTTTTAGGTATATGTTTAATCCTGGTTATGAAGGGAATCGAGACTACCTTATAAACAAGATTTAAGAAATTTTAAGTCAAGTATATTTTATGTGCATATTTTTATTTTAAAAGTCGTGCATGATATTTAATTTTTTTTAGGTTTTGGAGGAATATTTTCAAAAGGTTGTATTTTAAAGTTTATTGGGCTAACCTTCGGCCCATAAAATTTTTCGTTAAAAGGATTAGAGTCTAAACATAACGCAGTCAAAAAGTTAGCAACGATTCTTTTCTGCTTATAAAATTTTCTGAAGTCATGAACTCAGGAACTGGCTTTCACCTTCCCTTCTCTTTTGGATGAATGGGGGAGGGTTGTTTGCCCAGGTGACTGATCCTGCCGAGTTGCTCTAGAAAGAGTCGGAACCAATGAGGAGGTCTTAGCCGACATGTGCCTACTCAATGATTTTTGGGGTAAAGGAGAGAGGAAAAGTCAAATATTTTCCTTCTCTCCCTCCTCTAGGAGTCGTCATCTTCGCCTCTCCCTAGGTATCGATTTTCCCTTCAAATTTTCATAGATTGTTGTGTTATTCGATCGTGAAAAGGCTAGAATCGTATTCCCGAAGTCCGAAATTCCATACCTAGAAAGAAAAATGCAAGTTTTATTCAATTTTTGAACCGTCATCCAAGAAATGTTATATATTTTGATATGACTGCATGTATTCTAATGTATATGTTGTTTTCTTGCGAGGAATCCCAACGATTTTTAAAGAACGATGTATGATAGCATATATCCGTGAAGCGTGAGTCGTTTTCGATGAGTTGTGAGTGTTTAAGGTGCAAGGGTTTCAAGGTGTAAAAAATATGATTTTTTGGGTATTGAGTTGAGTTTGATGCGTTTTTGGATTCGAATCATGGGGACATGTTTTTTGAAGGGTCATGTGATATGTTTTCAAGGTCTATTCTTTGGTAGATGTCTATTAGTGAGTATGGCCACATTGTTGCAAGAGTAGAGCCGTGCTCAAGGGGAACATATTCAACAACTACTGCAGGCTCAAGAGAATAATGGAGCACTTGGCCGCCCTGCTGGTGTTACAAACCCGATATTCAAGTAGTTCAAATATATAGTGCCAAGTGAGTTTAAGGGTACCACCGACCCTCTTGTTGTTGAAGAATGGATCCGATCACCGGAGATAATCTTTGATTTTATGCAGTTGACTAATGCAGACAGAGTGAGATGTGCCATATTTATGTTCCGGGATGATGCTCGTATCTGGTGGCAAGGGGCACGTTCGACGATGGGTCTAGCGACACTAACTTGGAATGGTTTCAAGAAGGTGTTCTATGGAAAGTACTTCATTGTTAGTAAAAAGAATAGGTTGGAAAGGGAGTTCACAGAGATTTTTCAGGGCAGCATGTCAGTGGCTGAATATGTGAAGAATTTTGAGAGAGGGCATTACTTTGTGCACTTGATCGCAGAAAGCTGGAGGAAGACCTGAAGCACTTCATGGAGGGTTTGAATGCGGCTATTCAGAAAGATGTTAGACTGATCCGAGTCACCACATACCGAGAGACAGCTGATTAGGAGTTGATGTCCGAGAGGGAAAAAATGACATGGTAAAGGAAGCACATAATAAGAGAGTAGGCTACCAAGGATGAGACCAGGAAGGAACAAATAAGAAGAGGGAGTTCCCTACGCAGTTTCAATGAAGTCCACAACAAAACCAACAATGACCTTAGGGGCCGCAACCAGCGACCGATGCTGCTCCCAAGGTCGATAACCGTGTTGAATGTTCTAAATGTGGGAAATTTCACCCTGTCTAGTGCATGATAGGCTCGAATGTGTGTTTCGTATGCAAGAAATTGGGACATTATGCTAAGGATTTCCCCCAGTCCAAGGAACCAACCAAAGCACGAGTGTTTGCCATGAAGCAAGAGCAAGTGGACTTGGATGCTGTCATTATAACCTGTATGATCCTTATTGCTGATTTACCTAATCATGCATTGATAGATTCTGGAGCTACCCATTCTTTTAGGACCTTGATTCTAATCATCTAATCAACAAAAACATTCAATCCAGGGTAAACTTTAAGGCAGAAAAAGTAAGGAAATTTTTTTTAAAGAACATGCCCGGACCCGTGCACGGTGCACACATCCGTGCACGGGTCCGGGCATTTTACTGAAGGGCACACGGACCCCGCACCTCCTCCATGTCCGGGTCCGTGCAGAATCAATGTACTAAAAACTTGAGTTTCTGCACGGACCCTCACCCGGAGGTGGCACGGGGTCCGTGCACTCACAAATAAAAACACTCTAACAAAATGCGAGAAGACACGGACCCTTGCACGGACGTGGCACGGAGTCCGTGCCCTGTTGCACCGAAAAGAAAAGAAAGCTTCAACAGAACATATTCCATGCTAACACAATCCAATCCTTCAATTTCAACATGCTACAAACTCATAAAACATGCATAAAATAGTACAAGGTAGTTCTAAAGTTGTACAATATTCAAAACAATAGAACATGCCTCGGTTCTAGATTACAATCCGAATACAAAACAAGTTCGAATTACATATTCGACTTCTAAAACACCAAGTCCTCACTTCTATCAACTCAACCACCTAGCCATGCGATCTCTGACTCAGTCCTGCCCCACCTGTCGCCAAGCACACATACAAAGACAAGATAACAGCCGGATATATCCGGTGAGAATAATATTCCCAGTAAAAGAGACAAACATGCTATAACAAATAAGCATCTCAAAATGAAATACATCAACTTTCAGGTATTTAAATGAGGATAAATGAATGCATGACTTCAAAAGTCTAGATTAACAATTTGGATAATCAAAAGGTAAATCGGTTCCACGATTCTTTGGTTGGGATCCCGAGGATGAAATATCACAACAGTCACACCGAATTCCCCTTTCGAGGTGGACGATGTATACATCAATCCTCCAGACTCTGAGGCATTCAATAGAGAGTTGATCGGCCACTGTAGTAAATCGCCTACCAGTGCCACTCGACTATAATCCACATATCGTCTAATTCAAATGAAACGAAACGTACGACTCAATATGAATGCATATGATAAAATAAAAACATTCAATCATATAATCCAATTAATTCAAATAGACATGCAAGTATGTGATTTCTCCAGGACACTCGAATCAATCCGGATTCGAGTTAATCGTCCTATTCCATCCAATGTCATCTTATACCTCTCTTTGATCGAAAGTTCCAATCCTGAACAATCAAAAGATAATACGATTCAAAAGCTATTCGAATTCAAATCAAATAGTCAAGAAATACAATACTATACCGTCGTCAATCTCTCGAGATTCAAACTCCTAAAATCCAAGCTATCGGCCTTCAAACCAATATGCACGGAGATGTAAACGAATCAATATCATTCAACGACTCAATTCGAATACGATTCAACAATAAAAACGATCGATAATCCCAAAACTAAAACCGGCGGAATAACGACTATAAATCGATCAACTGAAAATGAAGACAATAGTATAATATCGAAACCAACTCAATACAACTCCAATCTCATCAAAACAACTCAAATCAACCAAATCTCAAATCCCCTTTTTCGAAAATCACAAGAAAGTTCACAACAATTCCGAACGACGTTCTTTTTCCGATCCGACTGAGAATAAACGATAAGAACTAGTTCAAGAACATCATACCCAAAAAGAATCGAATTTCAACTACCTCAAAAAAATAAAATATATCTGATCAAAGAAATACTTACAATAGAATGTAGCTCTCGCAACCATGATCGCGAATATGCCTTCAGATTTAATTTCTGACGGACAGATCGAACAAAAACCAAAATCTGAAAGCTTAGGGAAAAGCTTAGGGGTCTTCAATGGAGGGAGGACGAGTTGGAGGAGGAGGGTGGAGTGAAATAATAAGTCAAACTAGCTTTAATATCTAATTAAGTCCAAATTTTTATTTTAGTCCTTGAAAATTCTGAAAATTGAAAAATAGTCCCTAATCAAAATCAAATCGATCTTCGAATTCTATAATCTTCGATTATTTCAAATAAACTTAATTAAGATAAATTTGGGGCGTTACAATTCTCCCCCTCTAAGAATAGATTTCGTCCTCTAAATCAGAAAAAATCAACACATAAGATAGAGAATAAAGAATCAAGAAACTGAATAAGGACTGACGTCAGATAAATAAGTCCGGAAATCTTTGTCTCATATCAGATTCTGTCTCCCAAGTCGCTTCCTCGACTACGTAACGACTCCACTGAACCTTCACCAACAGAATCGACTTGGTTCTGAGCTACTTTTCCTTCCGATCAATAATCTTAATAGGTCGCTCAAAGTAGCGCAACGACTCATCAAGCTCGGCCTCGTCAGGATGAAAATATGAGAAGGATCGGGATGATACTTCCGCAACATCGAGACGTGAAATTCGTCGTGAATACCAAATAAAGAAGGAGGAAGAGCTAATCTGTAGGCAAGATCACCTATCTTCTCCAGAATCTCATACGGTCCAATGAACCTCGGAGACAACTTCCCTCGCTTCCCAAATCAAAAAGTACCTCTGAAAGGAGAAATCTTAAGAAAAACTCGGTCTCCCTGATCAAAATCCAGAGGCCTGCGTCTGATATTCGCATACTTCGCCTGTCTGTCTTGTGCCGTCTTCATTCTCAATCGAATAATCTTTAACTGCTCAAACATGTCACGAATCATATCTGGTGCCAACTCAGGTGACTCAGAAATCTCATCCCAGTACAAAGGAGATCTGCACTTCTTTCCGTACAACGCTTCGAAAGGTTCCATACCGATGCTCCTCTGATAGCTGCTGTTGTACAAAAATTCTACAAGAGGCAACGAATCCTGCAAACTAGTGTTAAAGTCAAGTACCACCACTCAGAGCATATCCTCCAGAGTCTGAATCGTCCGCTCTGACTGACCGTTGGTCTAAGGATGATACACAGTACTCAAGTGCAAACGAGTACCAAGATGTTACGCCTTAAACGCATACAAATCTCGTGTAATGAGATTAATATTTTTAATGCATTAACAATTCTCATAATTAAAATATTTTGATGATTACAAAATTCGGTTAAATCATTACTAACAGTTTCAAGTGAGAAATTTGCAGATTATAATACTTTTTAGTATAGACAATATTGGAAGCAAGAACCGATAATCAAAAATTGGGAATAAAAATTCAAGGGTTCGAATCTGCCCAGGTTCAGACGATCCGAAGCCCACTTCGGACGGTCCGATTATTTTTCCAGAATTAAATAAAGATCGGAGGACAGGCTCGGAGGCTTCGAAGACTACTTCGGACGATCCGAAGATAGTTCGGACGACCCGAAGATTTTCCATGATTTTAAAATTGCTCGGAGGCACCCTCAGAGGCCACGAAATGCACACTTCGGATGCCCCAAAGACAGGTTCGGATCACCCGAACTCCTTTACGGCCATGAAGATTTTGTCGGAAGAAAAATTTCCGGAATGAATTTAATGCAGCCGTTCGAACGACCCGAAGAGGACTTCGGACCACCCGAACAGTTCATCAGCCGTAGAAATTTGAAAATAATCAGACAATGTTCGGACGACCCGAACCCGTTCGGATTGGGACCTATAAATACATGTCATTTGAAGCCTTCTCAACTCACCAATTCACTCTCATCTCTCATTGCAAACAACATCTTCTCCTTCAAAGTATTCAAGTGATAGTTGAGCGTTTTATTCAAAATCAAGGGTTGTTTGTAATATTTCGTGAGTTGGTTGCTCGGTTGTTGTAAACACTTGTGTGTGAAGCCAAGTGTATTTTACGAGTGTTGTGGCTATCCTTGGAGCCCTTAAGGCCAAGTTTTGAGTTGTATCAGCGCGGTGATCGTGTTGAGTTGTACGGCTATCCTTGGAGCCATCAAGACCAAGACGTTGAAGTGCTAGTGGATCCTTGGTTAATCGATCTTAACCAAGAAGGGGAGACGTAGACGATTTATCGTCGAACTTCCATAAACATCTCTTATCCCTTTTACTGCT
Organism: Henckelia pumila; assembly: GCF_033568475.1. Taxonomy (NCBI): domain Eukaryota; kingdom Viridiplantae; phylum Streptophyta; class Magnoliopsida; order Lamiales; family Gesneriaceae; genus Henckelia; species Henckelia pumila. The sequence goes on from NC_133123.1 coordinate 168,862,620, forward strand.
TTATTTACATTACGCATTTATTTACCGCACTTATTTTTAACTGCTTTAAGTCTTCCGCTTGCGTATTTGCATAATCGCTTTAAATTGATAAAGTTTCCAATAGAACCTAAATCGCCCCCCCCCTCCCCATTAGGTTCTAACAAGTGGTATCAAAGCCACCTTTTTACAAAATATTTTCAAAAAGGCTCTATGGCAAATCTAGCTAGCGATTATGCTCAAGGGCAATCAACCAATCGTCCTCCTCTTTTCAACGGCATAAACTATGGATATTGGAAAAATCGAATGTCCCTATATATCCAACCATAGATTATGACCTTTGGAAAGTAACTGTGAAAGGTCCCTACATACCTACTAAAGAGGTTGAGGGTGTCAAAATTCCTAAGAAAATGGACGACTTTTCCAAGGAGGATATGGAATTAATATCCCAACATGCTAAAGCTATGAGTATTCTTCATTGTTCCTTAGATATGAACGAGTACAACCGGATCTCAATGTGCTCATCCGCAAAAGAGATTTGGGACAAATTGGAGATATGCCATGAAGGGACCAATCAAGTCAAGGAAACAAAGATCGATCTACTTCAACTCAAATACGAGACATTTGAGATGGAGGCTAGTGAGGATGTTGATACCATGTTCCGAAGGCTCTCTCAAATCATCAATGAGCTAGCCCAACTTGGAGAACAATATCCAACCAAGCAAGTGTGGAGGAGAGCTCTACGCGCCTTACCCAAGGAGTGGGATGCAAAGAGGACGACCATCATAGAATCCAACAAAGGCGACACCGCTTCCTATGACCTTGATCAACTCCATGGGACTCTAAAAACCCATGAGTTGGAATTGTCCACAAGGAAGGAAACAAAGAAAGAAGATATCAAGGCAAAGGGGATTGCTCTATCTAGTCAATCCAAAGAAGAAGATGAAGATGATGATATGACACTCTTCGCAAGAAAATTCAAAAGATTTATGCGAGAAAACAACTTCAAAAAGAAGATGAAAAAAGAAGTTACATGCTACAACTGTCAACAACAAGGCCACTATGCAAATGAGTGTCCTCTCAAGAAGAAAGTTGACAAGGAAAAGAAAAAAACACTCATAGCCACTTGGAGTGATAGCGATGATGACGAGGAGGAAGCCAACATCTGTCTCATGGCTAGGAGTGATGACATCGTCTCTGACGACGATGACAAGGTACCTTCCTATGATGAATTATTGCATGCATATAAACATATGTTTGATATGGCTAAATCACTTAGAAAGAAAAATAAAAACCTCAAACATGAGTTAGATTCTAAGGAGAATGAAAACCTAAGATTAAAAGATGACATAGCTCACTTAGAAAAATCTTTTGATAAGTTCAATGTTAGTAGTAATAAATTGAATAATCTACTTAGCATGCAGAAATGTAGTTTTGATAAGGGTGTAATAGGGTACGGTAAGAAATCAATAGACTTTACTAGCCTCATTGCTAAAGCAAAAATGAGATCACCCCCTACATGCTCTTATTGTTGTAAAATAGTTTATGCTAGACATAAATGTAGATCTTTAAGATTTTAATATGATCAAAAGAGCTATATGAAATGGAGGCCTAAGAGTACTTAACAACTCATCAGTTGGCATTATGAGATCATGATCTAAGGGAGTTCATCATAGACCAGTTTAAACTTCCTTGACTTGCGACTGGTCTTCCTGATGAACGCTGATCTGTCCAAGGAAATAGGTTTTTAAAAAGGCCATAGCCCTACCTACTACTGGGAGCACTCTTAGAAAGTGGCGATGATGTTGCTATGAGAGACTGAACTCTTAGAAGTCTATTTTGTATCTCTCTTTTCTAACACTTTGGACCCAAAAGAACTAAAGGGTACCAATATCAAATTCTTGTAGGGAAATAGGAAAAATGTTCTCCCTAGCATATGGTATCTAGACAGTGGTTGTTCTAGACATATGACGGGGAACAAGGACCTACTCCAATCCATCAAACCAAAGGAGAAGGGATCTGTCACCTTTGGAGAAAACAACAAAGGAGTTATCGAAGGAATCGGCTCAATAGGTATTTCTAAATCCTGCTTAATTGATGATGTACTCCTAGTGAAAGGACTTAAGCATAATCTACTAAGCATAAGTCAATTGTGCGATAGAGGTTATGAAGTCAAATTCACTCCCCAACACTGCACTATACACTCACATCTGACAAATCCATAAATTTCAAAGGATATAGAAGTGAAAATGTATACAAGGTTTCTTTAAATAATTTATCTTTATCAAACATCAAAAGCCTTGTATCCTTGAATGTTGATGATAACATTCTTTGGCATAGACGACTAGGTCATGTTGGTCCTAGTACCATAGAAAAACTTTTTAAACTTGATTTAGTTGTTGGTATGCCAAAACTCAATTTAAAATTAGATTCTGTTTGTGATGCGTGTCAACTTGGCAAACACACAAGGGAATCTTTTAAAAGCAAAAATTTTATATCAACTTCTATGCCCCTTGAACTTCTTCACCTAGATCTATGTGGTCCATCAAGGAACGCTAGTCTAGGAGGGAAGCTGTATGCATTTTTCATTGTGGATGATTTCTCACGTTACACATGGACATTGTTTTTAGCCCACAAAAATGATGCCTTTGATTATTTTAAAACTTTTGTCAAACGAGTTGAGAATGAGAAAAATCTTTCTATCAAACAGATCCGTAGTGACCACGGAACTGAATTTCAAAATGAGAGTTTTATAAATTTTTGTGAAGAGAAAGGCATCGGTCACAATTTTTCTTGTCCTAGGACTCCTCAACAAAACGGGGTCGTTGAGAGGAAAAATAGGACACTTGTGGAGATTGCGAGGACCATGATATGTGAGCATTCTCTACCAAAATATTTTTGGGCTAAAGCAATGAACACTGCCTGTTACATTGTAACGACCCACTTGATCAAGACGGGTCTTTTCAGTGTGCTTATATCCTCACTCACATGCACCCTGAGAAACTTTCCACGGGGTCACCCATCCTATAATTGCCCCAAGTAAAGCACGGTTAACTTTGGAGTTCTTATGTGATGAGCTTCCGAAAAGAAGATGCACCTTCTTGATATGAGCAGTACATATGAAATCTTTAAGCCCTCTTTCGTTAAGTTCTTTTATCCATTTCGTTCCATATTGTCTCCTTAAGTTCTGTTCATAGTTCTGGTGTTTTGAAGCATGACCGGCTAAATCGGTATGATTAAAAATCAATTGGCAAGCGTACCAGGTTAAATTGTAGATAGTGAATTCAACTGGCAAGCGTACCAGGTCAAATTATAGATAGTGAATAAAATTCGAATGTCGAACCCACAGGGACTGTATAATTATGACTACCATAACATATTTATTTCTACTTAATCTAGACTAATCAAAAATAGCGATTCAGATTTTAAACTAAAAATTAAGATTGCAACTAAAATTAAATTAATTAAAACGTAGCAGAAATTTGGATTAATTCAAATATGGGAAAAAGTTCAGTCAAGGACTCACGTAGGTACCAAACAATTCATGTAACAAGCAGTCGATCTAAGACATCAGACTTAATCTTAATTCACGGTAATTTTCCTAATTTGTTCAAAGGACTATTTCTAGAACAATCAAACCTATTCAAATATTGATGAACTAATCTTTCGTAATTCTAATCAAATTTGAATGCATGAATAACTGTGAAAATTCAGTAAACACCTAAACCGCATAATGAAATCGAATTTTATTTATAGTCGGTTTTACACTATGTTGATTATCAAAGTGATCAAAATCGAACCTCCTCTGTCGAATTGGAATCAATTAACATGCAAGCAAATAACTGGCCAGGAAATTCACAAGACAAATATAAATTCGATAAACAATAAAATCAAATCAAGTCTGAAAATCTCAAATAAACATATCAAGTTTTATACATAAATTGTCTGGCTCAATCATGTGGCCTTGATCGAATAAAAACTACTACTCACTAATAAACATAATTAATTAAAACAAAGTCTAAAATCATAAACTAAAGAAATACGAGAGTAGAAGAAAAACTGGAGAAAATTGTTCAGCAGCCGCCTAAGCTTCGCGCGTACTCAAAAAGACAAAAAGTTCTAAAAAATAACAATAAACTTATATTTATAGGGTCATCGCCAATTAGAATCCTCGTTGACCTATAAATCTCGAATACCACGCATCCCAAACACGCGCGCACGCGAGGAAGAAGCTCGTGCGCGCGCGGCTTCCCTGCAACTCTCTGGTCATCTCTTCTGCGCACGCGGGGAAGGAGCTCGCGCGCGCGCGCCTTGGCTTGAATGTCTCTGGGAATTGCTTCTGCGCAGGCGCGAGGAGTAGACCTCGCGCGCGCGCGCCTTTTCTGCACAGAAAGTTCCGAAATTTCTTATTTTCCTAAAAAAATTCAACCAGGTGAGTGTAATGCATGCAAATAAAATAAAATACTAACAAAACTCACGAAAATAAAATAAAAGCATGCAAAAAAAAAAATAAAATAACACGAAAATAATGCATACTAAACACAATTATCAACACCCTCATACTTAAATCTTACTTGCCCTCGAGCAAGACATGCAACAACACAATGCAATGACACAAGTATGAACGAGCCATTTACAATATAGCCTCAGACGAGTCCTAATTAAATTTCAAACACTAAAACAACTTTCGATTGTCCACAATACACTGTGCAGTTGAACAAAACGTGTGTGTGTGCCATGTTATTCCAGTTTCATACAATTTCAAAAGAATCCATCCTAAGAATGTTTAGCGACCTATGACAATTCAATGTAAGTATCACAATCTAGTACTCTGTCATCTCAACAATCTCAAACACAAAAAATTGCATTTTCTTGAAATTTACACATACCTATTGATTTTGCAATTAATTTTCTAACGCCCCAATAATTACCCGCAAACTTAGCTATGGAACAATGATTAGGATTTCAATCATTGTCCAAGCCCGGATGGAGCTACAATCCCATTTAACCCGCAGACTTAGCTATGAAAAATTGGTTAGGATTTCAACCATTTTCCACGCTCGGATGGAACTGTAATTTTCAAAAATTAGTCGTTAACCCCATGGAATCCGCATACTTAGTCAAAAACATGAAATTAGGATTTCAATTCCTCGCTCGTAACCCGGATGGAGTCAACTTAAACAACCAAAAGCATTTTTCAAAAACTTTATAGGTATGCCCAAGATTATACATGTAATGTCTAAAATCATCAAGAATCCAAAGACACTATCATGATCAACAAACATCTATTGCCGTGAAATGGTCAAACAAACATGGACTTCATCACTTACATCACTACACTACAGGTCTAACATGCGTGCTTAATAGTATTCACGAGGCAACCGATAGCTTTTCATGTGCAATCTAAAGCAAAAATTTAGCAAAAATTTTCCAACACTATTTTTCTTTTCCACTCAATCATCATTGGCTAACATATTTCATTCAACTTGCACCGACCATACAAACGACAATACATGATATGCATGATTACTACGAAACATAAAAACTAAACAACTAAACCGAATGATATGCAACAGAATGAACACAAAACACGACAACTAATACTAAACACCCCCCATACTTATCTAAAGCATTGCCCTCAATAATTCAGAATACAAACAATGACAACAGAAACAAAATTCAAATGAAACAACGAAAAGCAAAACAAGAAGACTCCCCTGGTGGCTAATCTTCGTCCTCGTCGTCTGGAATGGAAGGATCCTGCGATGCCACCAGAGAAAACTGGGCCGGCATGTCAGACTGGAACGAGAATGGAGGTGGATAATGATGTGCCGCTCGGAAGCCCGAGGTGTCAAGCCCCAACTGCATCGCCATGCTGCGCATCATGTCTTCCACATTTTGGAGATGAGTGGAAGTGGTCTGAAAATAATTCATGGCATAGTGGTTGAAAGCGGAGCTCTCAACGGCCATGTCCTAAGCGGTGCGGCGAGGAGGGGTGGTCTGAGGCGGTGGTCGACTGCTAGAGGAGCTCCCAACATGATGCTGACCGCTATAAAATTCCAAATTGCGCTTCGCTTGCTTGGAAGTGGCAAGCTTCTCATCCACGGTCTTGAAGGCGGGAGCCATTCCTCATCGGGATTAAACTGCACACCCGCCTGGCGACAAATTTCTGTGATGGTGTGGGGAAAGTAGAGGCCCACCGTCGGAGTCCGCATCGAATAAAGAATGGAATCGTGGACAAGAGTGCCCACATCAACCGGCCACCACTTCGTGATAGCATACACAAGAATTGCCCTATCAGCCTGCACGTCAACTGTGTGGAGCACTGGTAAAAGTCGCCGGGCTATGAAAGCATACCATAACGCCGGCTCAAGTTTCAGAAATCTCTTCGGAAAATGAGTGAACTGGAGGGGATCGTGCCACTGAACACCCGAATAACACGTCTCTCTCAAAATCAAATTATAGTCCGGATTCGCCTTAAAATTTCTAAATTGACTATCATCCACAGCAGGAGTATCAAATAACCTATTCAAGGTTTCAGCATCAAACGACACAAGTTTTCCTCGAACAAACGCTATAGAGTCCTCTCGGGCAGGGGCATTAGCATAAAATTCCCGAACCACCGGAACAATGGCGGGTTTGGGCACTTTGCAAAATACATTCCATTTTCTCTTATTTATCCCCAAAGCCACAAAATCATTACAATCCAAAGACAAACCACACTCAGCAATAGGATTGCGATTGAGTTGAGCATTCGTACCTTTCTTGGGCTTCCCGAGAGACGAACCAATGGGATAGTTTCGCGGAGGAAGAGGCGCTAGCAGCGATAAGGCCGAACGAACGGAATTGCTTGGCTGGAATGGTGGTGGTCGGCCGGAAAAAAGGTGGTGGTGGGCGGCGGTCGACGGTGGTGAGTAGCGGCATGGAGGTGAGGAGTGCGAAATTTGAGGGTTCTGACAGAAATTGGCGGACCGGAACTTGAATTGCGACGATAAACTCCAAAGATCTGCAAAATACGAGCAATTGTCAAGAATTTATGGAGGAATTAGAGAGTAGGGAATTGGGGATTTAGGGTTTATGGGAGAGGAGAAGGAAGACAAGAGAAGAGAATGGGAGAAAAGATAAGAAAAGAAAAGAAGAGAAGCCCGCTTTTTTTGTCTGTGTTACTCGCACGCGCACAAGACTATATTTACAGTTCTCTGTATGCTTGTACTGCACGCGCGCGAGGAAGAAGCTCGCACGCGCGCGGCCAGTGCGGAGATCCCCTGGAAGAAAAGCCTGCGCGCGCACGAGGAAGGGACCTCGCGCGTGCGCAATACATTAAAACAGCCGCCACTTTGCCTGCAAAATAAAACCAAACAAAAACTTAAACATTAAAAACAAAAAAATACCAAAAACAAAACTAAAATAAAAATTCAAACCATAAAAATAAACACTGGGTTGCCTCCCAGACAGCACTAAATTTATAGTCTATAGCTCGACTGTACCTTCTTTTTTAATTTATCGGGTCTTGCAAGTCGACGGTGGTCTGTGTTTGATCCACGATACCACCTCGATAAACTTTTATCCTTTGCCCATTAACTTTGAATGCTCCTGTGGCAGGACTATAAATTTCTATTGTACCATACGGCATCACTTGCTTGATAGTAAATGGTCCTGACCATCTTGAACGTAGCTTTCCTGGCATGAGATTCAATCGTGAGTTATATAATAAAACAATTTGGCCTACCTCGAACTCACGTGAGACAATGCGCTGATCATGCCATTTCTTGGTTTTTTCTTTGTAAATTCTGGCATTCTCATAGGCATTCAACCTAAGCTTCTCAAGTTCATTCAACTGTAGCAAACGTTCTTCACCTGTAGTCTGCACATCAAAATTCAGAAATTTAGTAGCCCATAGTGCTTTATGCTCAAGTTCAATAGGTAGATGATACGCTTTGCCATATAACAACCTAAAGTGAGAAGTTCCTATAGGTGTTTTAAAAGCAGTACGATAGGCCCATAACGCATCATCTAATTTATTCGACCACTCTTTCCTGTTTGAATTCACAGTTTCTTCCAAAATTCTTTTCAACTCCCTATTAGAAATCTCAACTTGCCCACTAGTCTGGGGATGATAAGGTGTTGTAACCTTGTGAGTGACCCCATATTTTGTCAAAAGTGTATCAAATTGCTGATTACAAAAGTGGGTTCCTCCATCACTAATTATGGCTCTAGGGGTACCATATCTAGAAAATATGATTTTTTTCAAAAACTTCACAACCACCCTAGAGTCATTTGTCCTACATGCAAGTGCTTCAACCCACTTAGACACATAATCGACTGCAACCAAGATATATTTGTTTCCTTCAGACGCGGGAAACGGTCCCATGAAATCTATACACCATACATCAAAAACTTCACAAACAAGAATATTATTTAGGGGCATCTCATGTATCCTAGAAATATTACCAATTTTCTGACAAGCATCACAAGTAATCACATAGGTATAAGAATCTTTAAACAATGAAGGCCAATAAAATCCTGACTGAAGTACTTTAGCAGCGGTACAACCCGCGCCAAAGTGACCTCCAATCGGACCTGTGTGACAATGTGAGAGTATAGATCTTACTGTTGGAGAACGCGGCGATCAGATCAATTAGGATTGATACCCGGTGCAGCGGAAGTTTAAAAATTTTTGTATGGAACGATTCCATAATAGGTATCAACCTTACGATTAAATTGTGTGTGTAAAAATTAAATAACAATTATAAAATTTTTACCTTTAATCTCGAATCGAGATTTTGGACACCAACAGATTTCTCTGCTCTCGTTGTATATCCCTGGAACTGATGGACGAACTGTTCTTCAATCAGGTCCACGAACGGATATTTAATCCCTCTGATAGATTGCACTAAAAAATCTATCAGAAGTTTCTACGAAGAGATTAACGAATTTGATCCGTTAAACCAGACTGTAATTCAAAATCACAGGCTGGATTTCTTTTCGAGCAAAGGGAGAGGGGGCGGCCACCTTTTAGAAAATTGTAGTGACCCTTACCCGGATCACCTACTGAACAGAACTTATGCATGCAATTAACTTAATAAAACAGATATCAGAATAAAACTGCGGAATCCAATAACATTATACAATCCCAAGTAAAGGAATCTGTAATTTATCCAAAAATATACAACCAAATCGAATAGCTGTATAAACCCAAAACAACAGTAATAAAACCTAAGCGAAGCTCCAGCTGGCCAACCACTGACTAGCCCCTCCTGGATCCACCCTCCTCGTCCAATCGCAAACCTGCCCCATGAAATAGGGTGTCCATAAAAATACAGAGTACGAGACGTGAGCATAAAACGCTCAGTGCGAGAGTATGAGTATACATGCATGCAAAGTGAACTCCTATAGACTCGAGGTCAAGGATCAGATAACAGAGACAGACCGGGCCCTGGTATGTAGCACGCTGTGCCGTCGCTTCAGGAGGTGGCTCCCATACCGAGATAACCGTGGAAACGCCGGACCCAAATCGATGGAAGTCCATCCACTAACAGGATAGGGTACAACCCTACTAACAGACATCTCGAAGGAGATACAGCAAGATGCAAATGAATGCAGCATAATATCATGGCATATAAATCATGCGGTCACATAATACATGCATACTCAGTCAGGATATCTCGAACAGTACTTTCGTACCTCAATACAGTGCAAGCTCTACCAACTCTAGGTCCACGCCTATAGTCTGCTCTACACTGCCAAATGATACTACTATCATTAAAGTGCTCTAAAAGCCTTAACTAAGCTATTGCATACTCCTAAATATTTATAGGAAGCAAAAGCTATACCTTCGTCCGTCGTTAGCCCTTTGATGTCGATGCCTCCAGAACTTGGGCACAACTCCGCTACGATTACCGAACGCCTCTCCGACCTCCGGACCAAGCCTAAGAAGACTAGAACAGCTCCAAAAGGACTAGAAAGGAAAGGAGAACTCGGAATTGGCAAATGAAAGTGAAGTCTCGGCCTTCTATTTATAGACAACGATCGGAACTTCCGATCCTTGATCGGAACGTCCGAACCTCGATCGGAACGTCCGATCCTGCCATCGGAGCTTCCGAAGATCCTGATCTGCCACGTGTCAAAATATCACTTGATGACTCCGGATAGGGGTGATCGGAGCCTCCGGTCCTGATCGGAGCTTCCGATCCAACCTCACGTCATGCCTGACGTAATAACATCGGTGCCTCCGATCGCTCATCGGAGCTTCCGATCCTGTTCGGAGCTTCCGATCGTGCCTTCGGAGCTTCCGATCCGTCCGATGCCTAATTCAATTAATTAGCATTAATCCTTTAATTACTCAATTAGGGCACGGGCTACTACATTCTCCCCCACTTAGGATATTTCGTCCTCGAAATCAGATCTTAAGTACCGAATGCAAATACAGAAATCAGAAACATTCTTTATTCAAATCAAACGTTTACAGAGTTTGCAACTGAATACAACTTAAAGAATGAAATCAAAACAACTCAGGATGGTCTTTACGCATCCTGTCCTCAAGCTCCCAAGTAGCTTCCTCAGTGCCTCGGCGCTGCCACTGAACTAAAACCAAAGGAATGACTTTGTTCCGTAAAACCTTATCCTTATAATCCAGGATACGAAGAGGTTTCTCAACATAAGTCAAATCCTTGTCTACCTGAACCTCAGATCGCTGCAGAATATGAGATTCATCCGCCACATACCGTCGCAACAGAGATACGTGGAACACGTCGTGAATGCTGGAGAGATGCGGTGGCAAAGCTAGTCGATAAGCCAAATCACCAATACTCTCCAAGATCTCAAACGGACCGATAAATCTGGGAGACAACTTGCCCTTAAGGCCAAATCTGAGAATCTTGCGGAAAGGTGACACTCTCAGAAACACTTTCTCCCCGACCTCGAACTGCAAAGGCCTACGCTTGATATTAGCATAGCTGGCCTGACGATCCTGTGCAGTCTTAATCCGTTTCTTGATCTGATCAACAATGTCTATCGCCTGCTGGATAAACTCCGGTCCTTCAGCCTGTCTCTCCCCCACTTCTTCCCAGAGGAGTGGAGTACGACAACGTCGCCCATACAATGCCTCAAAAGGTGCCATCTCAATACTAGTATGATAGCTGTTGTTGTAAGCGAACTCGATCAATGGCAAATGATCCTGCCAGGCTGAACCAAAATCCATGACGCACGCTCTAAGCATATCCTCTAACGTACGGATAGTGCACTCTGACTGACCATCAGTCTCCGAATATAGGCTGTACTCAAACTGAGAGTAGTACCCATCGCACGCTGAACACTCCCCCAGAATCTAGAAGTAAACCTGGGGTCCCGATCGCTGACAATGCTCACAGGCACTCCATGAAGTCGAACGATCTCCTGAATGTACAACCGAGCCATACGATCCACATTGTACTCCCGGCTATAGGCAATGAAATGCGCTGACTTGGTGAGTCGGTCCACCACAACCCAGATAGCATCACAGTTCTTCGGGGATACCGGCAAATGGGTCACAAAGTCCATAGTGATAAACTCCCATTTCCATTCAGGAATAGGCAGACTGTGAAGCAATCCTCCAGGTCGTCGGTGCTCTGCCTTGACCTGTTGACACACCAAACATCTCGAAACAAACTGATAAACACTGCGTTTCATTCCCTTCCACCAGAAATGAGTACGTAGATCCTTGTACATCTTGTTGCTCCCAGGATGAATACTCAACTTAGTGCGATGTGCCTGAGACAAAATCTCCTCTCGCAACTCTTCATCCTGTGGAATCACAAGCCTACCAGACAAACATAGAAAGCCATCTGACTGATAATGAAATCCAGACGAGCTACCCTCGTTAGCTAGACGAGCTAAACGCTGGGTCTTCGAATCAGACATCTGAGCATCTCGGATCCGCGAGTACAAAGCTGGCTCAGATAATATCGCAAACATCTGGATACTCTGCATACCTTTCTTATGCTTGAAGGTATAACCTGAAGTACAACAGTCACTGATCGCACTAGATATCGAACAAGTCTGAAGTGCGGATAGTCGCACCTTGCGACTCAAAGCATCAGCGGTGAGATTAGCAGCTCCCAGATGGTACTTAATCTCGCAATCATAGTCCTTAAGCAAGTCCATCCAACGTCTCTGCCTCATGTTCAACTCCGCCTGAGTGAACAAATACTTGAGACTCTTATGGTCGGTGAAGATCTCAAATTTCTCGCCATACAGATAATGACGCCAGATCTTCAAAGCAAACACAATGGCTGCTAACTCCAAATCATGGACTGGGTAGTTGTCCTCGTGAAGCTTCAGCTGTCTAGAAGCGTATGCGATCACATGCCCATTCTGAGTCAGGACACAACCTAACCCCTGAAGAGAAGCATCCGTGTAAACTACATACCCTCCAGATCCTGACGGTAATGCCAACACCGGCGCAGAAGTCAACCGCCGTCGAAGCTCACGGAAATTCTCCTCACACTCGGAGGACCACTCGAAATCCACACCCTTGCGGGTAAGCTGCGTCAACGGTCGAGCTAACTGAGAGAAGTTCAGAATGAAGCGACGATAATACCCTGCTAGACCCAGAAAACTACGGATCTCAGCAACTGTCGTCGGACGCGACCAATTAAGTACCGCTTCAATCTTGCTTGGATCAACCGAAATCCCCTCCCTGGATATGATATGGCCAAGAAAAACCACTCTATCCATCCAGAACTCACACTTGCTCAGCTTGGCGTACAATTGCTCATCTCGAAGAGTCTGCAGTACCAACCGCAAGTGAGAAACATGCTCTTCCGTATTACGCGAATACACCAAGATGTCGTCAATGAAGACCACGACAAACTTGTCCAAATACTCCCTGAAGACACGGTTCATCAGATCCATGAATATAGCCGGCGCATTAGTCAAACCAAATGGCATCACTAGAAACTCGTAATGCCCATAGCGAGTACGGAATGCAGTCTTGGCTACGTCCTGATCACGGACTCTCAACTGATGATACCCAGATCTCAAGTCAATCTTGGAGTAAATTGATGTGCCCTGCAGCTGGTCAAACAAGTCATCAACACGAGGCAACGGATACTTGTTCTTCACAGTCACTCGATTCAGTTGCCGATAGTCAATGCACAGACGCATCGACCCATCCTTCTTCTTCACGAAGAGAACAGGAGCTCCCCAAGGAGATACACTAGGACGAATGTACCCCTTGTCCAAAAGATCCTGTAGCTGATTCTTTAACTCACGCATCTCTGACGGAGCCAGACGATACGGTGCTCTAGAAATAGGCGAAGTACCCGGCATCAACTCTATGCCAAACTCGACTTCCCTAGCAGGAGGAAAACCCGGAATCTCATCAGGAAACACATCTGGAAATTCATCCACAACAGGAATGCTCTCTATCCCAATACTCTCAGCGGACAATTCAACTGCATAGATAAGGTAGCCTTCCCCGCCAGACTCTAGAGCTCGACAGGCTCTCAAAGCTGATACCAAAGGCATCGGGGGTCGCGCACCCTCACCATAGAAAAACCAGCTCTCACTCCCCTCCGGATGAAAGCGTACTAATCTCTGATAGCAGTCCACTGAAGCTCGATAGGTAGTCAACATATCTATCCCCATAATGCAATCAAAGTCGTCCATCGCCAGGACCATGAGATTCGCTAACAGAATGTTCCCTTCGAACTCTAAAGGGCAACCCATCACTAGACGCTTAGCCAAAGCAGATTGGCCCGTCGGAGTAGAAACAGACATCACTACGTCTAGTGCAATGCATGGAAATTTATGCCTCTTAACAAAACGTGCAGAAATGAAGGAATGAGATGCACCAGTGTCAATAAGTACAAGAGCAGGTATACCATAAAGCAGAAATGTACCTGCGATGACTTTCTCATTCTCCTCCACAGGCTGATCATGTCTCAGGGCAAACACCTGGCCAGAAGCTCGTGGCCTCAAATGAGAACTCCCAACAGACTGTCCCTGCGACCTCTGCTGTACGGTAGCCTGAGAACCCGATCCTGAACCAGAACCACCTCCCCCAGACTGTGGACAATCCCTCCGGATATGACCAGTCTCTCCACAACGGAAACAAGCTCCAGAAGCTCTACGGCACTTGTCGGATGGATGGTTCTTCCCACAGTGATCACACTTGTCCTTCTTACCAAAACGGAAAATACCTCCAGAACCAGAGGAAGAAGAAGATCCAGACTTCTTGAAAGTTTGGGCACGGGGACCCAAAGAACTAGCAGGCCTCGACTGAGGGAAAGACCTGTTCCGCCGAATGCTGTCCTCCGCTTGGTGACAATGGCTCACCAAACCCTCGTAGGACATGTCGTCACCAACCGCCACACGGTCATGGATCTCAGGGTTAAGGCCCTGAAGGAACAGATTATACTTCATCTCTGAGCTATCAGCAATCTCGGGGCAGTAGGATAGCAGATCAAAGAACCTCTGCTGATACTCATCGATAGACATGGTTCCCTGTCGCAGACTCAGTAGCTCGCCTGCTTTCGACTGACGGAGTGCCGAAGGAAAATACCGCTTTTGGAAAGCTGTGCGGAACTCGGCCCAGGTGGCCACTCCTCTCGCCGTAACAAAAGGTGTAGAAGTAAACCTCCACCACCTGCGCGCACGCCCATCCAGAAGATAGCCAAGGGTCTCCACCTTCTGCTCATCGGTGCATTGAAAAGTCTGAAAAGTCGTCTCCATGCGGTCTAACCAGTTCTCCGCATCCTCCGGAGACTCACCTCCAACTAAGGGCTTAGGACCCATAGCTAAGAATCGACGCACAGTGAAACGCTCGTCGTCATGATGACGATGACGCCGTTCTCGACGAGGCTCCCGGTCGGCATCACCCCAACGCCCGCCAACACTGCCATGAGAACTCTGGTCATCACGATTTGACATCTACAAAAATACCTCAAGATGAGACTAAATCCCAAGAAATCTTTTGCATGCTCTGATACCATAAATGTAGTGACCCTTACCCGGATCACCTACTGAACAGAACTTATGCATGCAATTAACTTAATAAAACAGATATCAGAATAAAACTGCGGAATCCAAAACATTATACAATCCCAAGTAAAGGAATCTGTAATTTATCCAAAAATATACAACCAAATCGAATAGCTGTATAAACCCAAAACAACAGTAATAAAACCTAAGCGAAGCTCCAGCTGGCCAACCACTGACTAGCCCCTCCTGGATCCACCCTCCTCGTCCAATCGCAAACCTGCCCCATGGAATAGGGTGTCCATAAAAATACAGAGTACGAGACGTGAGCATAAAACGCTCAGTGCGAGAGTATGAGTATACATGCATGCAAAGTGAACTCCTATAGACTCGAGGTCAAGGATCAGATAACAGAGACAGACCGGGCCCTGGTATGTAGCACGCTGTGCCGTCGCTTCAGGAGGTGGCTCCCATACCGAGATAACCGTGGAAACGCCGGACCCAAATCGATGGAAGTCCATCCACTAACAGGATAGGGTACAACCCTACTAACAGACATCTCGAAGGAGATACAGCAAGATGCAAATGAATGCAGCATAATATCATGGCATATAAATCATGCGGTCACATAATACATGCATACTCAGTCAGGATATCTCGAACAGTACTTTCGTACCTCAATACAGTGCAAGCTCTACCAACTCTAGGTCCACGCCTATAGTCTGCTCTACACTGCCAAATGATACTACTATCATTAAAGTGCTCTAAAAGCCTTAACTAAGCTATTGCATACTCCTAAATATTTATAGGAAGCAAAAGCTATACCTTCGTCCGTCGTTAGCCCTTTGATGTCAATGCCTCCAGAACTTGGGCACAACTCCGCTACGACTACCGAACGCCTCTCCGACCTCCGGACCAAGACTAAGAAGACTAGAACAGCTCCAAAAGGACTAGAAAGGAAAGGAGAACTCGGAATTGGCAAATGAAAGTGAAGTCTCGGCCTTCTATTTATAGACAACGATCGGAACTTCCGATCCTTGATCGGAACGTCCGAACCTCGATCGGAACGTCCGATCCTGCCATCGGAGCTTCCGAAGATCCTGATCTGCCACGTGTCAAAATATCACTTGATGACTCCGGATAGGGGTGATCGGAGCCTCCAGTCCTGATCGGAGCTTCCGATCCAACCTCACGTCATGCCTGACGTAATAACATCGGTGCCTCCGATCGCTCATCGGAGCTTCCGATCCTGTTCGGAGCTTCCGATCGTGCCTTCGGAGCTTCCGATCCGTCCGATGCCTAATTCAATTAATTAGCATTAATCCTTTAATTACTCAATTAGGGCACGGGCTACTACAAAAATTAACTAGGGTTTTCGAAAATTCTTGTGACCTGTTGTGTGTAATTTCTGTACTGCAATAACTTATTTATAATGTAGGCCACTAACAGCTTAGGGCCCATTAGTCATAAGTTCAAGCCCGACAAGCAAAGCCCGCATGTTCAGAAATTAATATAAAATTCATCGTGACTCCGATTGATAAATCGATTACACCAATGTGCACAGAAACCATTTTTGCACCTTTTAAAGTCAAGATAAATTTTTCTGAATCCGAATTCAGTGATTTCCCAAAATGGCCATCCCTATGTCATTTTAGGAAATCTTACTCCTCTACTCTTAAATAAGAAGTCCAACTTCTTCGTTCATTAAATTTAACTCTTTAAATTTAACTATCTCAACGGGGATTAAAAATCCATTACACTGTGTGACCCTCAATGGTTCAGGGATACAGCTAGCCGTGGGCTCACAACTCCTTGTGACTCGGAACAACAATTTCCGACTTGCCCATCGAATCATGGTAAGAGCGTCTAGAAACATCGCCCCATGATTCCCTAGGTATCACTGATAGTGCCTACAAGAACCAATAGATTTTGGTTAGCGTACAGTACGGTCCCTTCATCCATATATCCCGATCGAATCAACAACCATTGGTATATCGAGAGTCGCTCGAGATTCGATAACTATGCAATACATCTTGAAGATCAAATAGTGACATCGCATGTGCTACTAAGAAACCATTTCTTAAACCACATCATGTACTCTGGCCAGAGATTTGTCACACTAATATCTCCTCAGATCGCATAGGATATCCACACTCGCAAGTATGTGGTGAATCCTTGACAACAAAGCATCGACTCCTATATGTGTTGTAACTGTACCCAATCCCGACACCTGATGACCCCAATAGAGTTGGTAAACGAGTCAAAGCACAGTACTAGCATATAGAGTCTCAATGATGTTTCAAGTAGTAAGGACTAATGGTGTACAACCAAAACCGCGGACTATATTCACTCGATAAGTGATAACCACTTGGAAAGTCCGGATAGGGTAGTTCGATCATTCATCGTATGAATATCCATTTGCATGCTTCGAACATCTCTATGTTCCTTACCAATAAAACGTGGTACTCTGCATCGCAAATGCTAGTCTCAAACTCGAGCGATCCTTATCCTTATTATCGGACGGCTCAATCGACTAGGAATAGTTTAGAATATACAGTGACTATAAGATGTGTTTCATGATAGACATCTCCATGTTCTACCACATCTTACATACACTATAGTATATTCAAGGTCTTTATCAAAACAACAATAGTATATCACAATATAACAATATGAAGAAAGATAAAGTCATTGCCATTAATAAAAGTGTAAATTATATTAAACAAAATATTGTTTATACAAAGAGTCATCAAAGCCCTTAGCCACAAGTTGGCTCACCGGGCACCCACTCTTTCAATCTCCCACTTGCCCTATAGCCAACTAGTCATACTACGTAGACCCATTGCTTCGCGATGTTTGTCAAATAATGGTCCTGGCAAGGGCTTAGTAAGTGGATCAGCGATATTGTCTGCAGAGGCCACTCTTTCGACAGTGATGTCTCCTCTTTCCACAATCTCCCGGATGATGTGGTATTTCCTCAGTACGTGTTTGGATCTTTGATGAGACCTTGGTTCCTTTGCCTGAGCAACGGCACCCGTGTTGTCACAGTACACCGGGACTGGACCAACAACTTCAGGAATGACGCCCAACTCTTGGACGAAATTCCTCATCCAAACGGCCTCTTTAGCAGCAGCTGATGCTGCAATGTATTCAGCTTCAGTGGTGGAATCCGTTGTGGTGTCCTGCTTGGAACTCTTCCAAGAGACAGCACCGCCATTGAGCATGAACACAAATCCAGAGGTTGACTTCGAGTCATCCACGTCACTTTGGAAGCTAGAGTCGGTATAGCCTTCCAATTTTAGTTCTCTTCCTCCATATACCATGAACATATTCTTAGTCATTCGTAAGTACTTAAGAATGTCCTTCACGGCTTTCCAATGCATTTGACCGGGATTAGCTTAATATCTGCTCGTGACACTCAGAGCAAATGCTACATCCGGTCTAGTAGATATCATCCCATACATGATACTACCTATGGCTGACGCATATGGTACATGTGTCATTTTCTCTATCTCTTCATCAGTCTTGGGACACATAGACTTGGATAGAGAAACTCCATGACACATGGGTAGATGTCCTCTCTTGGACCCATCCATTGAAAACCGTTTCAATATGGTGTCGATGTAGGTTGATTGAGTGAGTCCTATCATTCTCTTAGATCTATCTCTATAGATCTGTATCCCAAGAATATAGGATGCCTCACCCAAATCCTTCATCGAGAATCTACCTGATAACCATATATTTGTTGACTGCAACATCCCTACATCATTCTCAATGAGTAAGATGTCATCAACATAAAGTACTAAGAATGTCACAGCATCCTTAACTACTTTCTTGTACACGCATGGTTCCTCCGGATTCTTGATGAAACCAAAATCTTTTATTGTTTCATCAAATTTTTGGTTCCAATTTCTTGATGCTTGTTTTATACCATAAATTGATCTCTGAAGCTTGCATACCTTATGCTCGCTTCCCATGGATGTGTACCCCTCAGGCTGCTTCATATAGATTTCTTCCTTAATGTCTCCATTAAGAAACGCAGTCTTCACATCCATCTGTTGGAAAACAGGCGTTCAGATCAATCACGATTGATACCCGGTGCAGCGGAAGTTTAAAATTTTATTATGGAACAATTCCATAGTGTGGGTATCAACCGTTTAACGATTAAATTATAAGTGTGTGTAAAATTAAATAACAATTATTAAATTTTCCCTTCAATCTCGAAGCGAGATTATTGGACACCACACAGATTTCTCTGCGCTTCTTGTATCTCCCTGGAACTGATGAACAAGCTTTCCTTCAATCAGGTCCACGAATAGAGGTTTAATCCCTCTGATAGATTGCACTAGAAAATCTATCAGAAGTTTTCTACGAAGAGAATAAACGAATTTGATTCGCTATTCCAGACTGCAATTCAAAATCACATACCGGAATTTCTCACGCAGAGAAGGGAAGGGGGCGGCCGAATTTCTTTTGAGAGAGCTAGGGTTTTCGATTTTCTGTCTCTCAAATTATGACCAGTTGTGTGTAATTTCTGTACTGCAATAACTTATTTATAATGCAGGCCACTAACACCTTAGGGCCCATTAGTCATAAGTTGAGGCCCGACAAGCAAAGCCCGCATGTTCAGAAATTAATATAAAATTCATCGTGACTCCGATTGATAAACCGATTTTACCAATGTGCACAGAAACCATTTCTGCACATTTTAAAGTCAAGATAAATTTTCCTGAATCCGAATTCAGTGGTTTCCAAAAATGTACATCCCTATGTCATTTTAGGAAATCCTACTCCCTTACTCTTATTTAAGAAGTCCAACTTCTTTATTCATTAAATTTAACTCTTTAAATTTAACTATCTCAACGGGGATTAAAACTCCATTACACTGTGTGACCCTCAATGGTTCAGGGATACAGCTAGCCGTGGGCTCACAACTCCTTGTGACTCGGAACAACGATTTTCGACTTGCCCAACGAATCATGGTAAAGCGCCTAGCAACATCGCCCCATGATTCCCTAGGTATCTCTGATAGTGCCTACAAGAACCAGTAGATTTTGGTTAGCGTACAGTACGGTCCCTTCATCCATATATCCCGATCGAATCAACAACCATTGGTATATCGAGAGTCGCTCAAGATTCGATAACTATGCAATACATCTTGAAGATCAAATTAGTGACATCGCATGTGCTACTAAGAAACCATTTCTTAAATCACATCAAGTACTCTGGCCAGAGATTCGTCACACTAATATCTCCTCAGATCGCATAGGATATCCACACTCGCAAGTATGTGGTGAATCCTTGACAACAATGCATCGACTCCTATATGTGTTGTAACTGTACCCAATCCCAACACCTGATGACCCCCATAGAGTCGGTAAACGAGTCAAAGCACAGTACTAGCATATAGAGTCTCCATGATGTTTCAAGTAGTAAGGACTAATGGTGTACAACCAAAACCGTGGACTTTATCCACTCGATAAGTGATAACCACTTGGAAAGTCCGGATAGGGTAGTTCGATTATTCATCCTATGAATATCCATTTGCATGCTTCGAACATCTCCATGTTCCCTACCAATGAAACGTGGTACTCCGCATCGCAAATGCTAGTCTCAAACTCGAGCGATCCTTATCCTTATTATCGGACGGCTCAATCGACTAGGAACAGTTTAGAATATACAGTGACTATAAGATGTATTTCATGATAGACATCCCCATGTTCTACCACATCTTACATACACTATAGTATATTCAAGGTCTTTATCAAAACAACAATAGTATATCATAATATAACAATATGAAGAAAGATAAAGTCATTTCCATTAATAAAAGTGTAAATTATATTAAACAAAAGATCGTTTGTACAAAGAGTCATCAAAGCCCATAGCCACAAGTTGGCTCACTGGGCACCCACTCTTTCAATCTCCCACTTGCCCTATAGCCAACTAGTCATACTACGTAGACCCATTGCTTCGCGATGTTTGTCAAACAATGGTCCTGGCAAGGGCTTAGTAAGCGGATCAGCGATATTGTCTGCAGAGGCCACTCGTTCGACAGTGATGTCTCCTCTTTCCACAATCTCCCGGATGATGTGGTATTTCCTCAGTACGTGTTTGGATCTTTGATGAGACCTTGGTTTCTTTGCTTGAGCAACGGCACCCGTGTTGTCACAGTACACCGGGACTGGACCAACAAATTCAGGAATGACGCCCAACTCTTGGACGAACTTCCTCATCCAAACGGCCTCTTTAGCAGCAGCTGATGCTGCAATGTATTCAGCCTCAGTGGTGGAATCCGCTGTGGTGTCCTGCTTGGAACTCTTCCAAGAGACAGCACCGCCATTGAGCATGAACACAAATCCAGAGGTTGACTTCGAGTCATCCACGTCACTTTGGAAGCTAGAGTCGGTATAGCCTTCCAATTTCAGTTCTCGTCCTCCATATACCATGAACATATTCTTAGTCCTTCGTAAGTACTTAAGAATGTCCTTCACGGCTTTCCAATGCATTTGACCGGGATTAGCTTGATATCTGCTCGTGACACTCAGAGAAAATGCTACATCCGGTCTGGTAGATATCATCCCATACATGATACTACCTATAGCTGACGCATATGGTACATGTGTCATATTCTCTATCTCTTCATCAGTCTTGGGACACATAGACTTGGATAGAGAAACTCCATGACACATGGGTAGATGTCCTCTCTTGGACCCATCCATTGAAAACCGTTTCAATATGGTGTCGATGTAGGTTGATTGAGTGAGTCCTATCATTCTCTTAGATCTATCTCCATAGATCTGTATCCCAAGAATGTAGGATGCCTCACCCAAATCCTTCATCGAGAATCTACCTGATAACCATATCTTTGTTGACTGCAACATCCCTACATCATTCCCAATGAGTAGGATGTCATCAACATAAAGTACTAAGAATGTCACAGCATCCTTAACTACTTTCTTGTACACGCACGGTTCCTCCGGGTTCTTGATGAAACCAAAATCTTTTATTGTTTCATCAAATTTCTGGTTCCAACTTCTTGATGCTTGTTTTAGACCATAAATTGATCTCTGAAGCTTGCATACCTTATGCTCGCTTCCCATGGATGTGAACCCCTCTGGCTGCTTCATATAGATTTCTTCCTTAATGTCTCCATTAAGAAAAGCAGTCTTCACATCCATTTGCCATATCTCATAGTCATACCATGCAGCTATGGCAATAAGGATTCTTATGGACTTGAACATTGCAACTGGTGAAAAGGTTTCATCATAGTCAACTCCTTGTCTTTGAGTGTAACCTTTCGCCACCAATCGCGCCTTGTAGGTCAATACCTTACCATCAGGCCCAAGCTATCTCTTGTAGATCCATTTACACCCTATTGGAACAATTCCATGAGGAGGATCTACTAAAGACCAAACTTGGTTTGTATGCATTGAATCCAATTCAGACTGCATAGCTTCAAGCCATAAATTTGAATCCGCATCAGAAATTGCTTCCTTGAAGTTTCTTGGATCACATCCAATGTCGGGTTCATCTTGATCCCCTTCAAGAAGAAGACCATATCGAACAGGAGGTATAGAAGTCCTCTCGGATCTTCTAGGTTCAGGCGTGTCCAGTAATGGTTCCTGAGGCGTAGGATCGTTATTTTGTATTTCGGGTTCTTCTCGAACTTCTTCGAGTTCCATCATCTCGCCTTTCTTATCCAATAAGAACTCCTTCTCCAAGAAGGTGGCATTCCTAGAAACAAACACCTTTGTTTCAGCAGGATAATAGAAATAATATCCGATTGAATTCTTCGGATACCCTACAAAATAACATAAGCTGGATCGACTATCCAACTTATCTCCCACTGTCTGCTTCACGTAAGCAGGACATCCCCAAATCCTTAAGTACGAATACTTAGGAGCTTTGCCATTCCATAACTCGTATGGTGTTTTGTCCACTGCTTTAGTGTGGACGTTGTTCAACAACAATACCGTCGTTTCAAGCGCATAGCCCCAAAACGAAGGTGGAAGCTCAGTGAAGCTCATCATGGATCGAACCATGTCCAACAAAGTTCGATTACGACGCTCCGATACACCATTAAGCTGTGGTGTCATAGGAGGAGTCCACTGAGAGAGAATCCCATTCTCTTTTAGATAGTCCAAAAACTCGGTACTTAAGTATTCTCCACCTCGATCCGATCGAAGTGCTTTAATACTTTTACCTAGCTTGTTTTCTACTTCAGCCTTGAATTCTTTGAACTTTTCAAATGCTTCAGACTTATATTTCATTAAATATAAATACCCATACCTTGAATAATCGTCAGTAAAGGTAATGAAGTAGGTGTGGCCATATTGAGTCCCAACTCTAAATGGTCCACAAACATCTGTATGGATCAAATCCAACAGATTTTGACTACGCTCAGGCTTCCCCTTAAAAGGAGATTTAGTCATTTTCCCTTTTAGACAGGATTCACAAGTAGGTAGAGAGTTAATATCAGACATATCAAACATGCCCTCTCCCACTAGCTTGTTCATCCTCCTTGAGGAAATATGACCTAGCCTAGCATGCCAAAGGTTCGCCGGGTTTTGACTATCGATTTTCCTTTTGTTTGTTGTTGCCGGTTTATCAATATAATTTATTGGAACGTCTTTCAGTTTTAAGTTGTATAGATCGTTTTCAAGTTGTCCATTTCCAATCAAACATTCATTCTTGTAAATATTGCAAATCCCATTCACAAAATTGCAAGAATAACCATCTCTATCTAGCATAGAAACAGAAATAATGTTTTTAATTAAATCCGGAACAAATAAAACATCTCTTAAAAATAACTTAAAACCGTTCTGCAAAATTAAACAAACATCTCCAATGGCTGTAGCTTCAACTCTGGAACCATTCCCGAGCCTCAGCTGGGTCTCACCCATTCTAAGCCTGCGACTTCTTGTCATCACCTGCAAATCATTGCAAATGTGAGATCCACATCCGGTATCCAATACCCAAGAAGTAGTATTAAGTGAAATGTTTATTTCAATATAGAACATACCCTTTGCAGTTCCCAACTGCTCTAGATATTCCTTGCAGTTGCGCTTCCAATGACCGGGCTTCTTGCAGTAATGGCAAACATCCTTGGATTTTCCATTGTTTGAAGCCTTTGTCTTGTGCTTCTTCTCGGGCTCGACTTTCTTGGGTGGGGCAGAACGTTTCTTGCCCTTCATACTTGGCCCCTTCTTAGCAGAAGATGAGGAGCCCACCAAAAAAGCTGGCTTATCCTTCTTAAGTGTGGATTCATATGTCACAAGCATATTGACCATCTCTTCAAGGGTGGCTGTAAGAGTGGGTGCCCAGTGAGCCAACTGTGTGGCTATGGGCTTTGATGACTCTTTGTATGAACAATCTTTTGTTTAATATTATTTACACTTTTATGGCAATGACTTTATATTACTTCATATTGTTATATTGTGATATACTATTGTTGTTTTGATAAAGACCTTGAATATACTATAGTGTATGTAAGATGTGGTAGAACATGGAGATGTCTATCATGAAATACATCTTATAGTCACTGTATGTTCTAAAACCGTTCCTAGTCGATTGAGCCGTCCGATAATAAGGATAAGGATCGCTCGAGTTTGAGACTAGCATTTGCGATGCGGAGTACCACGTTTCATTGGTAGGGAACATGGAGATGTTCGAAGCATGCAAATGGATATTCATAGGATGAATAATCGAACTACCCTATCCGGACTTTCCAAGTGGTTATCACTTATCGAGTGGATTAAGTCCGCGGTTTTGGTTGTACACCATTAGTCCTTACGACTTGAAACATCATGGAGACTCTATATGCTAGTGCTGTGCTTTGACTCGTTTACCGACTCTATGGGGGTCATCAGGTGTCGAGATTGGGTACAGTTACGACACATATAGGAGTCAATGAATTGTTGTCAAGGATTCACCACATACTTGCGAGTATGGATATCCTATGCGATCTGAGGAGATATTAGTGTGACAAATCTCTGGCCAGAGTACTTGATGTGATTTAAGAAATGGTTTCTTAGTAGCACATGCGATGTCACTAATTTGATCTTCAAGATGTATTGCATAGTTATCGAATCTTGAGCGACTCTCGATATACCAATGGTTGTTGATTCGATCGGGATATATGGATGAAGGGACCGTACTGTACGCTAACCAAAATCTACTGGTTCTTGTAGGTACTATCAGTGATACCTAGGGAATCATGGGGCGATGTTGCTAGGCGCTTTACCATGATTCGTTGGGCAAGTCGGAAAGTGTTGTTCCGAGTCACAAGGAAGTTGTGAGCCCACGGCTAGCTGTATCCCTGAACCATTGAGGGTCACACAGTGTAATGGAGTTTTAATCCCCGTTGAGATAGTTAAATTTAAAGAGTTAAATTTAATGAACTAAGGAGTTGGACTTCTTAAATAAGAGTAAGGGAGTAGGATTTCCTAAAATGACATAGGGATGGACATTTTTGGAAACCACTGAATTCGGATTCAGGAAAATTTATTTTGACTTTAAAATGTGCAGAAATGGTTTCTGTGCACATTGGTGAAATCAGTTCATCAATCGGAGTCACGATGAATTTTATATTAATTTCTGAACGAGCGGGCTTTGCTTGTCGGGCCCCAGCTTATGACTAATGGGCCCTAAGGTGTTAGTGGCCTGCATTATAAATAAGTTATTTCAGTACAGAAATTACACACAACAGGTCATAATTTTTGAGACAGAGAAAATTTTCGAACCCTAGCTCTCTCTCTCTGTTCGGCCGACCCCTCCCCCTCTGCCCGAGATTTTCCGGTCTGTGATTTTGAATTGCAGTCTGGAATAGCGAATCAGATTCGTTTATTCTCTTCGCAGAAAACTTCTGATAGATTTTCTAGTGCAATCTATCAGAGGGATTAAACCTCTGTTCGTGGACCTGATTGAAGGAGTTCATCGGTTCCAGGGAGAGACAACAAGAGCAGATCAAATCTGTTGGTGTCCATTAATCTCGTTGCGAGATTGGAGGTAAAATTTAATTAATTGTTATTTGAATTTTACACACACAATAATTTAATCGTTGAACGGTTGATACCCACACTATGGAATTGTTCCATAACAAAATTTTTAAACTTCCGCTGCACCGGGTATCAATCGTGATTGATCTGAGAGCCGCGTTTCCCAACAGTGGTATCAGAGCCAGGTTGCTCAGATCAAACGATTAAATTAATCAATTGTACAAAATTTTTGAGTCTCGGTTTTTGAAACAAAATAAATATTTTTAAATAAAAAAAAAAAAAATTTTTTTTTTCGGGGCAAAACCCGGGCAGCGATTGGATCGCTGCCCGGTGGGGCAGCAATTGTTGCTGCCCCGGGCGGCGCACGGCGCCGCCCAAAGGGGGTGCACGGCGCCGCCCAAGGCGGCGACCGTCGCCGCCCAGGGCGGCGCACGGCGCCGCCCAGGGCAGCGCTGGGCGATGCGCAGGGCAGCGCTGGGCGATGCGCAGGGCAGCGCTCGGCGCTGCCCAGGGGCGGTGCTCGGCGCCGCCCAGCGCAGCGCTGGGCTCTGCGCAGGGCGGCGCTCGGCGCCGCCCAGGGCAGCACTCGGCGCCGCCCAGGGGCGGCGCCAGGCGCTGCCCTAAGGGGGCAGCCGGGCTGCCCCCGGCCCGCGCCCCGGGTGCGGGCCGGCCCGGGAGTGTCCCGGCGGCCCGCGGGAAAAATTATATTTTTATTTAAAATTAATTTTAATATTTAAAATTTTATTTTTGGTCCGGTCAAAAATTGTTTTTGATTGGTTTACGAGATTTCGGATCGAATTGTTCGAGTCCGTAAATTTTAAAATTGATTTTGGATAAATTTGAATTTTTGGAAAATTTTAATATTTTATCCGTAAATTGAATTTTGAAATCAATTATTTTGGTACAATTGATGATAAGATATGATCTTATGATATATTAAGTAAAATATGATTTTATTTGTAAAATTGGATTTTATAGATAAAATATGATTTTATTTGATATAGAGATAAAATATGATTTTATATGTGAAATGAGATTTTATATATAAAATATGATTTTATCTTGTTTAAATTTGAATTGCCACAGCATGTTATCCAATAAATTAATTTTGAATTAAATGTTATTGGATAAGGATGATCGATTGCCATGACCAATTTTGTAGGTGTATGTTAGGAATTTACATTTTGTTTTTATTGTTGTTGGTTTTATTAATGGGCCTGGTTTATGGCCCGATATGAATGTCATATGTAATAAAAGTGGGCTTGGTTTATAGCCCGTTCCCACCCCTAAAAATGTATCCCCTACTTGTCATTGTTATTTATTGTAAATACATTAGATTTAGTGGGAGATCAAGATTTGAAGATGGTGGGCCCAGCAGACAATGAAGACTGAAGAAATGTAAATTGGAAGCATATGTAATAGGATTGCATTTGCATACTGCATATTACCTAGGATTGGACTAAGACCCGTGATTGGCAACCACGGGTCAATTAGAAATGGAATCGATCATCCTATATAATATGTGATATTATGATTGTATGCATGTTTAGACATAAATTGCGTGAATCCGGCAATGCATGCAATAAATTAAATATGATGAGACAAATATTTTTATAAATAAAATCCCTCATTTTAAATATGATTTAAAATTTATATCAAGATAAATAAAGGAAATTTAAATATTGTTTAAATGTTCCTACCTTCCATCAACGGTCAATGTATGTGATGCTACCCGCGGATACGGTCTGGCTCATATTATTGGGGGGGCCCGTCCGTCGGAAAGCTGTACATTGGATCGACAAATGTTGTAAGTTGGGTGGAACTCCCATGGGATCGGCTCATATTATTGGGGGATCCACATGGCGACCGTCCATCACAACTTAATATTGATGGGTCATCTTGACATGTCACTTTAAACGGCGTCATATTATTGGGCCCTTATTGGACATGAGGTAAACACATGGGGGTTGCTTTGGAAGCAATTGGGCTCTACCTTTTGAGAATTATGGTTGGCTGATATTATTCGGGACCATAAGTTTGTCAATTGGACTCCATGTTCTCACTAAGGAAAAAGTTTCCCGTTTTCACTAGAGGGTGGTGAAATCGTTAAAATAGTGGGAGTGAGATTCATAAAATTAAATTCGCCTATTTTATGTCTTAGTAAATTGTTAAACAATCATTGATATATGTCTGTTTTCCTTTTCAGTATTTCATACAATGAATTCGCGAAATCCTTTATTCTCGATCCTCGAACAAAACAAGCTGACTGGCGCCAACTATACGGAATGGTTCCGGAAGTTGAAGATTGTCTTAACTTCGGAGAAAATGCTCTACGTGTTAGAGAAAGCACCTCCGAAGGAAGCACCAGCTGACATAAGTCCGGAGGAATTGGCCAAACTTGATGCATGGTGTGACCATGACATCAAGACCAAATGCTATATGCAAGCCTCGATGTCTGATGAACTCCAGAGGCGATTTGAGGACACGGTGAATGCTGCTGACATTCACGCGCAACTCAAGGAACTTTTTGGGGCTCAGTCGAGGGCTGAAAGGTTCTCTACTGTTAAGGAGTTGATGACGTGCCGCATGCGTGAAGGGACTTCGGTCCGTGATCATGGGGTACGAGTGATTTGGCTCATACAGAAGTTAGCGACCCTTGATTTGGTGTTGGAGCATGAACTCAATGTGGACTTGCTGCTTCTATCTCTTCCTTCTTCATTTGATGGATTCGTGATAAATTTTAATATGAACAAGATAGAGGCCACCCTTGAAGAGATGGTCAATATGTTCGTTACATATGAATCCACACTTAAGAAGGATAAGCCAGTTTTCTTGGTGGGCTCCTCATCTTCTGCTAAGAAGGGACCAAGTTTGAAGGGCAAGAAACGTTCTGCCCCACCCAAGAAAGTGGAACCCGAGAAGAAGCAAAAGACAAAGGCTTCAAACAATGGAAAATCCAAGGATGTTTGCCATTACTGCAAGAAGCCGGGTCATTGGAAGCGCAACTGCAAGGAGTATCTTGAGCAGTTAGGAACTGCAAAGGGTATTTTCTATATCGAAATAAACATGTCACTTAATACAACTTCTTGGGTATTGGATACCGGATGTGGATCTCACATTTGCAATGATTTGCAGGTGATGACAAGAAGTCGCAGGCTTAGAATGGGTGAGACCCAGCTGAGGCTCGGGAATGGTTCCAGAGTTGAAGCTACGGCCATTGGAGATGTTTGTTTGATTTTGCAGAATGGTTTTAAATTATTGTTGAGAGATGTTTTATTTGTGCCAGATTTAATTAAAAACATTATTTCTATTTCTATGCTTGATAGAGATGGTTATTCTTGTAATTTTGTGAATGGGATTTGCAATATTTACAAGAATGAATGTTTAATTGGAAATGGACAACTTGAAAACGATCTATACAATTTAAAACTAAAAGACGTTCCAGTGAATTGTATTGACAAACCGGCGACAACAAACAAAAGGAAAATCGATAGTCAAAACCCGGCAAACCTTTGGCACGCTAGACTAGGTCATATTTCCTCAAGGAGGATGAACAAGCTAGTGGGAGAGGGCATGTTTGATATGTCTGATATTAACTCTCTACCTACTTGTGAATCCTGCCTAAAAGGAAAAATGACTAAATCTCCTTTTAAGGGGAAACCTGAGCGTAGTCAGAATCTGTTGGATTTGATCCATACAGATGTTTGTGGTCCATTTAGAGTAGGGACTCAACATGGCCACACCTACTTCATTACCTTTACTGATGATTATTCAAGGTATGGGTATTTATATTTAATGAAATATAAGTCTGAAGCATTTGAAAAGTTCAAAGAATTCAAGGCTGAAGTAGAAAACAAGCTAGGTAAAAGTATTAAAGCACTTCGATCGGATCGAGGTGGAGAATACTTGAGTACCGAGTTTTTGGACTATCTAAAAGAGAATGGGATTCTCTCTCAGTGGACTCCTCCTATGACACCACAGCTTAATGGTGTATCGGAGCGTCGTAATCGAACTTTGTTGGACATGGTTCGATCTATGATGAGCTTCACTGAGCTTCCACCTTCGTTTTGGGGCTATGCGCTTGAAACGGCGGTATTGTTGTTGAACAACGTCCACACTAAAGCAGTGGACAAAACACCATACGAGTTATGGAATGGCAAAGCTCCTAAGTATTCGTACTTGAGGATTTGGGGATGTCCTGCTTACGTGAAGCGGACAGTGGGAGATAAGTTGGATAGTCGATCCAGCTTATGTTATTTTGTAGGGTATCCGAAGAATTCAATCGGATATTATTTCTATTATCCTGCTGAAACAAAGGTGTTTGTTTCTAGGAATGCCACCTTCTTGGAGAAGGAGTTCTTATTGGATAAGAAAGGCGAGATGATGGAACTCGAAGAAGTTCTAGAAGAACCCAAAATACAAAATAACGATCCTACACCTCAGGAACCATTGCTGGACACGCCTGCACCTAGAAGATCCGAAAGGACTTCTAGACCTCCAGTTCGATATGGTCTTCTTCTTGAAGGGGATCAAGATGAACCCGACATTGGATGTGATCCAAGAAACTTCAAGGAAGCAATTTCTGATGCGGATTCGAATTTATGGCTTGAAGCTATGCAGTCAGAATTGGATTCGATGCATACAAACCAAGTTTGGTCTTTAGTAGATCCTCCCGATGGAATTGTTCCGATAGGGTGTAAATGGATCTACAAAAGAAAGCTTGGGCCTGATGGTAAGGTATTGACCTACAAGGCGCGATTGGTGGCTAAAGGTTATACTCAAAGGCAAGGAGTTGACTATGACGAAACCTTTTCACCAGTTGCAATGTTCAAGTCCATAAGAATCCTAATTGCCATAGCTGCATGGTATGACTATGAGATATGGCAGATGGATGTGAAGACTGCTTTTCTTAATGGAGACATTAAGGAAGAAATCTATATGAGGCAGCCTGAGGGGTTCACATCCATGGGAAGCGAGCATAAGGTATGCAAGCTTCAGAGATCAATTTATGGTCTAAAACAAGCATCAAGAAGTTGGAACCAGAAATTTGATGAAACAATAAAAGATTTTGGTTTCATCAAGAACCCGGAGGAACCGTGCGTGTACAAGAAAGTAGTTAAGGATGCTGTGACATTCTTAGTACTTTATGTTGATGACATCCTACTCATTGGGAATGATGTAGGGATGTTGCAGTCAACAAAGATATGGTTATCAGGTAGATTTTCGATGAAAGATTTGGGAGAGGCATCCTACATTCTTGGGATACAGATCTATAGAGATAGGTCTAAGAGAATGATAGGACTCACTCAATCAACTTACATCGATACCATATTGAAACGGTTTTCAATGGATGGGTCCAAAAGAGGACATCTACCCATGTGTCATGGAGTTTCTCTATCCAAGTCTATGTGTCCCAAGACTGATGAAGAGATAGAGAATATGACACATGTACCATATGCGTCAGCTATAGGTAGTATCATGTATGGGATGATATCTACCAGACCGGATGTAGCATTTGCTCTGAGTGTCACGAGCAGATATCAGTCTAATCCTGGTCAAATGCATTGGAAAGCCGTGAAGGACATTCTTAAGTACTTGCGAAGGACTAAGAATATGTTCATGGTTTATGGAGGACGAGAACTCAAATTGGAAGGCTATACCGACTCTAGCTTCCAAAGTGATGTGGATGACTCGAAGTCAACCTCTGGATTTGTGTTCATGCTCAATGGCGGTGCTGTCTCTTGGAAGAGTTCCAAGCAGGACACCACAGCGGATTCCACCACTGAGGCTGAATACATTGCAGCATCAGCTGCTGCTAAAGAGGCCGTTTGGATGAGGAATTTCGTCCAAGAGTTGGGCGTCATTCCTGAATTTGTTGGTCCAGTCCCGGTGTACTGCGACAACACGGGTGCCGTTGCTCAAGCAAAGGAACCAAGGTCTCATCAAAGATCCAAACACGTACTGAGGAAATACCACATAATCCGGGAGATTGTGGAAAGAGGAGACATCATTGTCGAACGAGTGGCCTCTGCAGACAATATCGCTGATCCGCTTACTAAGCCCTTGCCAGGACCATTGTTTGACAAACATCGCGAAGCAATGGGTCTACGTAGTATGACTAGTTGGCTATAGGGCAAGTGGGAGATTGTAAGAGTGGGTGCCCAGTGAGCCAACTGTGTGGCTATGGGCTTTGATGACTCTTTGTATGAACAATCTTTTGTTTAATATTATTTACACTTTTATGGCAATGACTTTATATTACTTCATATTGTTATATTGTGATATACTATTGTTGTTTTGATAAAGACCTTGAATATACTATAGTGTATGTAAGATGTGGTAGAACATGGAGATGTCTATCATGAAATACATCTTATAGTCACTGTATGTTCTAAAACCGTTCCTAGTCGATTGAGCCGTCCGATAATAAGGATAAGGATCGCTCGAGTTTGAGACTAGCATTTGCGATGCGGAGTACCACGTTTCATTGGTAGGGAACATGGAGATGTTCGAAGCATGCAAATGGATATTCATAGGATGAATAATCGAACTACCCTATCCGGACTTTCCAAGTGGTTATCACTTATCGAGTGGATTAAGTCCGCGGTTTTGGTTGTACACCATTAGTCCTTACGACTTGAAACATCATGGAGACTCTATATGCTAGTGCTGTGCTTTGACTCGTTTACCGACTCTATGGGGGTCATCAGGTGTCGAGATTGGGTACAGTTACGACACATATAGGAGTCAATGCATTGTTGTCAAGGATTCACCACATACTTGCGAGTATGGATATCCTATGCGATCTGAGGAGATATTAGTGTGACAAATCTCTGGCCAGAGTACTTGATGTGATTTAAGAAATGGTTTCTTAGTAGCACATGCGATGTCACTAATTTGATCTTCAAGATGTATTGCATAGTTATCGAATCTTGAGCGACTCTCGATATACCAATGGTTGTTGATTCGATCGGGATATATGGATGAAGGGACCGTACTGTACGCTAACCAAAATCTACTGGTTCTTGTAGGCACTATCAGTGATACCTAGGGAATCATGGGGCGATGTTGCTAGGCGCTTTACCATGATTCGTTGGGCAAGTCGGAAAGTGTTGTTCCGAGTCACAAGGAAGTTGTGAGCCCACGGCTAGCTGTATCCCTGAACCATTGAGGGTCACACAGTGTAATGGAGTTTTAATCCCCGTTGAGATAGTTAAATTTAAAGAGTTAAATTTAATGAACTAAGGAGTTGGACTTCTTAAATAAGAGTAAGGGAGTAGGATTTCCTAAAATGACATAGGGATGGACATTTTTGGAAACCACTGAATTCGGATTCAGGAAAATTTATTTTGACTTTAAAATGTGCAGAAATGGTTTCTGTGCACATTGGTGAAATCAGTTCATCAATCGGAGTCACGATGAATTTTATATTAATTTCTGAACGAGCGGGCTTTGCTTGTCGGGCCCCAGCTTATGACTAATGGGCCCTAAGGTGTTAGTGGCCTGCATTATAAATAAGTTATTTCAGTACAGAAATTACACACAACAGGTCATAATTTTTGAGACAGAGAAAATTTTCGAACCCTAGCTCTCTCTCTCTGTTCGGCCGACCCCTCCCCCTCTGCCCGAGATTTTCCGGTCTGTGATTTTGAATTGCAGTCTGGAATAGCGAATCAGATTCGTTTATTCTCTTCGCAGAAAACTTCTGATAGATTTTCTAGTGCAATCTATCAGAGGGATTAAACCTCTGTTCGTGGACCTGATTGAAGGAGTTCATCGGTTCCAGGGAGAGACAACAAGAGCAGATCAAATCTGTTGGTGTCCATTAATCTCGTTGCGAGATTGGAGGTAAAATTTAATTAATTGTTATTTGAATTTTACACACACAATAATTTAATCGTTGAACGGTTGATACCCACACTATGGAATTGTTTTATAACAAAATTTTTAAACTTCCGCTGCACCGGGTATCAATCGTGATTGATCTGAGAGCCGCGTTTCCCAACAGTGGCCTCTATCTTGTTCATATTAAAATTTACCACAAATCCGTCAAACGAAGAAGGAAGAGACAGAAGCAGTAAATCCACGTTGAGTTCATGCTCCAACACCAAATCAAGGGTTGCTAACTTCTGTATGAGCCAAATCACTCGTACCCCATGATCACGGACCGAAGTCCCTTCACGCATGCGACACGTCATTAGCTCCTTAACAGTAGCGAACCTTTCAGCCCTCGATTGAGCCCCAAAAAGTTCCTTGAGTTGAGCGTGAATGTCAGCAGCATTCACGGTGTCCTCAAATCGCCTCTGGAGTTCATCAGACATCGAGGCTTGCATATAGCATTTGGTCTTGATGTCATGGTCCCACCATGCATCAAGTTTGGCCAATTCCTCCGGACTTACGTCAGCTGGTGCTTCCTTCGGAGGTGATTTCTCTAACACGTAGAGCATTTTCTCCGAAGTCAAGACAATCTTCAACTTCCGGAACCATTCCGTATAGTTTGCGCCAGTCAACTTGTTTTGTTCGAGGATCGAGAATAATGGATTACGCGAATTCATTGTATGAAATACTGAAAAGAAAAACAGACATATATCAATGATTGTTTAAGCAATTTACTAAGACATAAAATAGGCGAATTTAATTTTATGAATCTCACTCCCACTATTTTAACGATTTCACTACCCTCTAGTGAAAACGGGAAACTTTTTCCTTAGTGAGAACATGGAGTCCAATTGACAAACTTATGGTCCCGAATAATATCAGCCAACCATAATTCTCAAAAGGTAGAGCCCAATTGCTTCCAAAGCAACCCCATGTATTTACCTCATGTCCAATAAGGGCCCAATAATATGACGCCGTTTATAGTGACATGTCAAGATGACCCATCAATATTAAGTTGTGATGGACGGTCGCCATGTGGATCCCCCAATAATATGAGCCGATCCCATGGGAGTTCCACCCAACTTACAACATGTGTCGATCCAATGTACAGCTTTCCGACGGACGGGCCCCCCCAATAATATGAGCCGGACCGTATCCGCGGGTAGCATCACATACATTGACCGTTGATGGAAGGTAGGAACATTTAAAAAAATTTAAATTTCCTTTATTTATCTTGATATCAATTTTAAATCATATTTAAAATGAGGGATTTTTAATTATGAAAATTTGTCTCATCATTTTTCAATTTATTGTATGCTTGCCGGATTCATACAATTATGTCTAAAACATGCATACAATCATAATATCATATATTATATATAGGATGATCGATTCCATTTCTAATTGACTCGTGGTTGCCAATCACGAGTCTTAGTCCAATCCTAGGTAATATGCAGTATGCAATGCAATCCTATTACATTAACTTCCAATTTACATTTCTTCGTCTTTATTGTCTGCTGGGCCCACCATCTTCAAATCTTGATCTCCCACTAAATCTAATGTATTTACAATAAATAGCAATGACAAGTAGGGGATACATTTTAGGGGTGGGAACGGGCCATAAACCAAGCCCACTTTTATTACATATGACATTCATATTGGGCCATAAACCAGGCCCATTAATAAAACCAACAACAATAAAACAAATGTAAATTCCTAACATACACCTACAAAATTGGTCATGGCAATCGATCATCCTTATCCAATAACATTTAATTCAAAATTAATTTATTGGATATCATGCATATGGCAATTTAAATTTAAACAGGATAAAATCATATTTTATATATAAAATCATATTTTACATATAAAATCATATTTTACCTTTTATTAAATAAAATCATATTTTATCTACAGAATCTAATTTTATAGATAAAATCATATTTTACTTAATATATACATAAGATCAAATCTTATCATCAATTGTACCAAAAATAATTGATTTCAAAATTCAATTTAAGGATAAAATATTAAAATTTTCCAAAAATTCAAATTTATCCAAAAATCAATTTTAAAATTTTCGGACTCGAACAATTCGATCCGATGCCTCGTGAACCAATAAAAAACAATTTTTGACCGGACCAAAAATAAAATTTTAACACATTAAAATTAATTTAAATAAAAAAAATAATTTTTCCCGCGGGCCGCCCGGGACACTCCCGGGCCGGCCCGCACCCGTAGGGCGCGGGCCGGGGCAGCCCGGCTGCCCCTTTAGGGCAGCGACAATCGCTGCCCTGGCGGCGCCGTGCGCTGCCCTGCGCTGGGCAGCGCCGAGCGCTGCCCTGGCGGCACTGATCGCCGCCCCTGGGCGGCGACGTGCGACCCCATTGGGCGGCGCCGTGCGCCGCCCGGGGCAGCGACCGTCGCTGCTCCACCGGGCAGCGATCCAATCGCTGCCCGGGTTTTGCTTGGAAAATTTTTTTTTTTTTTTTTATTTAAAATATTTATTTTGTTTTAAAAAACCAAGACTCAAAAATTTTTGTACAATCGATTATAATTTAATCGTTTGATCTGAGCAACCTTGCTCTGATACCACTGTTGGAAAACAGGCGTTCAGATCAATCACGATTGATACCCGGTGCAGCGGAAGTTTAAAATTTTATTATGGAACAATTCCATAGTGTGGGTATCAACCGTTTAACGATTAAATTATAAGTGTGTGTAAAATTAAATAACAATTATTAAATTTTACCTTCAATCTCGAAGCGAGATTATTGGACACCACACAGATTTCTCTGCGCTTCTAGTATCTCCCTGGAACTGATGAACAAGCTTTCCTTCAATCAGGTCCACGAATAGAGGTTTAATCCCTCTGATAGATTGCACTAGAAAATCTATCAGAAGTTTTCTACGAAGAGAATAAACGAATTTGATTCTCTATTCCAGACTGCAATTCAAAATCACAGACCGAAATTTCTCACGCAGAGAAGGGAGGGGGGCGGCCGAATTTCTTTTGAGAGAGCTAGGGTTTTCGATTTTCTGTCTCTCAAATTATGACCAGTTGTGTGTAATTTCTGTACTGCAATAACTTATTTATAATGCAGGCCACTAACACCTTAGGGCCCATTAGTCATAAGTTGAGGCCCGACAAGCAAAGCCCGCATGTTCAAAAATTAATATAAAATTCATCGTGACTCCGATTGATAAACCGATTTACCAATGTGCACAGAAACCATTTCTGCACATTTTAAAGTCAAGATAAATTTTCCTGAATCCGAATTCAGTGGTTTCCAAAAATGTACATCCCTATGTCATTTTAGGAAATCCTACTCCCTTACTCTTATTTAAGAAGTCCAACTTCTTTATTCATTAAATTTAACTCTTTAAATTTAACTATCTCAACGGGGATTAAAACTCCATTACACTGTGTGACCCTCAATGGTTCAGGGATACAGCTAGCCGTGGGCTCACAACTCCTTGTGACTCGGAACAACGATTTCCGACTTGCCCAACAAATCATGGTAAAGCGCCTAGCAACATCGCCCCATGATTCCCTAGGTATCTCTGATAGTGCCTACAAGAACCAGTAGATTTTGGTTAGCGTACAGTACGGTCCCTTCATCCATATATCCCGATCGAATCAACAACCATTGGTATATCGAGAGTCGCTCAAGATTCGATAACTATGCAATACATCTTGAAGATCAAATTAGTGACATCGCATGTGCTACTAAGAAACCATTTCTTAAATCACATCAAGTACTCTGGCCAGAGATTCGTCACACTAATATCTCCTCAGATCGCATAGGATATCCACACTCGCAAGTATGTGGTGAATCCTTGACAACAATGCATCGACTCCTATATGTGTTGTAACTGTACCCAATCCCGACACCTGATGACCCCCATAGAGTCGGTAAACGAGTCAAAGCACAGTACTAGCATATAGAGTCTCCATGATGTTTCAAGTAGTAAGGACTAATGGTGTACAACCAAAACCGTGGACTTTATCCACTCGATAAGTGATAACCACTTGGAAAGTCCGGATAGGGTAGTTCGATTATTCATCCTATGAATATCCATTTGCATGCTTCGAACATCTCCATGTTCCCTACCAATGAAACGTGGTACTCTGCATCGCAAATGCTAGTCTCAAACTCGAGCGATCCTTATCCTTATTATCGGACGGCTCAATCGACTAGGAACAGTTTAGAATATACAGTGACTATAAGATGTATTTCATGATAGACATCCCCATGTTCTACCACATCTTACATACACTATAGTATATTCAAGGTCTTTATCAAAACAACAATAGTATATCATAATATAACAATATGAAGAAAGATAAAGTCATTGCCATTAATAAAAGTGTAAATTATATTAAACAAAAGATCGTTTGTACAAAGAGTCATCAAAGCCCATAGCCACAAGTTGGCTCACTGGGCACCCACTCTTTCACCATTTGCCATATCTCATAGTCATACCATGCAGCTATGGCAATAAGGATTCTTATGGACTTGAACATTGCAACTGGTGAAAAGGTTTCATCATAGTCAACTCCTTGTCTTTGAGTATAACCTTTTGCCACCAATCGCGCCTTGTAGGTCAATACCTTACCATCAGGCCCAAGATTTCTCTTGTAGATCCATTTACACCCTATTGGAACAATTCCATCGGGAGGATCTACTAAAGACCAAACTTGGTTTGTATGCATCGAATCTATTTCCGACTGCATAGCTTCAAGCCATAAATTTGAATCCGCATCAAAAATTGCTTCCTTGAAGTTTCTTGGATCACATCCAACATCGGGTTCATCTTGATCCCCTTCAAGAAGAAGACCATATCGAATAGGAGGTCTAGAAGTCCTCTCGGATCTTCTAGGTATAGGCGTGTCCAGCAATGGTTCCTGAGGTGTGGGATCGTTATTTTGTATTTCGGGTTCTTCTCGAATTTCTTCGAGTTCCATCATCTCGCCTTTCTTATCCAATAAGAACTCCTTCTCCAAGAAGGTGGCATTCCTTGAAACAAACACCTTTGTTTCAGCAGGATAATAGAAATAATATCCGATTGAATTCTTTGGATACCCTACAAAATAACATAAGCTGGATCGACTATCCAACTTATCTCCCACTGTCCGCTTCACGTAAGCAGGACATCCCCAAATCCTCAAGTACGAATACTTAGGAGCTTTGCCATTCCATAACTCGTATGGTGTTTTGTCCACTGCTTTAGTGTGGACGTTGTTCAACAACAATACCGCCGTTTCAAGCGCATAGCCCCAAAATGAAGGTGAAAGCTCAGTGAAGCTCATCATGGACCGAACCATGTCCAACAAAGTTCGATTACGACGCTCCGATACACCATTAAGCTGTGGTGTCATAGGAGGAGTCCACTGAGAGAGAATCCCATTCTCTTTTAGATAGTCCAAAAATTCGGTACTTAAGTATTCTCCACCTCGATCCGATCGAAGTGCTTTAATACTTTTACCAAGCTTGTTTTCTACTTCAGCCTTGAATTCTTTGAACTTTTCAAAAGCTTCAGACTTATATTTCATTAAATATAAATACCCATACCTCGAATAATCATCAGTAAAGGTAATGAAGTAGGTGTGGCCATATTGAGTACCAACTCTAAATGGACCACAAACATCTGTATGGATCAAATCCAACAGATTTTGACTACGCTCAGGTTTCCCCTTAAAAGGAGATTTAGTCATTTTTCCTTTCAGGCAGGATTCACAAGTAGGTAGAGAGTTAATATCAGACATATCAAACATGCCCTCTCCCACTAGCTTGTTCATCCTCCTTGAGGAAATATGACCTAACCTAGCATGCCAAAGGTTTGCCGGGTTTTGGCTATCGATTTTCCTTTTGTTTGTTGTTGCCGGTTTATCAACATAATTTATTGGAACGTCTTTTAGTTTTAAGTTGTATAGATCGTTTTCAAGTTGTCCATTTCCAATCAAACATTCATTCTTGTAAATATTGCAAATCCCATTCACAAAATTGCAAGAATAACCATCTCTATCAAGCATAGAAACAGAAATAATGTTTTTAATCAAATCCGGAACAAATAAAACATCTCTTAAAAGTAACTTAAAACCGTTCTGCAAAATTAAATAAACATCTCCCACGGCTTTAGCTTCAACTCTGGAACGATTTCCGAGCCTCAGCTGGGTCTCACCCATTCTAAGCCTGCGACTTCTTGTCATCACCTGCAAATCATTGCAAATGTGAGATCCACATCCGGTATCCAATACCCAAGAAGTAGTATTAAGTGAAACATTTATTTCAATATAGAACATACCCTTCGCAGTTCGCAACTGCTCTAGATATTCCTTGCAGTTACGCTTCCAATGACCGGGCTTCTTGCAGTAATGGCAAACATCCTTGGATTTTTCCATGTTTGAAGCCTTTCTCTTGTACTTCTTCTCGGGTTCGATTTTCTTGGGTGGGGCAGAACGTTTCTTGCCCTTTGTACTTGGCCCCTTCTTAGCAGAAGAAGAGGAGCCCACCAAGAAAGCCGGTTTTTCCTTCTTTAATGTGGATTCATATGTCACAAGCATATTGACCATCTCTTCAAGGGAGGCCTCTATCTTGTTCATATTGAAATTCACCACAAATCCGTCAAACGAAGAAGGAAGAGACAGAAGT
The DNA here is from genome assembly GCF_033568475.1 of Henckelia pumila. NCBI lineage: Eukaryota > Viridiplantae > Streptophyta > Magnoliopsida > Lamiales > Gesneriaceae > Henckelia > Henckelia pumila. Next base: position 168,903,088 of record NC_133123.1, read on the forward strand.
AGTAAGTCCACGTTGAGTTCATGCTCCAACACCAAATCAAGGGTTACCAACTTCTGTATGAGCCAAATCACTCGTACCCCATGATCACGGACCGAAGTCCCTTCACGCATGCGACACGTCATTAGCTCCTTTACAGTAGAGAACCTTTCAGCCCTCGATTGAGCCCCAAAAAGTTCCTTGAGTTGAACGTGAATGTCAGCAGCATTCACGGTGTCCTCAAATCGCCTCTGGAGTTCATCAGACATCGAGGCTTGCATATAGCATTTGGTCTTGATATCATGGTCCCACCATGTATCAAGTTTGGCTAACTCCTCCGGACTTACGTCAGCTGGTGCTTCCTTCGGAGGAGATTTTTTTAACACGTAGAGCATCTTCTCCGAAGTCAAGACAATCTTCAACTTACGGAACCATTCCGTATAGTTTGCGCCAGTCAACTTATTTTGTTCGAGGATCGAGAATAGTGGATTATGCGAATTCATCTTATGAAATACTGAAAAGAAACAGACAAATATCAGTGATTGTTTAAGCAATTTACTAAGACATAAAATGGGCGATATTTATTTTATGAATCTCACTCCCATTATTTTAACGATTTCACTACCCTCTAGTGAAAACGGGAAACTGTTTTCCTTAGTGAGAACATGGAGTCCAATTGACAATCTATGGTCCCGAATAATATCAGCCAACCATAATTTCAAAAGGTAGAGCCCAATTGCTTCCAAAGCAACCTCCATGTTTTTACCTCATGTCCAATAAGGGCCCAATAATATGACGCCGTTTATTGTGACATGTCAAGATGACCCATCAATATTAAGTTGTGATGGACGGTCGCCATGTGGATCCCCCAATAATATGAGCCGATCCCATGGGAGTTCCACCCAACTTACAACATGTGTCGATCCAATGTACAGCTTTCCGACGAACGGGCCCCCCCAATAATATGAGCCGGACCGTATCCGCGGGTAGCATCTCATACATTTATCGTTGATGGAAGGTAGGAACATTTAAACAAATTTAAATTTCCTTTATTTATCTTGATATCAATTTTAAATCATATTTAAAATGAGGGATTTTTAATTATAAAAATTTGTCTCATCATTTTTAAAATTTTGTATGCTTGTCGGATTCACACAATTTTGTCTAAAACATGCATACAACTATAATATCACATATTATATAGGATGATCGATTCCATTTCTAATCGACCCGTGGTTGCCAATCACGAGTCTTAGTCCAATCCGACAATTATATAGGTAATATGCAGTATGCAATGCAATCCTATTACATTTGCTTCCAATTTACATTTCTTCTGTCTTTATTGTCTGCTGGGCCCACCTCCATCTTCAAATCTTGATCTCCCACTAAATCTAATGTATTTACAATAAATAACAATGACAAGTAGGGGATACATTTTAAGGGGTGGGAACGGGCCATAAACCAAGCCCACTTTTATTACATATGACATTCATATTGGGCCATAAACCAGGCCCATTAATAAAACCAACAACAATAAAACAAATGTAAATTCCTAACATACACCTACAAAATTTGTCATGGCAATCGATCATCCTTATCCAATAACATTTAATTCAAAATTAATTTATTGGATAACATGCAATGGAAATTTAAATTTAAAATGATAAAATCATATTTCATACATAAAATATTATTTTATATACAAAATCATATTTTATCTTTTTATCAAATAAAATCATATTTTATCTATAAAATCCAATTTTATACATAAAATCATATTTTACTCAATATATCCATAAGATCATATCTTATCATCAATTGTACCAAAAATAATTAATTTCAAAATTCAATTTAACGGATAAAATATTTAAATTTTCCAAAAATTCAAATTTATCCAAAAATCAATTTTAAAATTTTCGGACTCGAACAATTCGATCCGATGCCTCGTGGACCAATCAAAACAATTTTCGATCGGACCAAAAATAGAATTTTAACATATTAAAATTTAATTTAAAAATCAAAAAATAATTTTTCCCGCGGGCCGCCCTGGACATTCCCGGGCTGCCCGCGCCCCGTAGGGCTCGGGCCGGGCAGCCCGGCTACCCCTAGGGCAGCGACGATAGCTGCCCTGTGCAGCGCCGTGCGCCGCCCTGTGCGCTGCCTGGGGCAGCGACGATCGCTGCCCTGCCCCGGGCAGCGATCCAATCGCTGCACGGGTTTTTGCCCGAAAAAAAATAAATTTTATTTTTAAATATTTATTTTGTTTCAAAAACCGAGGCTTAAAAATTTTTTGTACAATCGATTAATTTAATCGCTTGATCTGAGCAACCTGACTCTGATACCACTGTTGGAGAACGCGGCGATCAGATCAATTAGGATTGATACCCGGTGCAGCGGAAGTTTAAAAATTTTTGTATGGAACGATTCCATAATAGGTATCAACCTTACGATTAAATTGTGTGTGTAAAAATTAAATAACAATTATAAAATTTTTACCTTTAATCTCGAATCGAGATTTTGGACACCAACAGATTTCTCTGCTCTCGTTGTATATCCCTGGAACTGATGGACGAACTGTTCTTCAATCAGGTCCATGAACGGATATTTAATCCCTCTGATAGATTGCACTAGAAAATCTATCAGAAGTTTCTACGAAGAGATTAATGAATTTGATCCGTTAAACCAGACTGTAATTCAAAATCACCGGCTGGATTTCTTTTCGAGCAAAGGGAGAGGGGGCGGCCACCTTTTAGAAAATTAACTAGGGTTTTCGAAAATTCTTGTGACCTGTTGTGTGTAATTTCTGTACTGCAATAACTTATTTATAATGTAGGCCACTAACAGCTTAGGGCCCATTAGTCATAAGTTCAAGCCCGACAAGCAAAGCCCGCATGTTCAGAAATTAATATAAAATTCATCGTGACTCCGATTGATAAATCGATTTCACCAATGTGCAGAGAAACCATTTCTGCACCTTTTAAAGTCAAGATAAATTTTTCTGAATCCGAATTCAGTGATTTCCCAAAATGGCCATCCCTATGTCATTTTAGGAAATCTTACTCCTCTACTCTTAAATAAGAAGTCCAACTTCTTTGTTCATTAAATTTAACTCTTTAAATTTAACTATCTCAACGGGGATTAAAAATCCATTACACTGTGTGACCCTCAATGGTTCAGGGATACAGCTAGCCGTGGGCTCACAACTCCTTGTGACTCGGAACAACAATTTCCGACTTGCCCATCGAATCATGGTAAGAGCGTCTAGCAACATCGCCCCATGATTCCCTAGGTATCACTGATAGTGCCTACAAGAACCAATAGATTTTGGTTAGCGTACAGTACGGTCCCTTCATCCATATATCCCGATCGAATCAACAACCATTGGTATATCGAGAGTCGCTCGAGATTCGATAACTATGCAATACATCTTGAAGATCAAATAGTGACATCGCATGTGCTACTAAGAAACCATTTCTTAAACCACATCATGTACTCTGGCCAGAGATTTGTCACACTAATATCTCCTCAGATCGCATAGGATATCCACACTCGCAAGTATGTGGTGAATCCTTGACAACAAAGCATCGACTCCTATATGTGTTGTAACTGTACCCAATCCCGACACCTGATGACCCCAATAGAGTCAGTAAACGAGTCAAAGCACAGTACTAGCATATAGAGTCTCAATGATGTTTCAAGTAGTAAGGACTAATGGTGTACAACCAAAACCGCGGACTATATCCACTCGATAAGTGATAACCACTTGGAAAGTCCGGATAGGGTAGTTCGATCATTCATCGTATGAATATCCATTTGCATGCTTCGAACATCTCTATGTTCCTTACCAATGAAACGTGGTACTCTGCATCGCAAATGCTAGTCTCAAACTCGAGCGATCCTTATCCTTATTATCGGACGGCTCAATCGACTAAGAACAGTTTAGAATATACAGTGACTATAAGATGTGTTTCATGATAGACATCCCCATGTTCTACCACATCTTACATACACTATAGTATATTCAAGGTCTTTATCAAAACAACAATAGTATATCACAATATAACAATATGAAGGAAGATAAAGTCATTGCCATTAATAAAAGTGTAAATTATATTAAACAAAAGATTGTTTATACAAAGAGTTATCAAAGCCCTTAGCCACAAGTTGGCTCACCGGGCACCCACTCTTTCACTTACCTCTTCCGTTGGAATACACCTACGAATGATAACATCTGCATAGATCTTAAACAGAAAATGATCTTCCCACAAAAAATATTTCAACTCTGAGAAAAATTTCTTTTTCTGTTGATAAGTTAAATGCGAGGGGAGAAACTTACTTGACAGATAGTTAACGATGTATGCATACCATGGTATTTTTGTTACCTCAAACAGCTGCTCGTCTGTAAAATCATCATGAATTATTTGCGTTTCAGCTCTTTGATTTTCCAAGCATGAAAGGTGGTCTGCAACTTGATTCTCTGATCCCTTCCTGTCAATAATTTTTAGATCAAACTCTTGTAACAATAAAACCCAACGAATTAACCTGGGTTTAGCATCCTTTTTGCTCATCAAATACTTTAACGCTAAATGATCCGTGTGAACGATGACTTTGCTTCCCACCAAATAAGATCTAAATTTATCCAAGGCAAACACTACTGCGAGAATTTCTTTTTTGGTGGTTGCATAATTCAGTTGGGCGGCTGACAGGGTGATACTGGCGTAGTAAATCACATGAAGTACTTTGTCCCTCTTTTGTCTAAGCACGGCTCCCAATGCAGTGTCACTGGCGTCACACATCAACTCAAACGGTAAATCCCAGTCAGGCACTACTATCACTGGTGCAGTTATCAATTTCTGCTTCAAAATTTGAAAAGCCTGTAAACACTCAGCAGAAAAAATAAATGGCCCCTCTTTGATTAACAGATTAGTAAGTGGTTTAGCAATAGAAGAAAAATCCTTAATAAATCTCCTATAGAAACCCGCATGCCCAAGAAAATTCCGAATTCCTTTCAAATTCGTGGGAGGTGGAAGTTTTTCAATTACTTCAAGTTTTGCTCTGTCCACCTCCACACCTACCTCAGACACTTTATGTCCTAAAGCAATGCCCTCTCTCACCATGAAGTGGCATTTTTCCCAATTCAACACAAGATTACTCTCCTCATATCTCTGCAACACTTTTTTCAGATTAAATAAACATGCATCAAACGACGATCCAACCACAGAGAAATCATCCATAAACACTTCTATAAACTTTTCAACCATATCATGAAAAATAGCCATCATACACCGCTGAAAAGTGGCAGGGGCATTACACAAACCAAACGACATCCGTTTATATGCAAAAGTACCATAAGGACATGTAAAAGTGGTTTTATGTTGGTCCTCAGGTGCTATAGGAATTTGCATATATCCGGAATAACCATCCAAAAAAGAATAAAATGCATGCCCTGCAAGTCTCTCAACCATCTGATCAATAAAGGGAAGGGGGAAATGATCCTTACGGATGGCATCATTCAATTTCCTATAATCAATACAAACCCGCCACCCCATAACAGTTCTAGTAGGAATCAATTCATTATTTGCATTTTCAATTACAGTCATCCCTCCTTTTTTAGGCACTACTTGAATTGGACTCACCCATTCACTATCAGATATAGGATAGATAATACCTGCATCAAGGAGCTTGATTACCTCCTTTTTCACTACTTCTTGCATAGTCGGGTTGAGTCGCCTCTGTGGTTGAGTAGATATCTTGTGCTCCGCTTCCATCAATATTTTGTGCATGCACATGGTTGGACTAATCCCCTTGATATCGGCCACGCTTATGTGTTCTCGAATCACCCGCAACAGTTTTTCCTCCTCACAACCTGTCAAAGAAGATTAACAAATTACTGGAAGTTTATCATTCTTTAATAAATACAAATATTTCAAATGAGAAGGGAGTGTTTTCAGTTCAAGAGTAGGGGGCTCCTCGGTGGATGGATTCAATGGTTTTGGAGTATGGTTAAGTTCCCCCATCTTGGTATTGATGAGTCTGTCGAAGGGCAAACTCCAATCCAAATACCGTGCTACTTCATGAACTTCCTCACTAACATGTTCTTCATCAGTTGTACTTGTCAAACATATTTCAAATGGATCTACGGACAACTGTTCCTGCAGAGAACACTCAACCAAATCATCAGTAATATCAATTCTGAAACAATCAGAATTTTCTGCAGGATATCGAATGCCTTGAAAAACATTAAATATAACTTTTTCATCATTCATACGCAACATCAACTCTCCCTTATGCACATCAATCAATGCTTTTCCAGTGGCTAAGAATGATCTACCCAAAATAAGAGGTATCTCACGATCCTCTTCCATATCAAGCACAACAAAGTCCACTGGAAATATGAACTTATCAACCTTAACTAACACATCCTCTACAATCCCCCTTGGATATTTTATAGATCTGTCAGCTAATTGCAGGGAGATAGTAGTTGGCTTAAATTCACCAATTCCTAGCTTTTCAAAACATGAATAAGGCATAAGATTAATACTTGCACCTAAATCACATAAAGCCTTGTTAAAAAATGATTTTCCAATAGTGCATGGAATTGAAAAGCTACCGGGATCCTTAAGTTTCGGAGGGAGTTTATTTTGTAATATAGCTGAACATTCCTCCGACAACTTCACAGTTTCAAAATCCACAAGTTTTCTTTTGTTAGAAAAAATCTCTTTCAAAAATTTTGCATAACTGGGCATTTGAGCCAAAGCGTCTGCAAAGGGAATATTAATATGAATCTTTTTGAAAATCTCTAAGAATTTTGCAAATTGATTATCTAATTGCAGTTTCTTTACTCTTTGTGTAAGGGAAGTTTACTCAAATCAATATTCTCATTAATAATTGGGTGAGAGGACTTACCTTTCTTGCCCGTAGGCATCGAGTCTGACTGCTTTGGTCCTTCCTCTAGCCCTTTTTCCTTGATTATCTCACTTGCTTCCTCATCCTCAGTATTCTTCTCCACAGTATCTGCTTGCGATCTAGTCACCGCCAGAATAGCATTGACAGCTGGCCTGTTTGACAGTTGTGTTGCTATCTGGCTCATCTGCATTTCTAACTTCTGCAACATTGCCTCCTGATTCTGTAGACAGGTCTCAGTAACAGCTACATATTTCATCATGATTTCTTCAAAGGAGGGCTTCTTATAGACTGGCTTCGATGTATTAGCTATAGGATCTGCAGCTTTTCATGAGAAGTTTGGATGGTTCTTCCAGCCAGGATTGTAAGTATTGTTGTAGGGATTGTACTGTTGTCTACCTTGATTCCCCATAAAATTCGCTGCATCAACTTCAAATAGTTGCTGTTCGTCAGGCTATTGACTTTGCACTTGATTGGCTGAAGATGTCTGCATAACTGCCATCTGATGAGTAAGAGCATCGATATTGGCATTCAGTGCTGTTAGTGCATTGACTTCTAGTACTCCAGCCTTTTTCTCCTTTTTAGCATCTGGCCATCCAATGTTGCTTTCAGCCATATTTCCAATGATTTCCCATGCTTCTGCCGGTGTCTTCCTGAATAGACTTTCGTTAGCCGCGACATCCAACATGGATCGAACAGATTGATCAGTCCCATTGTAGAAAGTCTGAGTCTGCTGGCTCTGAGTAAGATTATGTTGAGGACACATCTTCAACATCTTTTTGAACCAATTCCAAGCAGCATGTAAAGATTCAGCTTCCTTCTGCCTGAATGAGATGATATCGGAGAACAGTTTTGCCATCTTCGTGGGAGGAAAATATTTATTCATAAAAGTCTGAACAAGTTGGTTCCATGTAGTGATTGAACCAGCAGGCAGATCATCTAGCCACTCAGCAGCTTCTCCTTGTAGAGAGAATGGGAATAACCGCAGTCGCACTGCATCAGATGTTACCCCATTCACCTTGAATATGTCTCAGATCGACAGAAAATGCTCCTTATGAGCGTAGGGGTCTTCCACAGACGTGCCCCCAAATCTAGCTTGCAGTTGGATCAGCTGAATAGTAGAGGGTTTCAGCTCAAAATTGTTCGCCTCAACATTGGGGCAAACTATGCTAGATCCATAGCCTTCAGTTGGTGGACGGATAATATCCCAAACAGTACAGTTGTCCGCCATCTCTATTTCAGATTCAGATTCTGACTCTAGTTCAAGATTGATAGATTTCTTGGCTTTTCGGATCCTGCTAAGCGTTCGTTCGATCTCCAAATAAAGTGGTAGTAATTTCCTTGATCGAATGCTATGCATGCACAACAGAAGGTACCTGAAAATCACCAAGAAATTATAGTCAGAATTTAAGAAAATAAATAAGGTCTAATGTCAAGCGAAATAAAAATTCTGATATCAAACAGTCCCTGGCAACGGCGCCAAAAACTTGACCGGATAAATCGGTATGATTAAAAATCAACTGGCAAGCGTACCATGTCAAATTATAGATAGTGAATAAAATTCGAATGTCGAACTCACATGGACTGTATAATTATGACTACCAGAACATATTTATTTTTACTTAATCTAGACTAATAAAAAATAGCGATTCAGATTTTAAACTAAAAATTAAGATTGCAACTAAAATTAAATTAATTAAAATGCAGCAGAAATTTGGATTAATTCAAATATGGGAAAAAGATCGATCAAGGACTCACGTAGGTACCAGACAATTCATGTAACAAGCAGTCGATCTAAGACATCAGACTTAATTTTAATTCACGGGAATTTTCCTAATTTGTTCGAAGGACTATTTCTAGAACAATCAAACCTATTCAAATATTGATGAACTAATCTTTCGTAATTCTAATCAAATTTGAATGCATGAATAACTGTGAAAATTCAGTAAACACCTAAACCGCATAATGAAACCGAATTCTATTTCTAGTCGGTTTTACACTATGTTGATTATCGAAGTGATCAAAATTGAAACCTCCTCTGTCGAATTGGAATCAATTAACATGCAAGCAAATAACTGGCCAGGAAATTCACAAGACAAATATAAATTCGATAAACAATAAAATCAAATTAAGTCTGAAAATCTCAAATAAACATATCAAGTTTTATACATAAATTGTCTGGCCCTGTAGCGACCCTACCCGGATCCACTACCTAATCAGAGTGATTAGCGCAAGAAATAATAATTAAAGCATTAAATAGCGGATAATTCCAAAGTACAACAAATCCAATCGGCAGAATACAACCGACGATAGAAACAGTGTATAATTCTTTATACAACCAAATCAAAATTAGGGTATTAGAATCCCTAACAAACTACCTCTGCACGATAGCAATCTCAACCCTGCTGGGAACCACCGGGACCGTCCAGCCTCAGACCTGACCCGCCACAAGGTACACAATACCCAAATACAGGGGCGTGAGCTAGAACGCTCAATACGGAAGCAATGATATAAATACAAATATGAGCATGCACATGACTTTAAAAATCAGGGTTAAATCACTTTACTCATGGCGCCTGGAATACACAGTACTGGGCAAGAGAGCGACTCCGCGTGGTACTCGTATATTCCCAAGACACGAATCCTCAGGAAGAATTTCCTCAACTGATAGAAACTGTCATGACTCACATCGTACCCGATGCAGTCTCCGTAAAAACATATGCATGTGCTAAAAACAGTAAAACATAGCCAATACAGCACATACATCATGCATCACACACACATGTATAAATATCATGCCGGCTATCTAGGTCAGTACTTACGTACCTCTAACACTGCAGGTCAACTCCTACCACACCCATCTAGGTCCAAAGCCTACAAGTCTGCTCTACTGCGTCTACACATGCAAAAGTCCATGCATTACTATAAACGCTCTAAAAGCCTTAACTAAGCTATTTCATACTCCTAAATATTTTTAGGAAGCCAAATTATACCTTCGTCCGTCGTCAGCCCGCTGGGGTAGAATCGTCTCAAAACCTAGGCACACCTCCGCTACGACGCCGAGATCGCTAGGAAACTTCCGGATTCCAATAGGATTCCTAGAACTCTGTAGATCTAAGTAATAAGGTTCAAAAACCAGAGGAAAGGAGGGGAAATCGGTGCACAGAATGAGAGCTCGGACCCCTTATTTATAGACGGCGATCGGAACGTCCGATCCCGGTTCGGACCGTCCGAACTTGATCGAAACCTCCGATCGCACCTTCGGAGCGTCCGATCGCTCAATATTACGTCAGCCATGATGTCACTTTGCTGACGTAAATGATGACGTGTGCCCTGGTCCAGATCGGAGCTTCCGATCTTGCCGACGGAGCTTCCAATCTCGATCGGAGCCTCCGATCCTGGCACGGAGCTTCCGATCCACTTCGGATCGTCCGAACTCCTCTTCGGACCGTCCGATCTATCTTGGACTATTTAGGCATAATTTAGTAATTAATTACCTTAATTACCTTGTTTAATTGCGGGTTACTACATTCTCCCCCACTTAAGAAATTTCGTCCTCGAAATTACATCTTAAGGAAAACATAGTACGCAAAATCAATGCTCTTATTACAACTGAACAATATACATTCGATACAACAGAGTACAAAATCTTAAAACAACTCGGGGTGCTCGGCTAACATCCGACTCTCCAACTCCCAAGTAGCTTCCTCTGTACCTCTGCGTTGCCACTGTACCATCACCAACGGTATGCACTTGTTACGAAGCACCTTGTCCTTCCTGTCGAGAATCCTGAGAGGTTTCTCCACATATGACAAATCGTGGTCTAGTTGCACCTCAGTCGGACGCAAGATGTGGGACTGATCCGCCACGTACTGTCTCAACAAAGACACGTGAAACACATCATGAATCTTCGAAAGATTCGGTGGCAAGGCTAGACGATAAGCCACGTCTCCAACTTTCTCGAGAATCTCGAAAGGACCAATAAATCTTGGTGACAACTTACCCTTGAGACCAAACCTCATCACCTTCCGGAAAGGTGATACACGCAAGAATACATACTCTCCTTCTTCAAAATGAAGTGGCCTACGGTGAGTGTTCGCGTAGCTAGCCTGTCGATCCTGGGATGCCTTAATCCTGCGTCGGATCAATTCTACTGCATCAGTCATCTGCTGAATCATCTGAGGACCCTCCACCTGCCGCTCACCAACCTCGTCCCAAAACAAAGGTGTACGACAACGACGTCCATAAAGAGCCTCAAATGGTTCCATGCCAATGCTGCTATGGTAGCTATTGTTATAAGCGAACTCCACCAATGGCAAATGATCGTGCCATGCTGGGCCAAAATCCATTACGGTAGCTCAAAGCATGTCCTCGAGAGTACGGATAGTCCTTCCGATTGTCCATCAGTCTCTGGATGATACGCTGTGCTCAAACTCAAAGTGGTACCAAGAGCACGCTGAAAGCTCCCCCAAAATCTTGAGGTGAAACAAGGATCTCTGTCGCTCACAATACTCAGTGGAATACCATGCAAACGGACAATCTCTTGCACATACAGCCGTGCCATCCTGTCGAAGGTGAAATCCCGGTTATATGGTAAGAAATGCGCGGATTTCGACAATCGGTCAACAACAACCCAAATCGCGTCGCAATTCCTGAAAGACATAGGCAAGTGGGTGACAAAGTCCATCGTCACATGCTCCCACTTCCACTCAGGAATATCGAGATTGTGAAGTAGACCTCCGGGTCGACGATACTCTGCCTTGACCTGCTGACACACAAGGCATCGGGACACGAACTGATAAACGCTGCGCTTCATTCCTTTCCACCAAAATCGAGTACGTAGATCCTTGTACATCTTCATGCTGCCAGGATGTACTGAGAACCTACTATGATGAGCTTGCGATAAGATCTCGTCTCTAAGTATGGAATCGTCAGGCACAACCACACGGCCAGAAAGACACAACAAAACATCCGCCTGAAAATGGAAACGAGCTGAATTCTCACCCTCAGTGAATCGGGAAAATCTCTGAATCTTGGGATCAACACCTTGTGCCTCACGAATACGTCTATACAAGGCTGGATCGGCAAGCACAGACGCAACACGAACTCCCTGTTGTTCCTTCTTATGACGGAAAGTGAAACCCAAGGAACAACACTCTTCGACCATTCGTGAAGAGAAGCATCGGTGTGGACTACGAAACCACCAGATCCAGTCGGCAAGGATAGTACTAGAGCAGTCGTCAATCGATGTCTCAACTCACGAAAACTATCTTCGCACGCGAAAGACCACTCAAAAGAAACATCCTTTCGCGTCAACTGTGTCAAAGGCCTGGCTATCTGAGAGAAATTCTCCACGAATCGACGGTAGTATCCGGCCAAACCCAAGAAACTACGAATCTCAGATGCTGTCGTCGGGCGCGACCAATTAAGAATAGCCTCTGTCTTGCTAGGATCCACTGATACTCCATCTCTAGAAATGACATGACCAAGGAACACAACTCGGTCAATCCAGAAGTCACACTTGCTGAGCTTAGCATAAAACTGATGCTCTCGCAAGGTCTGTAAAACAGTACGAAGATGAAAGGCATGCTCATCCATGCTACGAGAATACACAAGGATGTCATCGATGAACACTACAACAAACTTATCCAAGAGCTCTCGGAAAACCCTGTTCATCAAATCCATGAAAACAGCTAGAGCATTCGTCAGACCAAATGGCATCACTAAGAACTCATAGTGCCCATATCGAGTACGAAATGCTGTCTTCGAAACATCCTCGTCTCTAACTCGCAACTGATGATACCCAAAACGCATGTCGATCTTGGAATAGACAGTAGTACCCTGCAATTGATCAAACAGATCGTCAATCCGCGGGAGAGGATACTTGTTCTTTACTGTCACTTTGTTCAACTGACGATAGTCAATGCACAAACGCATCAAACCATCCTTCTTCTTGACGAATAGAACCGGGGCTCCCCAAGGTGAAACACTGGGTTGAATGTAGCCCTTATCAAGAAGATCCTGCAACTGCTGCTGCAACTCTCGCATCTCAGATGGAGCTAATCGGTACGGTGCTCGGGAAATCGGCGCTGTCCCTGGCAACAAGTTAATGCCAAACTCGATCTCTCGCACAGGTGGTAACCCTGGAATCTCGTCGGGAAACACATCCGGGAACTCACTGACTACTGGTATCTCCTCCATGTCCGGACACTCTAAGGATGCATCAATCGCATAGATCAGGTAGCCTTTCCCGCCAGACTCTAAAGCACGTCGGGCTTTCAGAGCAGAAACCACTGGCATTGGGGGTCGCGCTCCCTCACCATAGAAATGCCAAGCATCCTCAGCCTCGGGGCAAAACTGGACAAATCTCTGGTAGCAATCCACTACCGCTCGATACGAAGTCAGAAGATCAATCCCGATGATACCATCAAAGTCATCCATTGCTAAAACCATCAGGTTAGTGCTCAATAGATGTCCCTCAAATCCCAAAATACAACCCAAAACAAGACGCTTAGCTAAGACTTCCTGACCCATCGGAGTCAAAACCGCTAACAAGACGTCTAAGGAAACAAAAGGTAATCTATGCCTCTTAACAAACCGAGCTGATATGAATGAATGCGAAGCACCAGTATCGATCAAAAGATAAGCAGGAAAACCGCACAAACTAAAAGTACCTACAATCATGTTCTCACTGTCTGCCTGAGCCTGCTCCTGGTTCAGCGCAAACACCTGCCCCTGAGCACGCGGGCGCGATGACTGTCCTCTCGAAGAAGACTGAGAATGATGTCGATGCGATGGCTGTGACTGCTGACGCTGCTGCTGATACTGCGGTGGCTGATAGATAGTGGTCTGAGAACCACCAACACTCCCCGAACCACTCACTGTACCGGCCAAAGTGGGACAATCTCTTTTCATGTGAACCTCCTGGCCGCACTGAAAACAAACACTAGTGATATGAGGACACGGTCCTGGGTGATGCTTCCGTTTGCACTGACGACAACGTCGTGAATCACCAAAATGATGAACACCGCCAGATCCGGAAGAAGAAGAAGAAGTACCACCCTGTCTCTTAAAAGACTGTGCCCTTGGACCCAAAGAGCTAGATGGTCTGGATGCAGAAGATCCGAAAGTCCTATTCCTCTACAGACTGTCCTCTGCCTGGTGACAATTGTTCACCAAATTCTCGAAGTTCTTCTCTCTGCCCACGGCAACCAACTGATGAATGTCAGGGTTAAGGCCCTGAAGAAATAGATCATGCATCATCTCTGAGCTACTCGCAATATGGAGACTTAAAGAAAGAAGCTCAAAGAATTTCTGCTGGTACTCATCAATGGTCATAGTACCCTGTCGCAAACTCAGCAACTCGCTCGCCTTCGTCTGACGCAAAGCTGGAGGAAAGTAATGCTTCTCGAAGGAAGACTTAAACTCAGCCCAAGTAGCGGTACCCCTGGCGGCAATAAATGGAGTAGAAGTAGCTCTCCACCACCTCTTCGCATTTCCCTCTAGAACAAAAGCTAAAGTCTCCATCTTCTGGGCTTCAGTACACTGATACTCCCGAAAACAACTCTCCATACGCTCCAACCAGTCCTCAGAAACTGCAGGAGCCTCGCCACCCACCAATGTCTTAGGAGCCATCTGAAGAAAACGGTTCATACTAAAACGCCTATGATCCCCATGATGATGTCTACGGTGATGTCTCTTTGGTGGATCACCCCAAAGACCATCGCTAGCCTGACTCTCGTAATCATCATCTGCCATCTGTCAATAACAACAGACAAATCTTAAAATCCGCTTTACTAATTCCCAGTTGCAATGCGCTGTGATACCAATGAATGTAGCGACCCTACCCGGATCCACTACCTAATCAAAGTGATTAGCGCAAGCAATAATAATTAAAGCGTTAAATAGCGGATAATTCCAAAGTACAACAAATCCAATCGGCAGAATACAACCGACGATAGAAACAGTGTATATTTCTTTATACAACCAAATCAAAATTAGGGTATCAGAATCCCTAGCAAACTACCTCTGCACGGTAGCAACCTCAACCCTGCTGGGAACCACCGGGACCGTCCAGCCTCAGACCTGACCCGCCACAAGGTACACAATACCCAAACACAGGGGCGTGAGCTAGAACGCTCAATACGGAAGCAATGATATAAATACAAATATGAGCATGCACATGACTTTAAAAATCAGGGTTAAATCACTTTACTCATGGCGCCTGGAATACACAGTACCGGGCAAGAGAGCGACTCCGCATGGTACTCGTATATTACCAAGACACGAATCCTCAAGAAGAATTGCCTCGACTGATAGAAACTGTCATGACTCACATCATACCCGATGCAGTATCCGTAAAAACATATGCATGTGCTAAAAATAGTAAAACATAGCCAATACAGCACATGCATCATGCATCACACACACATGTATAAATATCATGCCGGCTATCTCGGTCAGTACTTACGTACCTCTAACACTGCAGGTCAACTCCTAGCACACCCGTCTAGGTCCAAAGCCTACAAGTCTGCTCTACTGCGTCTACACATGCAAAAGTCCATGCATTACTATAAACGCTCTAAAAGCCTTAACTAAGCTATTTCATACTCCTAAATATTTTTAGGAAGCCAAATTATACCTTCGTCCGTCATCAGCCCGCTGGGGTAGAATCGTCTCAAAACCTAGGCACACCTCCGCTACGACGCCGAGATCGCTAGGCAACTTCCGGATTCCCAATAGGATGCCTAGAACTCCGTAGATCTAAGTAAGAAGGTTCGAAAAACAGAGGAAAGGAGGGGAAATCGGTGCACAGAATGAGAGCTCGGACCCATTATTTATAGACGGCGATCGGAACGTCCGATCCCGGTTCGGACCGTCCGAACTCGATCGGAACCTCCGATCGCACCTTCGGAGCGTCCGATCGCTCAATATTACGTCAGCCATGACGTCACTTTGCTGACGTAAATGATGACGTGTGCCCTGGTCCAGATTGGAGCTTCCGATCTTGCCGACGGAGCTTCCGATCTCGATCGGAGCCTCCGATCCTGGCACGGAGCTTCCGATCCACTTCGGATCGTCCAAACTCCTCTTCGGACCGTCCGATCTATCTTGGACTATTTAGGCATAATTTAGTAATTAATTACCTTAATTACCTTGTTTAATTGCGGGTTACTACAGGCCCAATCACGTGGCCTTGATCGAATAAAAACTACTACTCACTAATAAACATAATTAATTAAAACAAAGTCTAAATTCATAAAATAAAGAAATACGAGAGTAGAAGAAAAACTGGAGAAATTTGTTCAGCAGCCTCCTAAGTTTCGCGCGTTCTCAAAAAGACAAAAAGTTCTCAAAAATAACAATAAACTTCTATTTATAGGGTCCTCGCCAATTATAATCCTCTTTGACCTATAAATCTTGAATACCACGCATCTCGAACATGCTCGCGCGCGCGCCCCTTTAAAAAATAGTGATCTCTCAAAAGCCTCGCGCGCGCGCGAGGAAGAAACTCGCGCGTGCGCGGCCTCCCTGCAACTCTCTGGTTATCTCTTCTGTGCGCGCGCGGGGCAGGAGCTCGCCCGCGAGCGCCTTGGCTTGAATGTCTCTGGGAATTGCTTCTGCGCACACGCGAGGAGTAGACCTCGCGCGCGCGCGCCTTGTCCGCATAGAAAGTTCCGAAATTTTTTATTTTCCTACAAAATTCAACCAGGTGAGTGTAATGCATGCAAATAAAATAAAATACTAACAAAACTCACGAAAATAAAATAAAAGCATGCAAAACAAATATAAAATAATACGAAAATAATGCATACTAAACTCAGTTATCAAAGCACTGCTATGATTCAATTTTGAAGTGGAAATACTCTTAAACATAATTAGATATGGTCCCTACATGGTTGGTATAAAAGTCATTATATGGTCTCACTCCCTAGAACAATAACATATAGAGAGATTGTTTATATGGCCATATATGATGGGTATAAAATCAAAATATGGTATCGCGCCTGTGGCGACCCCGGGCTCGTCTACTATAATCTCATGACTCATTAATAGGCATTGGAACTAAGCATAAGTAAACCAAATAAATTTTTTATTTTTTTTAAAAGACTGATCCACGCTCGATCGATAAAAATACACCGATCGAGCGAGCAAAAATCTGCCAAACTCTGTTTTTGTTTAAAAAGAGCTTCGCTCGCTCGATAACACTTCACCGATCGAGCGAGCAAAACTCTGCTCGAAATTCCAGAAGTTCTCTTGTGATGTACCTTGATATTTTCTTGTTATCTTCCAACATAGACTTCAAGGTAAAATAATTCTAAGCATACAAGAACAATATGTACATGGAAGATAACAACTTTATTCAATAACCAAACACACAAGATACTACATGTACTCAAGCTAAGTTCTAAGTTTGCAACAACTAGGTTTATACAAGATACAACCATGTACATACTATAAACATTAAACTTGAGTTGTTGACAGCAACTTCTACATTCTTAGCTCGGAACACCACTTCTCTATTCTTCCAACCGCTCATGACCTCCTACGACTCGGCCCTGAATCATCTGTTGCAATGCACCCACAAAACAAAGCAACAACCGAAAAACCCGATAAGTATAAAACTTAGTATAAAACAATGGAAACATATAATGAACATATATAGCAAGTTTCATGCATTTCCAATATATATCACAATTAGAACATGCAATGAAAATTGGCTAGGCTATAAAGGTTCAAGGCTTAATACACGACGCGGTTTAGATGCTAAAACGCATCACTCATCATCAGGCTCAAACTCATCACTGATGTTATAACCAAAGTCGAACTATCAATCTAAATACTCGTCATTGATACTTGATATCGAAATTTATAACTTATCGACGATATCGTGGCAAGGCTGAAATGAATGTTAGGCTCAACATATATAATAAGATGACATAACACACAATCATCTTATCCTAGCTCAACAAGCATGCTAAATTACTCAAGCAAGGCATAACCAGAGATATAAACATGTAATGCCAAGTAATGTGTGATTTAAGGGAATCGAGAAGGTGAACTCGTCTCGATGAAACATCCCCAACTCGATCATCATCGTATCATAACTTTTCTTGATAAGGAGCTAGCTAAATCCACAAGCTACAAAATACACAAGCTCTATCACAATTCTGCTCAAGTCAAACTCAAATATCAAAGTCTAAAACTCACCAACTTTGATCAAATCTATCCCGGTTCGAAGCTGGAGCTTCTCGAAGTCGATGTCTCTTCACTCAATCTGGAAATATAACATTATTAGTCTAAGAACATCAGCAATCAACTCCAATCTAGCTCGGCTCACTCAAATATGATCAAACTAAACCATTTCCAAACCAGCGGCGTAACGGTAACAAAACCGGTAACCGAAACTCATTTATAGCAATTCTAACCATCACATACACTTCCACTATAACACATATCAGCATAATATCAGAAGAAACTCAACATATCAATAGGCATAGGTTTCGAATTCTTGCTGGAAAATTCATAACAATTAAAAACGATAACCTTTATTCGATCCGAATTCGATATAATCATGCATACAAGCTCAAGAACGCATAGCCATAATCGAATTCCAAGTTCTCCCAACAACATATTTTCAAAATATACTGAATCAAAGAGATAATTACATCACAACGAAGCTCTTGTTGCAAGGATTTCAAAACTATTCTCAGATTTGAAATCGGACGGCCGGATCTTGAAATATCTAAGATTGAAGATGAAATCTCAAGGAAAAGTGGAATCTCTCGATTTCTTGCTTCTCTTGCTACTAAAAATATGATGAGACATACAATTATACACGTATAAATGCATAGCAAGACAAGTGTCCCACTCACTCAAAGAGAATTGCACTTTAGCCCCTTATATATTGTGAGACCCCGTTTCTAATCTTCTAAACTCGAATAATTAATCATAATCGAACACAATAAGCCGCGAAAAACAAATCAAAAGTTTTTTTTTTTTTAAAAGAAGCCTCGCGCTCACGCGAGGGCATCACCTCGCGCCCGCGCAGGCTACGCGAGCAGAGACTCGCGGAGATGCTCGCGCCCGCGCGAGAAGGGAGCTCGCGCGTGCGCGGGAAAAATCTCCCAAGCCTCTTCAAACTCTTCGCGTGCGCGCGAGGTGATGCCTCGCCCGCGCGTAGGCAAAATGGGCAGAGGGGTCGAGGAGCCTGCAAAAACAACCAACAAGGAAATTCTAAACATTCCAAGTTCAAACATAATACAGATCAATATTTAGAATATGCCAAATCTAGGTTCTGCCCAAAATACAATAACCAGACGAGTTTTATAAATGAGTTTCACCGACTCAACAAAACTAATACAATTACAAATAGACTCGACCCTACGACCCGGAGTCTCACTTCTATCAATCTCACCCCCAAGCTAACCAGGACGACTCGGTCCAGCTCCTGATCCTCCTGTAGCCAAGTTACACATACAAAACAAAGACAACAGCCGGGATAATCCGGTTAGAAATATAATTTCTAAGTAAAAGAGACATGCACTCAATATCAAATAAACACTTCAATCAAAATGTGTCAACATAAATCATAACATCGAAATGATATTGAATGAATTCATGAATTTAAAATTCGAGATTATCAAGTTAGATAATCATAAAATAGATCGGTACTCGGTTGGGATCCCGGGGTCAAGTCTTCACAACAACTCACCGACGCACCCTTTTGGGGTGGAAGTCGATCAACTCGATCCCCTAGACTTCAGAGCAACTATAAGAAGTATTCTGGCAATTGGAAAAACTCGAAATCCAAAGCCACTTCAATATAGCTCCCTAAAACGTCAAATTTCAAAACGAATCAAAAGTTGGCACAATATGAATGCAAGTGCAGCAATAACTAAATCAAGTTCACGCAAGCAAATAAACATGCGGTATGTGATTTTCGGGAACTCGAGAATAAGTCGATCTCGAGTATTCGTTCTCATTCTTTTCAATGTCGACTTTTATCTTTTTCTCGAAGCTTCAATCAATCCTGTCAAACAAGAGACAACTCGATTCAAACTCTAAAAAATTCGAAACTCAAAGTCGATAAATCAAACAATCTATACCGTCTTCCAACTCTTCGATTGGTAACCGATCTCCAAGTCCTCCAATTCCAATCTCTAATCAACTGTCAAAACATCGAGACACGGATTCGATATCAACTCAGAGTTCAAACTCAATCAAATTCGATATACAAATCAAACCGAACCAAAACCGATAACTCAAACTCGATTTCGACGGCATAACGGCTATAAATTAACTATCCGGAAATACAAACCATCCAACAACATCACAATAACTCAATCATCATCACAATCCATCAAAACAACTCAAATCCAACCTCAATCAAAATCACCATTTTTGAATTAATGCCTCAAAAATCATATAAAATCCAAACTTCGTACTTTTTCCAAACCGAGTTCGAATACACGATCTATACTAGCTCAAGAACGACATACTCCAATATTATCAAATTCTGACAACTCAACAAAATCGAAGTTCAAGAGATCGAAGCAAAACTTACGTCCAAACGGAGCCCTCGTTGCGGTGATCGTGAATCTCAACTCGGAAATAAAATCTAATGGTCGGATCGAGCGAATCGGACGGAATAAAAGCTTGAGAAATCGATTTGGCTATGGCTTCCAGAGGAGAGAGAGATCGAGAGAGGGAGGGAGGAAGGAAAGGTATGGGATGATTGGCCAACTTGCATCTAATAATAATATAAAAATTCAACTTTTGCATTTTAGTCCTTTATTTCTCCAATCTTGCAAAGTAACCCCCTGCTAAATATCAAAACGATCCTCAATCACTAAAAAAAACTCTGATTATCTCGATTAAACTCAATTATAATAAAATCGGGGAATTACAATTCTCCCCCTCTAAGATTCGATTTTGTCCTCGAAATTTGACAGATCACAGATTGAACAAAACGAAACAAACTGAAGACTAACTCACCTCAATCGAACAACTCTGGAAATCGCTGCCTCATATCGGATTTGGTCTCCCAAGTCGGTTCTTCAACTCTATGATGACTCCACTGAATCTTCACCAACGAAATCGACTTGTTTCTGAGCTGCTTCTCTTTTCTGTCAAGAATCTGAATCGGTCGCTCGAAGTAACTCAGAGTCTCATCAAGTTCGGCCTCGTCCGGCTGAAGAACGTGAGACAGATCCGGATGATATTTTCGTAGCATCGAAACGTGAAACACATCGTGGATACCTGAAAGAGACGGAGGAAGAGCAATCTTATAAGCAAGATCGCCTATCTTCTCCAGAATTTCATACAGACCAATGAACCTCGGAAACAATTTTCCTCTCTTCCCAAATCTGACAATGCCTCGGAAAGGAGAAATCTTCACAAAGACACGGTCTCCCTGATCAAAAGACAGTGGTCTGCATCGGACATTCGCATACTTGGCCTGTCGATCCTGGGCTGTCATCATTCTGACTCTAATCAGCTTCACCTGCTCTTCCATATCATGAATCATATCTGGACCCAACTCAGGTGATTCTGAAATCTCATTCCAAAATAACGGAGATCTGCACTTCTTCCCGTACAAAGCTTCAAAAGGTGCCATTCCAATACTTGCCTGGAAGCTGTTATTGTACGAAAACTCCACTAGAGGTAAGGAATCTTGCCAACCTGAGCCAAAATCAAGAACTACAGCCCGAAGCATATCTTCCAAGGTCTGGATCGTACATTCGGACTGACCATCGGTCTGAGGGTGATAAGCTGTGCTCAAGTGCAAACGAGTACCCAAAGCCTCCTGAAGACTGTGCCAAAAGTGAGAAGTGAATCTCGGATCTCTGTCTGATACTATCGACTTCGGCATGCCGTAATCTCACAACCTCTCTGACCTACAACTCGGCCATCTGATCATGACGGTATGTCATACGATAAGGAATGAAACAAGCAGATTTCGTCAACCGGTCAATCACAACCCAAATCGCATCACAACCTCTGACTGAACGCGGTAGCTTGGTGACGAAGTCCATAGAGATATGATCCCATTTCCATCCCGGGACAGGCAAACTGTGCAATAATCCTCCGGGCTTCTTCCTCTCAGCTTTCACCTGTTGACAATTCAGACAACGGGATACAAACCTCGTGACGTCTCCTTTAAGCTGCTTCCACCAGAACTGAGTCTTCAAGTCATTATACATCTTTCGGCCTCCAGGATGAACACTGAACCGACTGCAATGCGCCTCTCGTAGAATACGTTGTCTCAACTCAGAAACATCAGGCACAACAATACGTCTATTCACAAACAAAACGTCATCCTTGACCTAAAACTCTAACTGGTGACCTGATCGGACTCTCTCTATCGAACTCTGAATACTCGGATCTGATCTCTGAGCCTCTCTAATCGACTGAAACAACTCTGGCTCGGCCTGAATCACAAAAACTCTGATGGATCTCCTATCGGTCTCAAACTCCAAACCAGAAGTACAACAGTCTTCAATCAATCGAGAGACACCTATCGTAGAAAGAGACAAAGAACAAAGCTTCCGACTAAGAGCGTCTGCAGCTGCATTCGACTTTCCAGGATAATACTTGATCTCGCAGTCGAAGTCCTTAAGCAAATCCATCCATCTCCTCTGTCTCATATTCAGCTCGGACTGGGAAAACAAGTATTTCAGGCTCTTGTGGTCAGAAAATATCTCAAACGACTCACCATAAAGGTAATGGCGCCAAGTCTTCAAAGCAAAAACAATTGCAGCTAGCTCGAGATCATGGATTGGATAACGAGTCTCGTGAGGCTTCAGCTGCCTCGAAGCATAAGCTATGACGTGCTTCCTCTGCATGAGAATGCATCCAAGACCACGGTGAGAAGCATCGCAGTACACAGAGAAACCTCCAGTACCTGATGGAATAGACAAGATCGGAGCGTTGGTCAATCTCTTCTTCAGCTCAATGAAACTAGCCTCACACTGTTCGGACCAAAAAAATGGTGCATTCTTCTGGGTCAACTGAGTAATCGGCTTTGCAATAGAAGAGAATCCCTCGATAAATCGGCGATAATACCCCGCTAAACCCATGAAGCTTCGGATTTCTGGCACTGATGTCGGTCTCTGCCAATTCATAACTGCTTCGATCTTATTGGGGTCCACAGATATTCCATCTCCTGATACAATGTGACCTAGGAAAACCACTCGGTCCAACCAAAACTCGCACTTCGATAGCTTAGCATACAACTGTTCGGCACTCAAAGTTTGCAATACGATTCTCAAATGCTCGGCATGATCAGAACGGTTCTTCGAATATATCAGAATGTCGTCGATGAAGATGATGACGAACTCATCTAGATACCGCTGAAAGATGCGATTCATCAGGTCCATAAAAACTGCTGGAGCATTGGTCAAACCAAACGGCATGACTATGAACTCGAAATGCCCATATCTGGTTCTGAAAGCTGT
This sequence comes from Henckelia pumila, assembly GCF_033568475.1. NCBI lineage: Eukaryota > Viridiplantae > Streptophyta > Magnoliopsida > Lamiales > Gesneriaceae > Henckelia > Henckelia pumila. The sequence goes on from NC_133123.1 coordinate 168,926,427, forward strand.
CTTAGGCACATCCTCGTTACAAACTCTCAGCTGATGATACCCTGATCTCAGATCTATCTTTGAATACACTGAAGAACCTTGCAGTTGATCAAAAAGATCGTCGATTCTTGGTAGAGGATACTTATTCTTGACCGTCGCTTGATTCAACTGGCGGTAGTCGATGCAAATGTTGGAGAACGCGGCGTTCAGATCAATTATGATTGATACCCGGTGCAGCGGAAGTTTAAAATTTTTGTATGGAACGATTCCATAATAGGTATCAACCTTACGATTAAATTGTGTGTGTAAAAATCAAATAACAATTATAAAATTTTTACCTTTAATCTCGAATCGAGATTTAGGACACCAACAGATTTCTCTGCTCTTGTTGTATATCCCTGGAACTGATGGACGAACTGTTCTTCAATCAGGTCCACGAACAGAGATTTAATCCCTCTGATAGATTGCACTAGAAAATCTATCAGAAGTTTTCTACGAAGAGATTAACGAATTTGATCCGTTAAACCAGACTGTAATTCAAAATCACAGGCTGGATTTTTCTCGAGTAGAGGGAGAGAGGGGGGACGGCCACCTTTAAAAAATTAGACTAGGGTTTTCGAAAAATCCTTGTGACCTGTTGTGTGTAATTTCTGTACTGCAATAACTTATTTATAATGCAGGCCACTAACAGCTTAGGGCCCATTAGTCATAAGTTCAAGCCCGACAAGCAAAGCCCGCATGTTCAGAAATTAATATAAAATTCATCGTGACTCCGATTGATAAACCGATTTCACCAATGTGCATAGAAACCATTTCTGCACCTTTTAAAGTCAAGATAAATTTTTCTGAATCCGAATTCAGTGATTTCCAAAAATGGTCATCCCTATGTCATTTTAGGAAATCTTACTCCTCTACTCTTAAATAAGAAGTCCAACTTCTTCGTTCATTAAATTTAACTCTTTAAATTTAACTCTCTCAACGGGGATTAAAAATCCATTACACTGTGTGACCCTCAATGGTTCAGGGATACAGCTAGCCGTGGGCTCACAACTCCTTGTGACTCGGAACAACAATTTCCGACTTGCCCATCGAATCATGGTATGAGCGCCTAGCAACATCGCCCCATGATTCCCTAGGTATCACTGATAGTGCCTACAAGAACCAGTAGATTTTGGTTAGCGTACAGTACGGTCCCTTCATCCAAATATCCCGATCGAATCAACAACCATTGGTATATCGAGAGTCGCTCGAGATTCGATAACTATGCAATGCATCTTGAAGATCAAATAGTGACATCGCATGTGCTACTAAGAAACCATTTGTTAAATCACATCATGTACTCTGGCCAGAGATTCGTCACACTAATATCTCCTCAGATCGCATAGGATATCCACACTCGCAAGTATGTGGTGAATCCTTGACAACAAAGCATCGACTCCTATATGTGTTGTAACTGTACCCAATCCCGACACCTGATGACCCCAATAGAGTCGGTAAACGAGTCAAAGCACAGTACTAGCATATAGAGTCTCAATGATGTCTCAAGTAGTAAGGACTAATGGTGTACAACCAAAACCGCGGACTATATCCACTCGATAAGTGATAACCACTTGGAAAGTCCGGATAGGGTAGTTCGATCATTCATCATATGAATATCCATTTGCATGCTTCGAACATCTCTATGTTCCTTACCAATGAAATGTGGTACTCTGCATCGCAAATGCTAGTCTCAAGCTCGAGCGATCCTTATCCTTATTATCGGACGGCTCAATCAACTAGGAACAGTTAAGAATATACAGTGACTATAAGATGTGTTTCATGATAGACATCTCCATGTTCTACCACATCTTACATACACTATAGTATATTCAAGGTCTTTATCAAAGCAACAATAGTATATCACAATATCACAATATGAAGAAAGACAAAGTCATTGCCATTAATAAAAGTGTAAATTATATTAAACAAAAGATTGTTTATACAAAGAGTCATCAAAGCCCTTAGCCACAAGTTGGCTCACCGGGCACCCACTCTTTCAATCTCCCACTTGCCCTATAGCCAACTAGTCATACTACGTAGACCCATTGCTTCGCGATGTTTGTCAAATAATGGTCCTGGCAAGGGCTTAGTAAGTGGATCAGCGATATTGTCTGCAGAGGCCACTCTTTCGACAGTGATGTCTCCTCTTTCCACAATCTCCCGGATGATGTGGTATTTCCTCAGTACGTGTTTGGATCTTTGATGAGACCTTGGTTCCTTTGCCTGAGCAACGGCACCCGTGTTGTCACAGTACACCGGGACTGGACCAACAACTTCAGGAATGACGCCCAACTCTTGGACGAAATTCCTCATCCAAACAGCCTCTTTAGCAGCAGCTGATGCTGCAATGTATTCAGCTTCAGTGGTGGAATCCGCTGTGGTGTCCTGCTTGGAACTCTTCCAAGAGACAGCACCGCCATTGAGCATGAACACAAATCCAGAGGTTGACTTCGAGTCATCCACGTCACTTTGGAAGCTAGAGTCGGTATAGCCTTCCAATTTTAGTTCTCTTCCTCCATATACCATGAACATATTCTTAGTCCTTCGTAAGTACTTAAGAATGTCCTTCACGGCTTTCCAATGCATTTGACCGGGATTAGCTTGATATCTGCTCGTGACACTCAGAGCAAATGCTACATCCGGTCTGGTAGATATCATCCCATACATGATACTACCTATGGCTGACGCATATGGTACATGTGTCATTTTCTCTATCTCTTCATCAGTCTTGGGACACATAGACTTGGATAGAGAAACTCCATGACACATGGGTAGATGTCCTCTCTTGGACCCATCCATTGAAAACCGTTTCAATATGGTGTCGATGTAGGTTGATTGAGTGAGTCCTATCATTCTCTTAGATCTATCTCTATAGATCTGTATCCCAAGAATATAGGATGCCTCACCCAAATCCTTCATCGAGAATCTACCTGATAACCATATCTTTGTTGACTGCAACATCCCTACATCATTCCCAATGAGTAGGATGTCATCAACATAAAGTACTAAGAATGTCACAGCATCCTTAACTACTTTCTTGTACACGCATGGTTCCTCCGGATTCTTGATGAAACCAAAATCTTTTATTGTTTCATCAAATTTTTGGTTCCAACTTCTTGATGCTTGTTTTAGACCATAAATTGATCTCTGAAGCTTGCATACCTTATGCTCGCTTCCCATGGATGTGAACCCCTCAGGCTGCTTCATATAGATCTCTTCCTTAATGTCTCCATTAAGAAAAGCAGTCTTAACATCCATTTGCCATATCTCATAGTCATACCATGTAGCTATGGCAATAAGGATTCTTATGGACTTGAACATTGCAACTGGTGAAAAGGTTTCATCATAGTCAACTCCTTGTCTTTGAGTATAACCTTTCGCCACCAATCGCGCCTTGTAGGTCAATACCTTACCATCAGGCCCAAGCTTTCTCTTGTAGATCCATTTACACCCTATTGGAACAATTCCATCGGGAGGATCTACTAAAGACCAAACTTGGTTTGTATGCATCGAATCTATTTCCGACTGCATAGCTTCAAGCCATAAATTTGAATCCGCATCAGAAATTGCTTCCTTGAAGTTTCTTGGATCACATCCAACATCGGGTTCATCTTGATCCCCTTCAAGAAGAAGACCATATCGAATAGGAGGTCTAGAAGTCCTCTCGGATCTTCTAGGTATAGGCGTGTCCAGCAATGGTTCCTGAGGTGTAGGATCGTTATTTTGTATTTCGGGTTCTTCTCAAATTTCTTCGAGTTCTATCATCTCGCCTTTCTTATCTAATAAGAACTCCTTCTCCAAGAAGGTGGCATTCCTTGAAACAAACACCTTTGTTTCAGCAGGATAATAGAAATAATATCCGATTGAGTTCTTCGGATACCCTACAAAATAACATAAGCTGGATCGACTATCCAACTTATCTCCCACTTTTCGCTTCACGTAAGCAGGACATCCCCAAATCCTCAAGTACGAATACTTAGGAGCTTTGCCATTCCATAACTCGTATGGTGTTTTGTCCACTGCTTTAGTGTGGACATTGTTCAACAACAATACCGCCGTTTCAAGCGCATAGCCCCAAAACGAAGGTGGAAGCTCAGTGAAGCTCATCATGGATCGAACCATGTCCAACAAAGTTCGATTACGACGCTCTGATACACCATTAAGCTGTGGTGTCATAGGAGGAGTCCACTGAGAGAGAATCTCATTCTCTTTTAGATAGTCCAAAAACTCGGTACTCAAGTATTCTCCACCTCGATCCGATTAAAGTGTTTTAATACTTTTACCTAGCTTGTTTTCTACTTCAGCCTTGAATTCTTTGAACTTTTCAAATGCTTCAGACTTATATTTCATTAAATATAAATACCCATACCTTGAATAATCATCAGTAAAGGTAATGAAGTAGGTGTGGCCATATTGAGTCCCAACTCTAAATGGACCACAAACATCTGTATGGATCAAATCCAACAGATTTTGACTACGCTCAGGTTTCCCCTTAAAAGGAGATTTAGTCATTTTTCCTTTTAGGCAGGATTCACAAGTAGGTAGAGAGTTAATATCAGACATATCAAACATGCCCTCTCCCACTAGCTTGTTCATCCTCCTTGAGGAAATATGACCTAGCCTAGCGTGCCAAAGGTTTGCCGGGTTTTGGCTATCGATTTTCCTTTTGTTTGTTGTTGCCGGTTTATCAACATAATTTATTGGAACGTCTTTTAGTTTTAAGTTGTATAGATCGTTTTCAAGTTGTCCATTTCCAATCAAACATTCATTCTTGTAAATATTGCAAATCCCATTCACAAAATTGCAAGAATAACCATCTCTATCAAGCATAGAAACAGAAATAATGTTTTTAATCAAATCCGGAACAAATAAAACATCTCTTAAAAGTAACTTAAAACCGTTCTGCAAAATTAAATAAACATCTCCCACGGCTTTTGCTTCAACTCTGGAACCATTTCCAAGCCTCAGCTGGGTCTCACCCATCCTAAGCCTGCGACTTCTTGTCATCACCTGCAAATCATTGCAAATGTGAGATCCACATCCGGTATCCAATACCCAAGAAGTAGTATTAAGTGAAACATTTATTTCAATATAGAACATACCCTTTGCAGTTCGCAACTGCTCTAGATATTCCTTGCAGTTACGCTTCCAATGACCGGGCTTCTTACAGTAATGGCAAACATCCTTGGATTTTTCCATGTTTGAAGCCTTTGTCTTGTACTTCTTCTCGGGTTCGATTTTCTTGGGTGGGGCAGAACGTTTCTTCCCTTCGTACTTGGCCCCTTCTTAGCAGAAGAAGAGGAGCCCACCAAGAAAGCCGGTTTATCCTTCTTTAATGTGGATTCATATGTCACAAGCATATTGACCATCTCTTCAAGGGAGGCCTCTATCTTGTTCATATTAAAATTTATCACAAATCCATCAAATTAAGAAGGAAGAGACAGAAGCAATAAATCCACATTGAGTTCATGCTCCAACACCAAATCTAGGGTCGCCAACTTCTGTATGAGCCAAATCACTCGTACCCCATGATCACGGACCGAAGTCCCTTCACGCATGCGGCACGTCATCAACTCCTTAACAGTAGCGAACCTTTCAGCCCTCGATTGAGCCCCAAAAAGTTCCTTGAGTTGAACGTGAATGTCAGCAGCATTCACGGTGTCCTCAAATCGCCTCTGGAGTTCATCAGACATCGAGGCTTGCATATAGCATTTGGTCTTGATATCATGGTCCCACCATGTATCAAGCTTAGCTAACTCCTCCGGACTTACGTCAGCTGGTGCTTCCTTCGGAGGAGATTTCTCTAACACGTAGAGCATTTTCTCCGAAGTCAAGACAATCTTCAACTTACGGAACCATTCCTTATAGTTTGCGCCAGTCAACTTATTTTGTTTGAGGATCGAGAAAAGTGGATTACGCGAATTCATCGTATGAAATACTGAAAAGAAACAGACAAATATCAGTGATTGTTTAAGAAATTTACTAAGACATAAAATAGGCGATATTTATTTTATGAATCTCACTCCCACTATTTTAACGATTTCACTACCCTCTAGTGAAAACGGAAAACTGTTTTTCTTAGTGAGAACATGGAGTCCAATTGACAATCTATGGTCCCGAATAATATCAACCAACCATAATTTCAAAAGGTAGAGCCCAATTGCTTCCAAAGCAACCTCCATGTTTTTACCTCATGTCCAATAAGGGCCCAATAATATGACGCCGTTTATTGTGACATGTCAAGATGACCCATCAATATTAAGTTGTGATGGACGGTCGCCATGTGGATCCCCCAATAATATGAGCCGATCCCATGGGAGTTCCACCCAACTTACAACATGTGTCGATCCAATGTACAGCTTTCCGACGAACGGGCCCCCCCAATAATATGAGCCGGACCGTATCCGCGGGTAGCATCTCATACATTGATCGTTGATGGAAGGTAGGAACATTTAAACAAATTTAAATTTCCTTTATTTATCTTGATATCAATTTTAAATCATATTTAAAATGAGGGATTTTTAATTATAAAAATTTGTCTCATCATTTTTAAAATTTTGTATGCTTGTCGGATTCACACAATTTTGTCTAAAACATGCATACAACTATAATATCACATATTATATAGGATGATCGATTCCATTTCTAATCGACCCGTGGTTGCCAATCACGAGTTTAGTCCAATCCTAGGTAATATGCAGTATGCAATGCAATCCTATTACATTTGCTCTCAATTTACATTTCTTCTGTCATTATTGTCTGCTGGGCCCACCTCCATCTTCAAATCTTGATCTCCCACTAAATCTAATGTATTTACAATAAATAACAATGACAAGTAGGGGATACATTTTAAGGGGTGGGAACGGGCCATAAACCAAGCCCACTTTTATTAAATATGACATTCATATTGGGCCATAAACCAGGCCCATTAATAAAACCAACAACAATAAAACAAATGTAAATTCCTAACATACACCTACAAGATAGGTCATGGCAATCGATCATCCTTATCCAATAACATTTAATTCAAAATTAATTTATTGGATAACATGCAATGGCAATTTAAATTTAAAAAGATAAAATCATATCTCATACATAAAATCTTATTTTACATATAAAATCATATTTTATCTTTTTATCAAATAAAATCATATTTTATCTATAAAATCCAATTTTATACATAAAATCATATTTTACTCAATATATCCATAAGATCATATCTTATCATCAATTGTACCAAAATTAATTAATTTCAAAATTCAATTAAAGGATAAAATATTAAAATTTTCCAAAAATTCAAATTTATCCAAAAATCAATTTTAAAATTTTCGGACTCGAACAATTCGATCCGACGCCTCGTGGACCAATCAAAACAATTTTCGATCGGACCAAAAATAGAATTTTAACATATTAAAATTTAATTTAAAAAATTAAAATAATTTTTCCCGCGGGCCGCCTGGGACGTTCCCGGGCCGGGCAGCCCGGCTGCCCCTAGGGCAGCGACGATCGCTGCCCTGGGCAGCGGCGTGCGCTGCCCTGGGCAGCGATCACATCGCTGCCACGGCGCTGCCCCTCCCGGGCAGCGATCCAATCGCTGCCCGGGTTTTTGCCCGAAAAAAAAAATATTTTTATTTTAAAATATTTATTTTGTTTCAAAAACCGAGGCCTAAAATTTTTTTGTACAATCGATTAATTTAATCGCTTGATCTGAGCAACCTGGCTCTGATACCACTGTTGGAGAACGCGGCGTTCAGATCAATTATGATTGATACCCGGTGCAGCGGAAGTTTAAAATTTTTGTATGGAACGATTCCATAATAGGTATCAACCTTACGATTAAATTGTGTGTGTAAAAATCAAATAACAATTATAAAATTTTTACCTTTAATCTCGAATCGAGATTTAGGACACCAACAGATTTCTCTGCTCTTGTTGTATATCCCTGGAACTGATGGACGAACTGTTCTTCAATCAGGTCCACGAACAGAGATTTAATCCCTCTGATAGATTGCACTAGAAAATCTATCATAAGTTTTCTACGAAGAGATTAACGAATTTGATCCGTTAAACCAGACTGTAATTCAAAATCACAGGCTGGATTTTTCTCGAGTAGAGGGAGAGAGGGGGGACGGCCACCTTTAAAAAATTAGACTAGGGTTTTCGAAAAATCCTTGTGACCTGTTGTGTGTAATTTCTGTACTGCAATAACTTATTTATAATGCAGGCCACTAACAGCTTAGGGCCCATTAGTAATAAGTTCAAGCCCGACAAGCAAAGCCCGCATGTTCAGAAATTAATATAAAATTCATCGTGACTCCGATTGATAAACCGATTTCACCAATGTGCATAGAAACCATTTCTGCACCTTTTAAAGTCAAGATAAATTTTTCTGAATCCGAATTCAGTGATTTCCAAAAATGGCCATCCCTATGTCATTTTAGGAAATCTTACTCCTCTACTCTTAAATAAGAAGTCCAACTTCTTCGTTCATTAAATTTAACTCTTTAAATTTAACTCTCTCAACGGGGATTAAAAATCCATTACACTGTGTGACCCTCAATGGTTCAGGGATACAGCTAGCCGTGGGCTCACAACTCCTTGTGACTCGGAACAACAATTTCCGACTTGCCCATCGAATCATGGTATGAGCGCCTAGCAACATCGCCCCATGATTCCCTAGGTATCACTGATAGTGCCTACAAGAACCAGTAGATTTTGGTTAGCGTACAGTACGGTCCCTTCATCCAAATATCCCGATCGAATCAACAACCATTGGTATATCGAGAGTCGCTCGAGATTCGATAACTATGCAATGCATCTTGAAGATCAAATAGTGACATCGCATGTGCTACTAAGAAACCATTTGTTAAATCACATCATGTACTCTGGCCAGAGATTCGTCACACTAATATCTCCTCAGATCGCATAGGATATCCACACTCGCAAGTATGTGGTGAATCCTTGACAACAAAGCATCGACTCCTATATGTGTTGTAACTGTACCCAATCCCGACACCTGATGACCCCAATAGAGTCGGTAAACGAGTCAAAGCACAGTACTAGCATATAGAGTCTCAATGATGTCTCAAGTAGTAAGGACTAATGGTGTACAACCAAAACCGCGGACTATATCCACTCGATAAGTGATAACCACTTGGAAAGTCCGGATAGGGTAGTTCGATCATTCATCATATGAATATCCATTTGCATGCTTCGAACATCTCTATGTTCCTTACCAATGAAACGTGGTACTCTGCATCGCAAATTCTAGTCTCAAGCTCGAGCGATCCTTATCCTTATTATCGGACGGCTCAATCGACTAGGAACAGTTTAGAATATACAGTGACTATAAGATGTGTTTCATGATAGACATCTCCATGTTCTACCACATCTTACATACACTATAGTATATTCAAGGTCTTTATCAAAGCAACAATAGTATATCACAATATCACAATATGAAGAAAGACAAAGTCATTGCCATTAATAAAAGTGTAAATTATATTAAACAAAAGATTGTTTATACAAAGAGTCATCAAAGCCCTTAGCCACAAGTTGGCTCACCGGGCACCCACTCTTTCAGCAAAGTCGCATAGAACCGTCTTTCTTCCTCACAAAAAGCTCTGGTGCACCCCAAGGCGATACGCTAGGTCGGATGTATCCCTTGGCAATCAAATCTTCTAATTGTTCCTTCAATTCCTTCAATTCTAATGGAGCCATTCGGTAAGGTGCTTTCGAAATAGGCTGAGTACCTGGCGCAAGTTCAATGCTAAATTCGATGTCTCGAATAGGCGACAAACCAGGAATCTCGTCTGGAAAAACATCAGGAAACTCGCTAACCACCGGTATCTCGGACAACTCAGGGCTAAACTTCTGAATATCCAAAGCATAAATCAAGAATCCCTCAGCTCCTTTCTGAAGTAAACGAGACATGGTTAACACCGAAATCAAAGGAATTTTGGATCGAGAACCCTTACCGAAAAACTTCCAATGATCTGCCATCTCAGGCCTGAAACGAACAACTTTCTGAAAGCAATCCACTGTCGCCCTATACTTGGTCAAAGCATCAATCCCGACAATACAGTCAAAATCAGATAATCCAAGAACGATGCAGTCAGTCTCTGTAGTGACCCTTACCCAGATCACCTACTAAACAGAACTTATGCATGCAATTAACTTAATTAAACAGATATCAGAATAAAACTACGGAAACCAGAAACAAATACAATCCCAAGTAAAGGAATCTGTAATTTATCCAATAATATACAACCAAATCGAATAGCTGTATAAACCCAAGCAACAGTAATAAAAAACCTAAGCGAAGCTCCAGCTGGCCAACCACTGACTAGCCCCTCCTGGATCCACCCTCCTCGTCCAATCGCAAACCTGCCCCATGGAATAGGGTGTCCAGAAAATACAGAGTACGAGACGTGAGCATAAAACGCTCAGTGCGAGAGTATGAGTATACATGCATGCAAAGTGAACTCCCTATGGATTCGAGGTCAAGGATCAGATAACAGAGACAGACCGGGCCCTGGTATGTAGCACACTGTGCCGTCGCTTCAGGAGATGGCTCCCATACCGAGATAACCGTGGATACGCCGGACCCAAATCGATGGAAGTCCATCCACAACAGGATAGGGTACAACCCTACTAACAGACATCTCGAAAGAGATACAGCAAGATTCAAATGAATGCAGCATAATATCATGGCATATAAATCATGCAGTCACATAATACATGCATACTCAGTCAGGATATCTCGAACAGTACTTTCGTACCTCAAAACAGTGCAAGCTCTACCAACTCTAGGTTCACGCCTATAGTCTGCTCTACACTGCCTGTAGTAGCCCGTGCCCTAATTGAGTAATTAAAGGATTAATGCTAATTAATTGAAATGGGTATTGGACGGATCGGAAGCTCCGAAGGCACGATCGGAAGCTCCGAACAGGATCGGAAGCTCCGATGAGCGATCGGAGGCACCGATCGATATTACGTCAGGCATGACGTGTGGTTGGATCGGAAGCTCCGATCAGGACCGGAAGCTCCGATCACCCCTATCCGGATTCATCAAGTGATATTTTGACACGTGGCAGATCAGGATCTTCTGAAGCTCCGATGGCAGGATCGGACGTTCCGATCGTTGTCTATAAATAGAAGGTCGAGACTTCACTTTCATTTGCCAATTCCGAGTTATCCTTTCCTTTCTAGTCCTTTTGGAGCTGTTCTAGTCTTCTTAGGCTTGGTCCGGAGGTCGGAGAGGCGTTCGGCAGTCGTAGCGGAGTTGTGCCCAAGTTCTGGAGGCATCGACATCAAAGGGCTAACGACGGACGAAGGTATAGCTTTTGCTTCCTATAAATATTTAGGAGTATGCAATAGCTTAGTTAAGGCTTTTAGAGCACTTTAATGATAGTAGTATCATTTGGCAGTGTAGAGCAGACTATAGGCGTGGACCTAGAGTTGGTAGAGCTTGCACTGTATTGAGGTACGAAAGTACTGTTCGAGATATCCTGACTGAGTATGCATGTATTATATGACTGCATGATTTATATGCCATGATATTATGCTGCATTCATTTGCATCTTGCTGTATCTCCTTCGAGATGTCTGTAGTAGGGTTGTACCCTATCCTGTTAGTGGATGGACTTCCATCGATTTGGGTCCGGCGTATCCACGGTTATCTCGGTATGGGAGCCACCTCCTGAAGCGACGGCACAGCGTGCTACATACCAGGGCCCGGTCTGTCTCTGTTATCTGATCCTTGACCTCGAGTCTATAGGGAGTTCACTTTGCATGCATGTATACTCATACTCTCGCACTGAGCGTTTTATGCTCACATCTCGTACTCTGTATTTTCTGGACACCCTATTCCATGGGGCAGGTTTGCGATTGGACGAGGAGGGTGGATCCAGGAGGGGCTAGTCAGTGGTTGGCCAGCTGGAGCTTCGTCTAGGTTTTATTACTGTTGTTTGGGTTTATACAGCTATTCGATTTGGTTGTATATTATTGGATAATTACAGATTCCTTTACTTGGGATTGTATAATGTTATTGGATTCCGCAGTTTTATTCTGATATCTGTTTAATTAAGTTAATTGCATGCATAAGTTCTGTTTAGTAGGTGATCCGGGTAAGGGTCACTATACTGCCAAATGATACTACTATCATTAAAGTGCTCTAAAAGCCTTAACTAAGCTATTGCATACTCCTAAATATTTATAGGAAGCAAAAGCTATACCTTCGTCCGTCGTTAGCCCTTTGATGTCGGTGCCTCCAGAACTTGGGCACAACTCCGCTACGACTACTGAACGCCTCGCCGACCTCCGGACCAAGCCTAAGAAGACTAGAACAGCTCCAAAAGGACTAGAAAGGAAAGGAGAACTCGGAATTTGCAATTGAAAGTGAAGGCTCGGCCTTCTATTTATAGACAACGATCGGAACTTTCGATCCTTGATCGGAACGTCCGAACCTCGATCGGAACGTCCGATCCTGCCATCGGAGCTTCCAAAGATCCTGATCTGCCATGTGTCAAAATACCACTTGTTGACTCCGGATAGGGGTGATCGGAGCTTCCGGTCCTGATCAGAGCTTCCGATCTTGCCACACGTCATGCCTGACGTAATATTGATCGGAGCTTCCGATCCTGTTCGGAGCTTCCGATCCTTATCGGAGCTTCCGATCTCACCTTCAGAGCTTCCGAACTCTACCCAAGTAATTATGATTAATTCCTTTAATTACTCAATTAGGGTACGGGCTACTACATTCTCCCCCACTTAAGATATTTCGTCCTCGAAATCAGATCTTAAGTACCGAATGCAAATACAGAAATCAGAAACATTCTTTATTCAAATCAAACGTTTACAGAGTTTGCAACTGAATACAACCTAAAGAATGAAATCAAAACAACTCAGGATGGTCTTTACGCATCCTGTCCTCAAGCTCCCAAGTAGCTTCCTCAGTGCCTCGGCGCTGCCACTGAACTAAAACCAAAGGAATGACTTTGTTTCGTAAAACCTTATCCTTATAATCCAGGATACAAAGAGGTTTCTCAACATACGTCAAATCCTTGTCTACCTGAACCTCATATCGCTGCAGAATATGAGATTCATCCGCCACATACCGTCGCAACAGAGATACGTGGAACACGTCATGAATACTGGATAGATGCGGTGACAAAGCTAGTCGATAAGCCAAATCGCCAATGCTCTCCAAGATCTCAAACGGACCGATAAATCTGGAAGACAACTTGCCCTTAAGGCGAAATCTGAGAATCTTGCGGAAAGGTGACACTCTCAGAAACACTTTCTCCCCGACCTCAAACTGCAAAGGCCTACGCTTGATATTAGCATAGCTGGCCTGACGATCCTGTGCAATCTTAATCCATTTCTTGATTTGATCAACAATTATCTATCGCCTGTTGGATAAACTCCGGTCCCTCAGCCTGTCTCTCCCCCACTTCCTCCCAGAAGAGTGGAGTACGACAGCGTCGCCCATACAACGCCTCAAAAGGTGCCATCCCAATACTAGTATGATAGATGTTGTTGTAAGAGAACTCGATCAACGGCAAATGATCCTGCCAGGCTGAACCAAAATCCATGACGCATGCTCTAAGCATATCCTCTAACGTACGGATAGTGCGCTCTGACTGACCATCAGTCTCCGGATGATAGGCAGTACTCAAACTGAGAGTAGTACCCATCGCATGCTGAACACTCCCCCAGAATCTAGAAGTAAACCTGGGGTCCCGATCGCTGACAATGCTCACAGGCACTCCATGAAGTCGGACGATCTCCTGAATGTACATCCGTGCCATGCGATCCACAGAGTACTCTCGGCTATAGGAAATGAAATGCGCTGACTTGGTGAGTCGGTCCACCACAACCCAGATAGCATCACAGTTCTTCGGGGATACCGGCAAATGGGTCACAAAGTCCATTGTGATAAACTCCCATTTCCATTCAGGAATAGGCAGACTGTGAAGCAATCCTCCAGGTCGTCGGTGCTCTGCCTTGACCTATTGACACACCAAACATCTCGAAACAAACTGATAAACACTGCGTTTCATTCCCTTCCACCAGAAACGAGTACGTAGATCCTTGTACATCTTGTTTCTCCCAGGATGAATACTCAACTTAGTGCGATGTGCCTGAGACAAAATCTCCTCTCGCAACTCTTCGTCCTGCAGAATCACAAGCCTACCAGACAAACACAGAAAGCCATCTGACTGATAATGAAATCCAGACGAGCTACCCTCGTTAGCTAGACGAGCTAAACGCTGGGTCTTCGAATCAGACATCTGAGCATCTCGGATCCGTGAATACAAGGCTGGCTCAGATAATATCACAAACATCTGGATACTCTGCATACCTTTCTTATGCTTGAAGGTATAACCTGAAGTACAACAGTCACTGATCGCACTAGACATCAAACAAGTCTGAAGTGCGGATAATCGCACCTTGCGACTCAAAGCATCAGCGGTGAGATTAGCAGCTCTCGGATGGTACTTAATCTCGCAATCATAGTCCTTAAGCAAGTCCATCCAACGTCTCTGCCTCATGTTCAACTCCGCCTGAGTGAACAAATACTTGAGACTCTTATGGTCGGTTAAGATCTCAAATTTCTCGCCATACAGATAATGACGCCAGATCTTCAAAGCGAACACAATGGCTGCTAACTCCAAATCATGGACTGGGTAGTTGTCCTCGTGAAGCTTCAGCTGTCTAGAAGCGTATGCGATCACATGCCCATTCTGAGTCAGGACACAACCTAACCCCTGAAGAGAAGCATCCGTATAAACTACATACCCTCCAGATCCTGACGGTAATGCCAACCCGGCGCAGAAGTCAACCGCCGTCGAAGCTCACGGAAATTCTCCTCGCACTCGAAGGACCACTCGAAATCCACACCCTTGCGGGTAAGCTGCGTCAACGGTCGAGCTAACTGAGAGAAGTTCAAAATGAAGCGACGATAATACCCTGCTAGACCCAGAAAACTACGGATCTCAACAACCGTCCTCGGACGCGACCAATTAAGTACCGCTTCAATCTTGCTTGGATCAACAGAAATCCCCTCCCTGGATATGATATGGCCAAGAAAGACCACTCTATCCATCCAGAACTCACACTTGCTCAGCTTGGCGTACAACTGCTCATCTCGAAGAGTCTGTAGTACCAACCGCAAGTGAGAAACATGCTCTTTCGTATTACGTGAATACACCAAGATGTCGTCAATGAAGACCACGACAAACTTGTCCAAGTACTCCCTGAAGACACGGTACATCAAATCCATGAATATAGTCGGCGCATTAGTCAAGCCAAATGGCATCACTAGGAACTCGTAATGCCCATAGCGAGTACGGAATGCAGTCTTGGCTACGTCCTGATCACGGACTCTCAACTGATGATACCCAGATCTCAAGTCAATCTTGGAGTAAACTGACGTGCCCTGCAGCTGATCAAACAAGTCATCAATACGAGGCAACGGATACTTGTTCTTCACAGTGACTCGGTTCAGCTGCCGATAGTCAATGCACAGCCGCATCGACCCATCCTTCTTCTTTACGAAGAGAACAGGAGCTCCCCAAGGAGATACACTAGGACGAATGTACCCCTTGTCCAAAAGATCCTGTAGCTGATTCTTCAACTCACGCATCTCTGACGGAGCCAGACGATACGGTGCTCTAGAAATAGGCGAAGTACCCGGCATCAACTCTATGCCAAACTCGACTTCCCTAGCAGGAGGAAAACCCGGAATCTCATCAGGAAACACATCTGGAAATTCATCCACAACAGGAATGCTCTCTATCCCAATACTCTCAGCGGAAAAATCAACTGCATAGATAAGGTAGCCTTCCCCGCCAGACTCCAGAGCTCGACAGGCTCTCAAAGCTGATACCAAAAGCATCGGGGGTCGCGCTCCCTCACCATAGAAAAACCAGCTCTCACTCCCTTCCGGATGAAAGCGTACTAATCTCTGATAGCAGTCCACTGAAGCTCGATAGGTAGTCAACATATCTATTCCCAGAATGCAATCAAAGTCGTCCATCGCCAGGACCATGAGATTCGCTAACAGAATGTTCCCTTCGAACTCTAAAGGGCAACCCATCACTAGATGCTTAGCCAAAGCAGATTGGTCCATCGGGGTAGAAACAGACATCACTACGTCTAGTGCAATGCATGGTAACTTATGCCTCTTAACAAAACGTGTAAAAATGAAGGAATGAGATGCACCAGTGTCAATAAGTACAAGAGCAGGTATACTATAAAGCAGAAATGTACCTGAGATGACTTTCTCATTCTCCTCCACAGCCTGATCATGTCTCAGGGCAAATACCTGGCCAGAAGCTCGTGGCCTCAAATGAGAACTCCCAGCAGACTGTCCCTGCGACCTCTGCTGTACGGTGGTCTGAGAGCCCGATCCTGAACCAGAACCAGAACCGCCTCCCCCAGACAGTGGACAATCCCTCAGGATATGACCAGTCTCTCCACAACGGAAACAAGCTCCAGAAGCTCTACGGCACTTGTCGGATGGATGGTTCTTCCCACAGTGATCACACTTGTCCTTCTTACCGTAACGGACAACACCTCCAGAACCAGAGGAAGAAGAAGATCCAGACTTCTTGAAAGTTTGGGCACGAGGACCCAAAGAACTAGCAGGTCTCGACTGAGAGAAAGACTTGTTCCGCCGAATGCTGTCCTCCGCCTGGTGACAACGGCTCACCAAACCCTCGTAGGACATGTCGTCGCCAACCACCACACGGTCATGGATCTCAGGGTTAAGGCCCTGAAGGAACATATTATACTTAATCTCTGAGCTATCAGCAATCTCGGGGCAATAGGATAGCAGATCAAAGAACCTCTGCTGATACTCATCGATAGACATGGCTCCCTGTTGCAGACTTAGTAGCTCGCCTGCCTTCGACTGACGGAGTGCCGGAGGAAAATACCGCTTTTGGAAAGCTGTGCGGAACTCGGCCCAGGTGGCCACTCCTCTCGCCGCAACAAAAGGTGCAGAAGTAAACCTCCACCACCTGCGCGCACGCCCATCTAGAAGATAGCCAAGGGTCTCCAACTTCTGCTCCTCGGTGCATTGGAAAGTCTGAAAATTTGTCTCCATGCGGTCTAACCAGTTCTCCGCATCCTCCGGAGACTCACCTCCAACTAAGGGCTTAGGACCCATAGCTAAGAATCGACGCACAGTGAAACGCTCGTCGTCATGGTGACGATGACGCCGTTCCCGACGAGGCTCCCGGTCGGCATCACCCCAACGCCCACCAACACTGCCATGAGAACTCTGGTCATCACGATTTGACATCTACAAAAATACCTCAAGATGAGACTAAATCCCAAAAATTCTTTTGCATGCTCTGATACCATAAATGTAGTGACCCTTACCCGGATCACCTACTAAACAGAACTTATGCATGCAATTAACTTAATTAAACAGATATCAGAATAAAACTGCGGAAACCAGAAACAAATACAATCCCAAGTAAAGGAATCTGTAATTTATCCAATAATATACAACCAAATCGAATAGCTGTATAAACCCAAGCAACAGTAATAAAAAAACCTAAGCGAAGCTCCAGCTGGCCAACCACTGACTAGCCCCTCCTAGATCCACCCTCCTCGTCCAATCGCAAACCTGCCCCATGGAATAGGGTGTCCAGAAAATACAGAGTACGAGACGTGAGCATAAAACGCTCAGTGCGAGAGTATGAGTATACATGCATGCAAAGTGAACTCCCTATAGATTCGAGGTCAAGGATCAGATAACAGAGACAGACCGGGCCCTGGTATGTAGCACACTGTGCCGTCGCTTCAGGAGGTGGCTCCCATACCGAGATAACCGTGGATACGCCGGACCCAAATCGATGGAAGTCCATCCACAACAGGATAGGGTACAACCCTACTAACAGACATCTCGAAAGAGATACAGCAAGATGCAAATGAATGCAACATAATATCATGGCATATAAATCATGCAGTCACATCATGCAGTCACATAATACATGCATACTCAGTCAGGATATCTCGAACAGTACTTTCGTACCTCAAAACAGTGCAAGCTCTACCAACTCTAGGTTCACGCCTATAGTCTGCTCTACACTGCCAAATGATACTACTATCATTAAAGTGCTCTAAAAGCCTTAACTAAGCTATTGCATACTCCTAAATATTTATAGGAAGCAAAAGCTATACCTTCGTCCGTCGTTAGCCCTTTAATGTCGGTGCCTCCAGAACTTGGGCACAACTCCGCTACGACTACTGAACGCCTCGCCGACCTCCGAACCAAGCCTAAGAAGACTAGAACAGCTCCAAAAGGACTAGAAAGGAAAGGAGAACTCGGAATTGGCAATTGAAAGTGAAGGCTCGGCCTTCTATTTATAGACAACGATCGGAACTTCCGATCCTTGATCGGAATGTCCGAACCTCGATCGGAACGTCCGATCCTGCCATCGGAGCTTCCGAAGATCCTGATTTGCCACGTGTCAAAATACCACTTGTTGACTCCGGATAGGGGTGATCGGAGCTTCCGGTCCTGATCGGAGCTTCCGATCTTGCCACACGTCATGCCTGACGTAATATTGATCGGAGCTTTCGATCCTGTTCGGAGCTTCCGATCCTGATCGGAGCTTCCGATCTCACCTTCGGAGCTTCCGAACTCTACCTAAGTAATTATGATTAATTCCTTTAATTACCCAATTAGGGTACGGGCTACTACAGTCTCAATAGAATTCCCTTCGGATTCTAACACATAGTTACGGACCAATCTTACCGAAACAGTCTCTCCACCCAAAGGTGAAGTAATAGAAACAACATCAGATAAAGGCTCAACAATTAAATCATGCATCACAACAAATCTTTCAGAGATGAAACAGTGAGAAGCACCCGTATCAATCAAAACAAACGCAGTATAACCAAAGATCAAACAGTTACCTGCTATCACGTCATTCGGGGCTGCATTGGCTTGATCCTCTGTCAAGTCAAACACCCTCGCCTGTTGTCGTGGAGGTTGGTTCTGGTTCTGATTACCTCCCTGATGATTCTATTGCTGAGGCGGAAAGGAATGGACTGCAGAAGCTGATCTCTCGGGCTGAGCTGGCGGTCGTGAAGAACTGCCGCTTTGAGCTCTATCGGATCCTCGCTGAGGACAGACTCTAGCAAAATGACCCGGCTGCTGACAGATGTTGCAACTACCAAACACGCCTTGACACTGATCACTCGGATGACGTCCTCCACACTTGCTGCACGAAGCTCCAGAAAACCAAGAATTCTGTCCAGAACTGAACTGTCTAGAGCCACTGGAACTCGATGAACTGTTACCAGACTTCTTGAAATTCTTCCCCTTCGGCCGATACTGATCTCGCCTGTTTCTGCCACTGTTGCCTCCCTCAAACTCTGAGGCTGATTCGACTATTGAGACGGTTGGCACTGATACTGAGACTGTTGAGGCTGAAACTGAACAGGCTGGTTCTGAAAAGATCTCTGCTGCTGCTAAGGAGCTACCTGATTACCTCGTTGCATCAAGAATCTGGCTTCGGCTCCCTTTGCTTGATCCATAGCATCAGCAAAGTTGTTGGGTCTTCCAGTATTGACCAAGTTAAATATCTCAGGGTTCAATCCATTGATGAAATGGTCGGCCTTGGCTTCTTCGTTATCTGCAACGTGAGGTGCAAACCTCAAGAGACTATCAAATTTACTCACATAGTCCTCAATGCTCAAGTTCCCTTGTTTCAGATTCGCAAATTCGGCACCCTTTTCCTTTCGATATGAGACAGGAAAGAAACTCTTAAAGAACTCAGTCTTGAACAAGCTCCAAGTGATAGCGGTGCCTCGGTTCTCATTCGCTCTCTTGGTTGTGGTCCACCAATTCTTAGCAACACCCTGCAACTGATGACTGACTAACCTGATTCTGCAGTCATCGGTATAGTCGAGGGAATCGAAGAGCTCATCCATTTCATCTAGCCAACTTTCACAAGCAACGGAGTTCTCGGTACCCGTTAAAGTAGGCGGTCGAAAAGATCGGAATCTCTTCAGAAGAGTCTCCATCGGGGTCGCGGTTGCATCAAATTGATCCACTCCTGTACTATCTTGATCATTCGGAGGAGTAATGTGAGACCTCGATTCTAAACAACTAATCTCGGCTTAAACAACAATTAAGCATACAAGATCCAAGACCAAAGTGAGAAAGAAATTTCTTTTTTTTAAAGGGGGGTGCGCTCGGGCGAGCAAAAACTGCCGCTCGAGCGCGCCCTAAACTCCAGCGCTACTGGATAACTCGAACTGGGGTGCGCTCGGGCTGCTAAAAACTGCAGCTCGGGCGCCCCCCCTGCAGCAGAAACAGAACAGAGCAGAAAAGCTTGGCATCTCAAACTAAACGTTATTCCATACATCAAACTCAAATTCATGCATTAAAAACATAACTTCTCCAGTTATTACATGAAATGCTAACGTTGATCAACTACGAACCAGTCTATAACATGCAACATAAGACTCGCATAATCGATACAACATAAACAACGAAGTTCGAGATCTAAACATGTTCCAAAACAACTAGGTAGACATGCTGACACGACTTCTAAACCGAGTCTCCCTACTAGCTCTCCCTCTTGTTTCTAACCAGGCTTTCGCTGACTTGGTCCTGCCCCACCTGTTGCCAAGTACACATACAAAACAAAGCAACAGCCGGATAAACCGGTGAGAATGATAATCCCAGTAAAAAAACAACATATCAAGTAATACAACAATAAACATGCTTTCAAGACAACAATAA
The DNA here is from genome assembly GCF_033568475.1 of Henckelia pumila. Lineage (NCBI taxonomy): Eukaryota > Viridiplantae > Streptophyta > Magnoliopsida > Lamiales > Gesneriaceae > Henckelia > Henckelia pumila. Next base: position 168,947,217 of record NC_133123.1, read on the forward strand.
AATCAATAACGATGTAATGAAATGCATGTCTTTAAACCGGGATATCAAATCTAATAACGAGGGATTATACTGCTGTGCTTTTGGGATCCCGAGGGTGAGATTACGTAACGACTCACCGACTCACCCAATCGAGGTGGTGCCACGTATTCCACTCCTCTAGACTTTGACCAACTATAATGAGTATGCTAGCACTAGGCGAAACGACTACGACCTAGGCCACTCAATCATAGTTCCCAAACGTCTAAACAAAAAGGGCGGTTCTGCCCGCTGAAAACAAGATTGGCTCAAGATGAATGCATAACAGAAACATAATACATGGCCATATAACAAAAGCTCAATCAAAACAACAAAAAACAAGTTCCTCATGCTAGAACGAGTGCAGATGCAAGTATGTGATTTTAAGGGAAACTCGAGAACCAACTGTCCCGAGTATGCTATCCCGCTATCGATGTCTGCTTTTACCTTTCAATGAGTAGTTCCAACTCTGGATAAACTACAACAAAAGGTTTAATCAATAACTAAACAATCCAACAACAAAGGCAGTGGTTCAAGGTAATCTCTTTACCGTTCTTCGTCCAACTCTTGACGAACAATGCTGCTAACACGGGCTTGACAACTCCAAACGAATCTGTTCAGATACAAATCAAAGATCAATTACCATGATCGACTTACAAGACAAGTTCAACAACTTCAAAAACGGTTCAAATCTCCAAAACTCAAACCGACGGCATAACGGCTATAAACTGAACAAACCGGAAACGCAGACAGCAGTTCAATACTGATATCAACTCATATCAAAGCCAATACAACCAAAACAAGGCAAACCCAACAAATCTCAAAACCATAATTTTCGAAAATGGCTTCCAAAAATCATAACAATTCTGAACGTCGCTCAAATTCAAAACCGACAGATAATAGACGATCAGAACTCTGTAGAGAACAACATGCTCGAATCTAGAAAGATTCTAACAACGTCCAAAAACTAGAATGTATCTGATCGTAGAAAAACTTACGATATAACAGAGCTCTCACTGTAGTGATCGATATTCTGCCTTCAGAAATAAATTCCAACGGCCGGATCGAGCTCGGACTGAAATCTGGACTTGAAAAGGTGATGGGGCATTTCAATGGTGGTGGAGCCGGCTAAGGAAGGAGATGAAGACTTTTAAATCTCAATTCTAAGTGTAGATAATATATAAAATCCAATAATTGCATTTTAGTCCCTGAAAAATCCAAATTTTGCAAAAAGGACCCTGATCAAAATCAAGTAGGCTCGTGAACTCTGTAATCTCCGATTAACTCAAATAAACTCATTTAAAATCAAAATGGGGCGTTACAATTCTCCCCCACTAAGAAGAGATTTCGTCCTCGAAATCAACAAGAACCACAACTCATAAGATAGAATAAAGAACTAAAGACAGTAAGAAGAACTCACGTCATCCAAATAACTCCAAAAATCGCTGCCTCATGTCAGATTCTGTCTCCCAAGTCGCTTCCTCGATGTCGTGACGGTTCCATTGCACTTTCACTAACGGGATCGACTTGGTTCTGAGTTGTTTCTCCTTTCGATCAAGGATCTGAATCGGTCGTTCAAAGTAGCTCAGAGTCTTGTCTAACTCGGCTTCATCAGGCTGAAGGATATGAGAAGGATCTGGATGATACTTTCGCAGCATAGAGACGTGAAAAACGTCGTGAATACCAGATAAAGACGGAGGAAGTGCAAGTCTGTAGGCAAGATCGCCTATATTCTCGAGAATCTCGTACGGCCCGATGAATCTCGGAGATAACTTCCTTCTCTTAGCGAATCTGACAGTGCCTCTGAAAGGTGAAATCTTCAGAAAGACTCGGTCTCCCTGATCAAAACTCAGTGGTCTATGCCTGACATTCGCATACTTCGCCTGTCTATCTTGAGCTATCTTCATTCTGGTCTGAATGATCTTAACCTGCTCTGCCATATCTCTAAGCATCTCCGATCCCAAATCTGGTGACTCGGACAATTCATCCCAAAACAGCGGAGATCGGCACTTCTTGCCGTACAAAGCCTCAAAAGGCGCTATACCGATACTCGCTTAGAAGCTGTTGTTGTAAGAAAACTCGACAAGAGGCAAAGAATCCTGCCAACTAGTGCCAAAGTCTAGCACTACCGCTCGCAGCATATCCTCTAACGTCTGGATAGTCCGCTCTGACTGTCCATCAGTCTGAGGATGATAAGCTGTACTCAGATGCAATCGAGTACCAAGTGCCCCCTGAAGACTGTGCCAAAAGTAAGAAGTGAATCTAGGATCTCTGTCTGAAACGATCGACTTCGGCACACCATGCAATCTCATAACATTGCTAACGTACAACTCAGACATCTGATCATGACGATATGTCATCCTGTACGGAATAAAACAAGCAGACTTCGTCAATCGGTCGATTACTACCCATATAGCATCGCATCCTCGAATGGATCGTGGTAGCTTCGTGACGAAATCCATGGAAATGTGATCCCATTTCCATTCAAGAACAGATAGACTGTGCAACAGACCTCCTGGTCGCTTCCGCTCTGCTTTTACCTGCTGACAATTCCAACACCGAGATACAAACCTCGCTACGTCGCTCTTCATTCTCTTCCACCAAAACTGAATCTTCAGATTGTTGTACATCTTACGACCTCCAGGATGAATACTGAACTGACTGCAATGAGCCTCTCGGAGAATACGCTGTCTCAAATCCGCAACATGAGGCACAACAAGACGGTTATTCACAAACAAGACTTCATTTCTAACCTGGAATTCAGACTGATGCCCAGATCTGACTTTCTCTACTGAAACCTGAATGCTCGGCTCAGACTTCTGTGCTTCTCTGATTGCAACCAACAACTCCGGTTCGTCTTGAATAGCAAACACTCTGATAGTCTCCCTATCTGTTTCAAACTCTAAACCAGAAGTGCAACAATCATCGATCAACTGAGAAACACCAATAGTAGAAAGAGATAAAGAACAAAGCTTTCGGCTCAAGGCATCTGCAACTGCATTCGACTTTCCCGGATAATACTTGATTTCACAATCGAAATCCTTCAACAGATCTAACCATCTTATCTGTCTCATATTCAGCTCTGCCTGTGAAAACAAGTACTTAAGACTCTTATGATCAGAAAAGATCTCGAAAGACTCACCATAAAGATAGTGACGCCAGATCTTCAAAGCAATTACAATCGCAGCTAGTTCAAGGTCATGAACTGGATAACGAGTCTCGTGCGGTTTCAGCTGCCTTGATGCATACGCTATCACATGCTTATGCTGCATAAGAACACAACCTAAACCTCGGTTAGAAGCATCACAATAGACTGTGAAACCTCCAGTACCCTTCGGAATAGAAAGAATTGGAGCACTGGTCAGTCTCCTCTTCAGATCAACAAAGCTAGCCTCACAAACTGGAGTCCAAACAAAAGGCGCATTCTTTTGAGTCAGCTGGGTAATTGGCTTGGAAATTGACGAGAAACCCTCGATGAAACGACGGTAATAACCAGCTAAACCCATGAAGCTTCGGATCTCCGGTACTGAAGTAGGTCTAGGCCAATTCATAACCGCTTCAATCTTGCTGGGATCGACAGAAATCCCATCTTCAGAAATAATATGACCGAGAAAGACAACTCGATCTAACCAGAATTCACACTTAGACAGCTTGGCAAACAACTGCTCAACTCGCAAAATCTGTAGTACGGTCCTCAAGTGCTCTGCATGGTCAGTACGGTTCTTCGAGTAGATAAGAATATCATCGATAAAGATAATGACGAACTCATCCAAATAACGCTGAAAGATACGGTTCATCAAACCCATAAAAACCGCTGGAGCGTTAGTCAAACTGAACGGCATGACTATAAACTCAAAATGACCATACCTCGTTCTGAATGCGGTCTTAGGAACATCTTCCTCTCGCACTCTCAACTGATGACAACCTGACCTCAAATCAATCTTAGAATAGACAGAAGAACCCTGCAGCTGATCAAAAAGGTCATCTATTCGGGGTAAAGGATACCTGTTCTTAACTGTAGCCTTATTTAATTGGCGGTAGTCGATACAGAGCCGCATAGAACCATCCTTCTTCCGAACAAAAAGCACAGGAGCACCCCAAGGCAATACACTAGGTCTGATGTATCCCTTGGCAATCAAATCCTCAAGCTGTTCCTTCAACTCTCTCAATTCAATAAGTGCCATACGATAAGGGGCTTTTGAAATAGGTTGAGTACCTGGCACTAAGTCAATACTGAATTCGATTTCTCGAATGGGTGGCAATCCAGGAACACCTTCCGGAAACACATCCGCAAATTCTCTAACCACCGGTAAATCTACCAAAGCTGGGCTAGATTTCAGTACATCAACTGCATAAACCAAAACTCCTTCTGCGCCTTTCTGTAGTAAACGAGTCATAGATAACACTGAAATCAAAGGAATTCTAGATCGAGAACCCTTACCAAAGAATTTCCACTCGTCTGCCATTTCAGGTCTGAACCTGACAACTTTCAAAAAACAATCGACTGTTGCCCTGTACTTGGTTAAAGCATCTATACCGACAATACAATCAAAATCTGACAGTCCAAGTACAATACAGTCGAATTCTAACAAATTCCCCTCAAAACAAAGCTCACTATTCCTGACTAATCTGACAAAAACAATTCCTCCACCCAAAGGTGAAGTAACAGCTACTACTGTAGGCAAAAACTCAGTAGGCAAAGCATGCAATAAAACAAATTTCTCAGAGATAAAGGAATGGGAAGCACCTGTATCTATCAAAACATGAGCAGAATGACCAAAAATCGAATAGTTACCTGCTATAACATCATCAGGTGCTGCCTGAGCCTGATCCTCTGTCAAGGAAAAAACTCGTGCCTGCTGTCTCGGAGGCTGGTTCGCACTAGAATTACCTCCCTGTCTGTTCTGCTGCTGAGGCTAGAAAGAGTGCACTGCAGACGACTGCCTCTCCGGCTGAACTGCAGGTCTAGATGAACTCCCACTCTGAGCTCTATCTCTGTTACGCTGAGGGAACACCTTAGAGAAGTGTCCCGGTTGCTGACAGGTGTTACAATTACCAAAAACTCCCACACACTGATCCGGTTAGTGTCTTACTACACACTTGCTGCAGTACAAGGTTGATGATCCAGAACTCTGCCCTGAACCAAACTGTCGGGAACCACTGGAACTAGACGAACTGTTCCCCTGCCTTTTGAACTTTTTACCTCTTGCCTTGTACTGATCCTTTCTGTTTCCCCCACTGCTACCACCTTCATACCTCTGCTGCTGGTTCTGATGCTGCGGTGGATGATTTTGATACTGAGATGGTGGGTTCTGATACTGCGTCTGTTGCTGAGGTGCTACCTGGTTACCTCTTTGCCTCCACAAGCCTGCTTCTGCTCCCTTTGCGTGATTCATGGCATCCGCAAAGTTTTTAGGCCTGTTGGTGTTAACCAACGTGAAGACGTCGGGGTTCAAACCATTGATGAACTGATCTACCTTAGCTTCTTCATCTCCGGCAATTAGCGGTGCAAAATGCAACAGACTATCGAACTTAGCCACGTACTCTTCAATGTTCAGATTCCCTTGCCTCAGATTGGCAAACTCTGCTCCCTTATCTTTGCGATACGAGATAGGGAAAAACCGCTTATAAAATTCAGATTTAAAAAGAGTCCAAGTAACCTCTGTACCTCTACTTTCAAATGCTTTCTTTGTCATAATCCACCAGCTCTTAGCACCACCACGCAGCTGATGAATTACTAACCTGATTCGGCGGTCATCTGTGTAATCAATGGAATCGAACAGTTGATCGATATCATCCAACCAACTCTCGCAGTCAACTGGATTTTCTGAACCCATCAATAACGGCGGATTGAACGATTGAAACCTCTTCAGCAAGGTTTCCATAGGAGTTGCTGAAGCATCCAACTGATCAACTTCAGTGCTAGCTTGCTCAGTCGCAAGGATAACTGGCGGTGTGTTTCTATTTATCACTCGACAAGGACCCATCTGATAATCAAAGGTTAGGACACGAGATATCTCAATCGCTATAATCAGTGCCCTTACAACCACTTGGAATACCGGATACCATTCGATAACAGAAACATTTATATCTCAAGTAGATCATGCTTTATAAATTAAATCACATAACCATGTAATTCAATAATTCTCAATAACAAAGCATGCTCGCATGGAATTAAGTACACAGTTAAAATAATTCAAACACATGCGAGGAGCCAATACACGCAGACTCGATCTACCCGCTCACTCTAGTTCGACCAAGAATCTTATCTCTCTGATACCACTTAATGTGAGACCTCGGTTCTAAACAACTAATCTCGGCTTAAACAACAATTAAGCATACAAGATCCAAGACCAAAGTGAGAAAGAAAATTTTTTTTTTTAAAGGGGGGTGCGCTCGGGCGGGCAAAAACTGCCGCTCGAGCGCGCCCTAAACTCCAGCGCTGCTGGATTACTCGAACTGGGGTGCGCTCGGGTTGCTAAAAACTGCAGCTCGGGCACCCCCCTTGCAGCAGAAATAGAACAGAGCAGAAAAGCTTGGCATCTCAAACTAAAGGTTATTCCATACATCAAACTCAAATTCATGCATTAAAAACATAACTTCTCCAGTTATTACATGAAATGCTAACGTTGATCAACTACGAACCAGTCTATAACATGCAACATAAGACTCGCATAATCGATACAACATAAACAACGAAGTTCGAGATCTAAACATATTCCAAAACAACTAGGTAGACATGCTGACACGACTTCTAAATCGAGTCTCACTACTAGCTCTCCCTCTTGTTGCTAATCAGGCCTTCGCTGACTTGGTCCTGCCCCACCTATTGCCAAGTACACATACAAAATAAAGCAACAGCCGGATAAACCGGTGAGAATGATAATCCCAGTAAAAAAACAACATATCAAGTAATAAAACAATAAACATGCTTTCAAGACAACAACAAAATCAATAACGATGTAATGAAATGCATGTCTTTAAACCGAGATATCAAATCTGATAACGAGGGATTGCTGCTGTGCTTTTGGGATCCCGAAGGTGAGATTACGTAACGACTCACCGACTCACCCAATCGAGGTGGTGCCACGTATCCCACTCCTCTAGATTTTGAGCAACTATAATGAGTATGCTAGCACTAGGCGAAACGACTACGACCTAGGCCACTCAATCATAGTTCCCAAACGTCTAAACAAGAAGGGCGGTTCTGCCCGCTGAAAACAAGATTGGCTCAAGATGAATGCATAACAGAAACATAATACATGGCCATATAACAAAAGCTCAATCAAAACAACAAAACACAAGTTCCTTATGCTAGAACGAGTGCAGATGCAAGTATGTGATTTTAAGGGAAACTCGATAACCAACTGTCCCGAGTATGCTATCCCGCTATCGTTGTCTGCTTTTACCTTTCAATGCAGTAGTTCCAACTCTGGATAAGCTACAACAAAAGGTTTAATCAACAACTAAACAATCCAACAACAAAGGCAACGGTTCAAGGTAATCTCTTTACCGTTCTTCGTCCAACTCTTGACGAACAATGCTGCTAACACGGGCTTGACAACTCCAAATGAATCTGTTCAGATACAAATCAAAGATCAATTACCATGATCGACTTACAATCCAAGTTCAACAACTTCAAAAATGGTTCAAATCTCCAAAACTCAAACCGACGGCATAACGGCTATAAACTGAACAAACTGGAAATGCAGACAACAGTTCAATACTGATATCAACTCATATCAAAGCTAATACAACCAAAACAAGGCAAACCAACAAATCTCAAAACCATAATTTTCGAAAATGGCTTCCAAAAATCATAACAATTCCGAACGTCGCTCAAATTCAAAACCGACAGATAATAGACGATCAGAACTCTGTAGAGAACAACATACTCGAATCTAGAAAGATTCTAACAACGTCCAAAAACTAGAATGTATCTGATCGTAGAAAAACTTACGATATAACAGAGCTCTCACTGCAGTGATCGATAATCTGCCTTCAGAAATAAATTCCAACGGCCGGATCGAGCTCGGACTGAAATCTGGAAGCTTGAAAAGGTGATGGGGCGTTTCAATGGAGGAGGAGCCGGCTAAGGAAGGAGATGAATACTTTTTAATCTCAATTCTAAGTGTAGATAATATATAAAATTCAATAATTACGTTTTAGTCCCTGAAAAATCCAAATTTTGCAAAAAGGACCCTGATCAAAATAAAGTCGGCTCGTGAACTCTGTAATCTCCGATTAACTCAAATAAACTCATTTAAGATCAAAACGGGGCGTTCCAAGTAATAACTGGCGGAGGATTCTCAGTAGAAGAAGGAGTCAAAGGTGGTTGATTCCTTCTCAAAGATCGTCGCGGTGTCATCTGTAACGCCCCGATTTTATCTTAATCGACTCTATTTGAGATAATCGGAGATTCCAGAGTTCAAGAGCCGACTTGATTTTGATCAGGGTCCTTTTTGCAAATTTCGGATTTTTCAGGGACTAAAATGCAAATATGGACTTAATTAGATATTTATACATTGTTTTGACTCCTCCTTCACTCCACCCTCTTCTCTCCCAACCGATTCCTCCATTGAAGGCGTGAGAAAAGCTTTTCAAGCTTTTGGATTTCAGTCCGAGCTCGATCCGTCCGTTGAAATTTATTTCTGAAGACAGATTAGCGATCACGGCTGCGAGAGCTTCGTTATATTGTAAGTTTTTCTACGATCAAATACGTTCTAATTTTGGGATGTCGTTAGAATCGTTTGAGATTCGAGTATGTTGATCTTGGCAGAGTTCTGATCGTTTATTCTCTGTCGGTTTTGATATAGAGCGTCGTTCGGAATTGTTATGAATTTTGAAGGGAATTTCGAAAATGTGAGTTTGGATATGTGTTGGATTTGAGTTTGAATGTTTGAATGGTGATTGTTATGAGTTGTTGGGATTGATATTATGCTGTCTGCGTTTCCGGTTTATCAGATTATAGCCGTTGTGCCGTCAGTTTGAAGTTTGAATATCGTTTCGTTGTTTTGATTAAACGATGTTTGATTGAAGAATTGGAATGCCGATATTGAACTTTATGACTTCTTTGTTAGATTGATTTGAAGCCAGTGGAGTTACGAGATTTCAGCTTTGAACCGTTCTGAAGATTGTAGCCGGTATCGTATCGATCTTCTTATTGTCGACTAGAAAGTTTGATTGAATCTAGAGTGAATTATTGTTGTTGTTCCAGGTTCGGAGCATCGACGTCTTGAGAAGAGGTATAAGATGACTTAGACTGGAATGGAACGTGTGACTCGAATCCGACTTGATTCGAGTGTTCCGAAGAATCACATACTTGCATGTTATTTTCTCTTGAATTTAGTTGATTGAGTTATGTTTTGCATTGCATTCATCTTGAGCCAGAATCCTTGATTTGAACAGCGGGCAGGACGACCCTTTTATGATAGACGTTTTGGGGATTATATTGCGAGTGGCCTGGGTGTAGCCGTTTCACCTAGTGCTAGCATACTCCTTATAGTCGCACCAAAGTCTAGAGGATAGAGATACGTAGCACCACCTCGATCGGGAGAGTCGGTGAGTTGTTTGCGTGATCTCGTCCTCGGGATCTCAAAAGCTAAAGTAGCAACTCTTTTGATTATCCGATTTGATAATCCCAGATTTTAAAGACATGCATTGCATTGTATGCATTTGAATTGAGTTTAGATATGAATTTGGAAGTTGATGTATTTCGTTTGAGATACTTATTTGATATTGCATGTCTGTCTCTTTTACTGGGAATATCGTTCTCACCGGTTATCCGGCTGTTGTCTTTGTTTGTATGTGTACGTTGCAACAGGTGGGGCAGGACCGAGTCAGAGGCAGCATGGCTAGGTGGTTGAGATGATAGACGTGAGGCCTTGTTGTTTAAGAAGTCGAATATGTAATTCGAATGTAGATTATATTCGAACTCGTTTTGTATTGGTCATGTAACTTAAAAGTGATGCATGTTCTATTAGATTGATTATTGTACAACTCTAGAACTTCCTGTATTGTATTTTGACAGTTTGGTGTATCAATGCATGCTTATGATTAAGTTGGTTTATGGTTTTGCACTTTCCCAAGCTTTAGTTTTACTTTTGGGAGTGTTTTTCAGTGCAGGTCGAAGGGGCAGCGCGCCCGCGCGACTTGAGGAGTGCCCGCGCCTCCCCTGGGCTTGGAATTTCGCATTTTGCGAAATTCCGGCGCGCCCGCGCCTGAAGCTCGATTTTTAAAATAAAAAAAAAACATTTGTTTCGCGACGTCTTTTTGCGTCGCCAAATGTCCGATTTTGCGTCGCCAATTGTGCTGGATTAATTTTATGTTTTCTTTGGCGAGATTAGATGATTAGAATCGAGGTTTCACACATCTGATATCAAAGGGTTAGGATATAATATCTCAAACTCAATCTCAATACCTCGGTATCCAAAACTCCGCTCTGAGAACTCATGAATCTCAACGATATATAGTGACAGATATATATCACATAATTCATGCTTTATAAATTAAACCACAACTCATGTAATTCAAATAATCCAAGAATCAATAAAGCATGCTCGCACGTATATAAAAAAATAGTCATTTAATTAAATCAATCACATGCGAGAATTCAATTCATGCGGACTCGATCTACCCCGCTCACTCTAATTCAAAATCCAAGAATCTTATGTCTCTGATACCACTTAATGTGAGACCCTGTTTCTAATCTTCTAAACTCGAATAATTAATCATAATCGAACACAATAAGCCGCGGAAAACGAATCAAAAGTTTTTTTTTAAAAAAAATAAGCCTCGCGCCCGCGCGAGGGCATCACCTCGCGCGCGCGCAGGCTACGCGAGCAGAGACTCGCGGAGATGCTCGCGCCCGCGCGAGAAGGGAGCTCGCGTGCGCGGGCAAAATCTCCCGAGCCTCTTCAAACTCCTCGCGCGCGCGCGAGGTGATGCCTCGCCCGCGCGCAGGCAAAATGGGCAGAGGGGTCGAGGAGCCTGCAAAAACAACCAACAAGGCAATTCTAAACATTCCAAGTTCAAACATAATACAGATCAATATTTAGAACATGCCAAATCTAGGTTCTGCCCAAAATACAATAACCAGATGAGTTTTATAAATGAGTTCCACCGACTCAACAAAACTAATACAATTACAAATAGACTCGACCCTACGACCCGGAGTCTCACTTCTATCAATCTCACCCCCAAGCTAACCAGGACAACTCGGTCCAGCTCCTGATCCTCCTATAGCCAAGTTACACATACAAAACAAAGACAACAGCCGGGATAATCCGGTTAGAAATATAATTTCTAAGTAAAAGAGACATGCACTCAATATCAAATAAACACTTCAATCGAAATGTGTCAACATAAATCATAACATCAAAATGATATTGAATGAATGCATGAATTTAAAAGTCGAGATTATCAAGTCAGATAATCATAAAATCGATCGGTACTCGGTTGGGATCCCGGGGTCAAGTCTTCACGACAACTCACCGACGCACCCTTTCGGGGTGGAAGTCGATCAACTCGATCCCCTAGACTTCAGAGCAACTATAAGAAGTATTCTGGCAATTGGAAAAACTCGAAATCCAAAGCCACTTCAATATAGCTCCCTAAAACGTCAAATTTCAAAACGAATCGAAAGTCGGCTCAATATGAATGCAAGTGCAGCAATAACTAAATCAAGTTCACGCAAGCAAATAAACATGCGGTATGTGATTTTCGGGAACTCGAGAATAAGTCGATCTCGAGTATTCGTTCCCATTCATTTCAATGTCGACTTTTACCTTTTTCTCGAAGCTTCAATCAATCCTGTCAAACAAGAGACAACTCGATTCAAACTCTAAACAATTCGAAACTCAAAGTCGATAAATCAAACAATCTATACCGTCTTCCAACTCTTCGATTGGTAACCGATCTCCAAGTCCTCCAATTCCAATCTCTAATAAACTGTCAAAACATCGAGACACGGATTCGATATCAACTCGGAGTTCAAACTCAATCAAATTCGATATACAAATCAAACCGAACCAAAACCGATAACTCAAACTCGATTTCGACGGCATAACGGCTATAAATTAACTATCCGGAAATACAAACCATCCAACAACATCAAAATAACTCAATCATCATCATAATCCATCAAAACAACTCAAATCCAACCTCAATCAAAATCACCATTTTCGAATTAATGCCTCAAAAATCATATAAAATCCAAACTTTGTTCTTTTTCCAAACCGAGTTCGAATACACGATCTATACTAGCTCAAGAATGACATACTCCAATATTATCAAATTCTGACAACTCAACAAAATCGAAGTTCAAGAGATCGAAGCAAAACTTACGTCTAAACGGAGCCCTTGTTGCGGTGATCGTGAATCTCAACTCGGAAATAAAATCTAACGGTCGGATCGAGCGAATCGGACGGAAGAAAAGCTTGAGAAATCGATTTGGCTATGGCTTCCGGAGGAGAGAGAGATCGAGAGAGGGAGGGAGGAAGGAAGGAGAGGTATGGGATGATTGGCCAACTTGCATCTAATAATAATATAAAAATTCAACTTTTGCATTTCATTCCTTTATTTCTCCAATCTTGCAAAGTAACCCCCTGCTAAATATCAAAACGATCCTCAATCACTAAAAAAAACTCTGATTATCTCGATTAAACTCAATTATAATAAAATCGGGGCATTACATATATTGTTTATTTGCAAACCGGTCCCTAACAAGTTTGAAGCTTCTAATTAAATCCCTTAATTTAAGAACATTGGAATTTAAATCTCTAATTCCATAAATTCTCAAATTCAATATTTTCGGGGCTTTACAATTCTCCCCCTCTAAGAACTGATTTCGTCCTCAAAATCATAAGCAATCTGTAAACACATAAGATAAGAAATAACATGGATATTGAATAAGAACTCACATAAATGAAATAGCTCTAGATAACGCTATCTCATATCCTGTTCTACCTCCCAGGTTGATTCTTCAATACCGTGTTTATTCCACTGCACTTTGACAAGTGAGATGGATTTGTTTCGGAGCTGCTTTTCCTTGTGATCAAGGATTTGTATAGGATGTTTAAAGTAGCTCAATGTTTCATTCAACTCGGCCTCATCTGGATGAAGAACATGGGAAGCATCGGGCTCGTACTTCCTCAGCATAGACACATGGAACACGTCATGAATACCTGATAGTGCTGGAGGTAATTCTAGTCGATAGGCAAGATCACCAACTTTATCAAGAATCTCGTAAGGTCCAATAAACCTTGGTGACAGTTTTTCTCTCTTTCCAAATTGAACTTTGCCACGAAAAGGAGATATTTTCATAAATACTCGATAACCCTATGCAAAACTCAAAGGTCTACGCCTCACATTTGCATATTTTTCTTGCCTATCTTGCGCCGTTCTCATTCTAGTCTGTATTAACTTCACTTAATCAGACATATCTCTGATCATGTCTGGCCCTGTAACTGGTGCTTCAGAAAGATCATCCCAAAACAACGGAGATCTGCATTTCCTACCATACAGTGCTTCAAATGGATCCATTACAATACTTGACTGATAGTTATTATATGAGAATTCAACAAGTGGCAAAGATTCTTGCCAACTAGAACCAAAGTCAAGTACTATAGCTCTCAACATATCCTCAAGAATCTGAATAGTTCGCTCTGACTGTCCATCAGACTGAGGATGATACGATGTACTCAAATGTAAACGCGTACATAAAGCTTCCTGAAGACTATGCCAGAAATGTGAAGTAAATCAAGGATCTCGATCAGATACAATAGACTTAGGAACACCGTGTAATCTCACCACATCTCTGATATAGACGTTAGCCATCTGATCATGACAATATGTCATTAAATAAGGAATGAAACATGAAGAATTAGTCAATCGATCAATCACCACCCAAACTACATCACAGGATCTCGGTAATTTTGTGACAAAGTCCATGGTGATATGCTTTCATTTCCATTCAGGAACCGCTAAACTGTGCAATAAACCACCTGGTCTCTTCCTCTCAGCTTTTACTTGTTGGCAGTTTAAACATTTCGATACAAATTTGGTCACATCAGCTTTCATTTTCTTCACCAAAACTGTTGTTTCATATCGTTATACATTTTTCGACCACCAGGATGAACGCTAAACTTACTGCAATGGGCTTCATTCATAATCTGATGTCTCAACTCTACAATATCACGCACAACAATACGTCGGTTAACAAACAACACTCCATGCATACTAATTTGAAATTCTGACTCATGTACAGTTCTAAATTTTTCAATCGAATTCTGAATGTTTTGATCGGCTTTCTGTGCTTCTTTAATTCAAACAAACAATTCTGGCTCAGCTTGGATTGCATAAACTCGGACAAGACGTACATCTGTCTCAAAATCCAAACCAAAAACACAGCAATCTTCAATCAATTTAGAGACACGCATAGTAGATAAGGATAAATCACAAACCTTTTTAATCATTGCATCAGCCGCTACGTTAGATTCCCTGGATAATACTTAATCTCACAGTCAAAATATTTCAGTAAATCTAACCAACACCTTTGTCTCATATTCAATTCAGCTTGAGAAAACAGATATTTCAGGCTTTTATGATCAGAAAATATCTCGAAAGTCTCACCGTACAAATAATGACGCCAGATCTTCAAAGAAAAGGCAATAGCTGCAAGTTCAAGATCGTGTACGAGATATCTGATCTCGTGAGGTTTTAATTGTCTCGAAGCATACGCTATCACGTGACCTCTCTGCATCAAAATACAACCTCAACCTTTGTGAGATTCATCAGAATATACAGTAAAACCACCTGTACCTGATGGAATAGATAATACAGGTGCACTAGTAAGTCTCTTCTTCAACTCAATAAATCTAGCTTCACAATCATCTGTCCAAACATACGAAGCATTCTTCTAGGTTAACTGGGTAATCGGCTTTGCAATGCTAGAAAATCCTGCAATAAATCGGCGATAATACCCGGCTAGGCCCATGAAACTACAAATTTCAAGCACAGATGTAGGTCTAGGCCAGTTGATAACTGCCTCTACCTTGCTAGGACAACTGATATATCGTCTCCTAAAATAACATGGCCAAGAAAAACAACCCTATCTAGCCAAAACTCACATTTGGACAACTTAGCATACAATTGCTTAGTTTTAAAATTTGCAAAACAATTCTCAAATGCTCTGCATGCTCAGTCTTATTCTTCGAATAGATCAAAATATCATAGATAAATATAATAACGAATTCATCTAAATACTTCTGAAATATTCTATTCATTAAACCCATATAAACTGCAGGAGCATTTGTTAAACCAAATGGCATTACTATAAACTCAAAGTGGACATACCTTGTTCAAAAAGCAGTTTTAGGCACATCTTCTTCTCTTACTCTCAAATGATGATAACCAGAACTCAAATCAATCATTGAATAGACGAAAAAACCCTGCAATTGATCAAATAAATCGTCTATTCGAGGTAATGGATACTTATTCATTATTTTGACCTGATTCAATTGGCGGTAATCGATGCATAATCTCATAGATCCATCCTTCTTTCTTACAAATAGAACCAGAGCACCCCAAGGTGACACGCTTGACCTAATGTAACCTTTGTTCAATAAGTCTTCAAGCTGTTCTTTTAACTCTTCCAGTTCAAGTGGTGCCATCCTGTAAGGAGCTTTAGATATAGGAAACGTACCTGGTACCAACTCAATACTGAAATCAATATCACGTATTGGAGGCAATCCTGAAATTTAATCCGGAAAAATATCTGCAAACTCACATACAATAGGAATGTCTGCCAATTCAGGAATAGATTTCAACACATCCAATGCATAAACTAGAAACCCCTCAGCACCTTGCTGCAATAACTGTGGCATGGATAAGCTAGAAATAATAGGAATTTTAGCTCGAGATCCCTTATCGAAAAATTTCCAATCATCAGCCATATCCGGTCTAAATTTGACCACCTTATGAAAACAGTCAACTATGGCCCTGTACTTGGTTAGTGCATCGATGCCAATAATACAATCAAAATTAGACACATTTTCATCAAACTGTAACTCACAACCCCTGACTACACTCGCAGATGTCTTATCTTTTCCCATAGGCGATGAGATAGCAAATACAGAAGATAAATGCTCAACAGGCAAGGCATGCAATGCAACAAATCTTTCAGCTATGAATGTACGTGATGCACCAGTGTCAATCAACACGTATGCAGGATAACCAGAAATAACACAATTACCTGCAATCACATTGTCCGGTGCCGCATGTGCCTGATCCTCTGTTAACGCAAAAACTCTAGCTTGGTATCTTGGAGGTTGGCCTACACTCTGGCTCTCTCCATGTCTGCTCTGTGCTGATCTACCTGGAGGTTGAAAGGAATGCACAGAAGGAGCTTGTCTGTCAGCAGGATTTGAGAATCTCGACGTACCTCCACCTGGTGAAGTTCCAGTATTATGTGTAGGAAATATTATAGCATAATGTCCTGGCCTATTACATAGCTTGCAACTACATGTAACCCCCTTGCAATCATCGCTAGAATGTTGTCCTCCGCATCTAGGCTGAACCAGCTTGTCTTGAACCACTAGAACATGAAGAACTGCTACCAGGTCTCTTGAACTGTTTACCTCTGGGCTTAAAGCGATCTTTTCTGTTACCACTACTACCACCTCCTTCATACCTGCTTTGTTGCTGAGGAAAGGATGATTGAGGTTGCACAGATTGTGGTTCTGACTGTTGAGAAGATTGAGGCATAAACGAAGTTTCTTTCTGTCTATTAATACCGGCTTCTGCACCTTTGTCTTTATCGAGGGAATCAACAAGATTATTAGGTCTCCCCGCATTAACGAACGTGAAGACATCGGGATTAAGACAGTTGATGAATTGATCGGCCTTTGCTTCCTCATTATCAGCAATATGAGGTGCAAAATGGAGTAAGGTGGAAAAATTCGCAGCATAATCTTCAATACACATATTACCCTGTTGCAAATTAGAAAACTCCGCTCCCTTGTTCTTTCTGTATGATGGAGGAAAGAAACGTTTGAAAAACTCAGCTTTAAACATTGTCCAGGTAATAACAGTACCTCGGTTTTCCAATGCTTTCTTGGTCATGATCCACCAACCTTTAGCCACATCATGAAACTGATGTATAACCAATCGAACTTGTCGGTCATCAAAGTAATCAATGGATTCGAACAGTTGCTCGATATCATCAAGCCAACTTTCACATGCTACAGAATCTATTACGTCCCATTGTATCAAGACGAGTCTTTTTAGCGTGTTTATGTCCTCACTCACACGCACCTGAAAAACTTCCCAGGGGGTCACCCATCCTATAATTACCCCAAGTCAAACACGCTTAACTTTGGAGTTTTTTTTTGATGAGCTCCCGAAAAAAAGATGCACATTCTTGATATGAGTTGTACATATCAAATATTTTGTACCTCTCATTTCTGGTGTGGGATCGGATCATTCATGTCACCCGTCGCCAATTCTTTGGTGGGGTTTTCATCTTTCAGGTATTAACCACCTATATTACGGACCATGTACCGCCTTTTGGCTCAGGGTGTCACATGTCCACCAGCTTCCGCTTGGTTCGTCCCCGAACCACACCGTACTAGCAGAGGCCAGTCTCTGATACCATTTGTAACGTCTCACTATATCAAGACGAGTTTTTTTAGCATGCTTATGTTCTCACTCACACGCACCCTGAGAAACTTCCCAGGGGGTCACCCATCCTATAATTGCCCCAAGTCAAGCACGCTTAACTTTGGAATTCTTATGTGATGAGCTCCCAAAAAAAAGATGCATCTTCTTGATATGAGTTGTACATATCAAATCTTTTGTACCTCTCATTTCCGGTGTGGGATCGGATCATTCATGTCACCCGTCGCCCATTCTTTGGTGGGGTTTCCATCTTTCAGGTATTAACCACCCATATTACGGACCATGTACCACCCTAGGACTTTTTGGCTCAGGGTGTCACAGAATTCTCTGTACCTTTTAGACTCGGTGGTTTAAATTAGTGGAATCGCTTCAGCAACACCTCCATCGGATTAGCAGTCGTATC
The DNA here is from genome assembly GCF_033568475.1 of Henckelia pumila. Classification (NCBI taxonomy): domain Eukaryota; kingdom Viridiplantae; phylum Streptophyta; class Magnoliopsida; order Lamiales; family Gesneriaceae; genus Henckelia; species Henckelia pumila. The sequence continues at coordinate 168,965,311 of NC_133123.1, forward strand.
CATCGGAGTAACAGTAGTACTTCCTTGCTCAGTCGGAGGTATCGATGGAATATTATGGACTTCTGGGGGAAGCACTTGCACAATCGGTGGTGGCTATGGAATATTGAGACCACTGCGAAGAGGTATAGCTCGGGGAGGCATAACTGATAAACTGAGAATAGACAACAATTCAGAAAAATAAAAGCATCATATCTCAGTTCCAACATCTCATACTCTTTAATCTCATGAGTATATGCCTTATTCCCATCACACAACACTTTTATATTACATGTTTAGCAATTAACTCATATAAGCACATACTTGCGATAGGTAAACATGCTAGCTTATAACATGTGATTGCAAAGAGTAGAACATGCTCACATAAACTTCCAATAATCACACAATGCATCGAACTCATGCATAGTAAATTTATGCGACTCATTCTACCCCGCTCAGCTTCAAATGTCTACTCAAGACAACTTAGGCTCTGATACCAAACAATGTGGCAACCCCGGGCTCGTCTAATATAATCTCATTACTCATTATTAGGCATTGGAACTAAGAACAAGTAAACCAAATAATTTTTTTTAAAAGACTAATCCTCGTTCGATCGGTAAAAATACATCGATCGAGCGAGCAAAGATCTGCCAAACTCTGTTTTTTGTTAGAAAATAGCCTCGCTCGATTGGTAACACTTCACCGATCGAGCGAGCAAAACTCTGCTCGAAATTCCAGAAGTTCTCTTGTGTTGTCCCTTGCTATTTTCTTGTTATCTTCCAACATAGACTTCAATGTAAAATAATGCCAAGCATACAAGAACAATATGTACATGGAAGATAACAACTTTATTCAATAACCAAGCACACAAAATACTACATGTACTCAAGCTAAGTTCTAAGTTTGCAACAACTAGTTTTATACAAGATACAACCATGTACATACTATAACCATTAAACTTGAGTTGTTGACAGCAACTTCTACATTCTTAGCCCGGAACACCACTTCTCTATTATTCCAACCGCTCATGACCTCCTATGACTCGGCCCTGAATCATCTATTGCAATGCACACACAAAACAAAGCAACAGCCGGACAAACCGGTAAGTATAAAACTTAGTATAAAACAACGGAAACATATAATGAACATATATAGCAAGTTTCATGCATTTCCAATATATATCACAATTAGAACATGCAATGACAATTGGCTAGGCTATAAAGGTTCAAGGCTTAATACACGACACGGTTTAGATGCTAAAACACATCACTAATCATCAGGCTCAAACTCATCACTAAAGCTATAACCGGAGTCGAACTATCAATGCTAAATACTCGTCATTGATACTTGATATCGAAGTTTATAACTCATCAACGATATCGTGGCAAGGCTAGAAGGAATGTTAGGCTCAACATATCTAATAAGATGACATAACACACAATCATCTTATCCTAGCTCAACAAGCATGCTAAATTACTCAAGCAAGGCATAACCAAAGATATAAACATTTAACGCCAAGTAATGTGTGAAAGAGTAGGTGCCCGGTGAGCCAACTTGTGGCTAAGGGCTTTGATGACTCTTTGTATAAACAATCTTTTGTTTAATATAATTTACACTTTTATTAATGGCATTGACTTTATCTTTATTCATATTGTTATATTGTGATATACTATTGTTGTTTTGATAAAGACCTTGAATATACTATAGTGTATGTAAGATGTGGTAGAACATGGAGATGTCTATCATGAAACACATCTTATAGTCACTGTATATTCTAAACTGTTCCTAGTCGATTGAGCCGTCCGATAATAAGGATAAGGATCGCTCGAGTTTGAGACTAGCATTTGCGATGCAGAGTACCACGTTTCATTGGTAAGGAACATAGAGATGTTCAAAGCATGCAAATGGATATTCATATGATGAATGATCGAACTACCCTATCCGGACTTTCCAAGTGGTTATCACTTATCGAGTGGATAAAGTTCGCGGTTTTGGTTGTACACCATTAGTCCTTACTACTTGAACCATCATTGAGACTCTATATGCTAGTACTGTGCTTTGACTCGTTTACCGACTCTATTGGGGTCATCAGGTGTCGGGATTGGATACAGTTACAACACATATAGGAGTCGATGCTTTGTTGTCAAGGATTCACCACATACTTGCGAGTGTGGATATCCTATGCGATCTGAGGAGATATTAGTGTGACGAATCTCTGGCCAGAGTACATGATGTGATTTAAGAAATGGTTTCTTAGTAGCACATGCGATGTCACTATTTGATCTTCAAGATGTATTGCATAGTTATCGAATCTCGAACGACTCTCGATTTACCAATGGTTGTTGATTCGATCGGGATATATGGATGAAGGGACCGTATTGTACGCTAACCAAAATCTATTGGTTCTTGCAGGCACTATCAGTGATACCTAGGGAATCATGGGGCGATGTTGCTAGGCGCTCTTACCATGATTCGATGGGCAAGTCGGAAATTGTTGTTCCGAGTCACAAGGAGTTGTGAGCCCACGGCTAGCTGTATCCCTGAACCATTGAGGGTCACACAGAGTAATGGATTTTTAATCCCCGTTGAGATAGTTAAATTTAAAGAGTTAAATTTAATGAACAAATAAGTTGGACTTCTTAATTATGAGTAGAGGAGTAAGATTTCCTAAAATGACATAGGGATGGGCATTTTTGGAAACCACTGAATTCGGATTCAGAAAAATTTATCTTGACTTTAAAAGGTGCAGAAATGGTTTCTGTACACATTGGTGAAATCGGTTTATCAATCGGAGTCATGATGAATTTTATATTAATTTCTGAACATGCAGGCTTTGCTTGTCGGGCTTGAACTTATGACTAATGGGCCCTAAGCTGTTAGCGGCCTACATTATAAATAAGTTATTGCAGTACAAAAATTACACACAACAGGTCACAAAATTTTCGAAAAACCCTAGTATTTTTCCTCTAAAGTGGCCGCCCCCCTCCCTCTCTACTCAGGAAAATCCAGCCTGTGAATTTTGAATTACAGTCTGGTTTAACGGATCAAATTCGTTAATTCTCTTCGTAGAAACTTCTGATAGATTTTCTAGTGCAATCTATCAGAGGGATTAATTATCCGTTCGCGGACCTGATTGAAGAACAGTTCGTCCATCAGTTCCAGGGATATACAACAAGAGCAGAGCAATCTGTTGGTGTCCAAAATCTCGATTCGAGATTGGAGGTAAAAATTTATAATTGTTATTTTATTTTTACACACACAATTTAATCGTAAAAGTTTTGATACCCAATATGGAATCGTTCCATATAAAATTTTTAAACTTCCGCTGCACCGGGTATCAATACTGATTGATCTGATCGCCGCGTTCTCCAACAGTGGTATCAGAGCCAGGTTGCTCAGATCAAGCGATTAAATTAATCGATTGTACAAAATTTTTAAGCCTCGGTTTTTGAAACAAAATAAATATTTTAAAAATAAAAAAAAATTTTCGGGCAAAACCCGGGCAGCGACGGGCGGCGCACGGCGCTGCACAGGGCAGCGATCGTCGCTGCCCTAGGGGCAGCCGGGCTGCCCGGCCCGAGCCCTTTGGGGCGCGGGCAGCCCGGGAATGTCCCGGGCGGCCCGCGAAAAATTAATTTTTTAATTTTAAAATTATATTTTAATATGTTAAAATTCTATTTTTGGTCAGATCGAAAATCGTTTTTTATTGATCCACGAGGCGTCGGATCGAATTGTTCGAGTCCGAAAATTTTAAAATTGATTTTTGGATAAATTTGAATTTTTGGAAAATTTAAATATTTTATCCGTTAAATTGAATTTTGAAATTAATTATTTTTGGTACAATTGATGATAAGATATGATCTTATGGATATATTGAGTAAAATATGATTTTATGTATAAAATTGGATTTTATAGATAAAATATGATTTTATTTGATAAAAAGATAAAATATGATTTTGTATGTAAAATAAGATTTTATATATGAAATATGATTTTATTCTTTTAAATTTAAATTGACATTGCATGTTATCCAATACATTAATTTTGAATTAAATGTTATTGGATAAGGATGATCGATTGCCATGACCAATTTTGTAGGTGTATGTTAGGAATTTACATTTGTTTTTATTGTTGTTGGATTTATTAATGGGCCTGGTTTATGGCCCAATATGAATTGTCATATGTAATAAAAGTGGGCTTGTTTATGGCCCGTTCCCACCCCTTAAAAATGTATCCCCTACTTGTCATTGTTATTTATTGTAAATACATTAGATTTAGTGGGAGATGAAGATTTGAAGACGGAGGTGGGCCCAGCAGACAATAAAGACAGAAGAAATGTAAATTGGAAGCACAATGTAATAGGATTGCATTGCATACTGCATATTACCTAGGATTGGACTAAGACTCGTGATTGGCAACCACGGGTCGATTAGAAATGGAATCGATCATCCTATATAATATGTGATATTATTGTTGTATGCATGTTTTAGACAAAATTGTGTGAATCCGGCAAGCATACAAAATTTTAAAAATGATGAGACAAATTTTCAAAATTAAAATCCCTCATTTTAAATATGATTTAAAATTGATACCAAAATAAATAAAGGAAATTTAAATTTTTTTAAATGTTCCTACCTTCCATCAACGATCAATGTATGAGATGCTACCCGCGAATACGGTTCGGCTCATATTATTGGGGGGGCCCGTTCGTCGGAAAGCTGTACATTGGATCGACACATGTTGTAAGTTGGGTGGAACTCCCATGGGATCGGCTCATATTATTGGGGGATCCACATGGCGACCGTCCATCACAACTTAATTTTGATGGGTCATCTTGACATGTCACAATAAATGGCGTCATATTATTGGGTCCTTATTGGACGTGAGGTAAAAACGTGGAGGTTGCTTTGGAAGCAATTGGGCTCTACCTTTTGAAAATTATGGTTGACTGATATTATTCGGGACCATAGTTTGTCAATTGGACTCCATGTTCTCACTAAGAAAAACAGTTTCCTGTTTTCACTAGAGGGTAGTGAAATCGTTAAAATAGTGGGAGTGAGATTCATAAAATAAATTTCGCCTATTTTATGTCTTAGTAAATTAATTAAACAATCATCGATAATTGTCTGTTTCATCTCAGTATATCATTATGATGAATCTTCGTAATCCACATGTCTCAATTCTCCAACAAAACAAACTTACTGGAGCAAACAATACAGAATGATTCCATAAGTTAAGATTGTCCTGAGTTCGGAAAAGATTTTCTAAGTGTTAGAAAAGGCTTCTCCGAAAACAGCCCCGGCTAATGTAACTGCCGAAAGGTTGGCCGAACTAGAGAAATGGTTGGACCATGATCTCAAGGCAAAATGTTACATGAAAAATTGGACAAGTCTAAACAAGTTTGCCATAACTGCAAGAAACCCGGTCATTGGAAACGTAACTGCAAGGAATACCTCGAGCAGTTGCGAACTGCAAAGGGTATGTTTTACATTGAAATAAATATTTTTCTTAATACTACTTCTTAGGTATTGGATACCAGATGTAGATCTCATATTTGCAATGAGTTGCAAATGATGACAAGAAGTCGCAGGCTTAGAATGAGTGAGACCCAGCTGAGGCTCGGAAATGGTTCTAGAGTTGAAGCTAAAGCTGTGGGAGATATTTATTTAATTTTGCAGAACGGTTTTAAGTTACTTTTGAGAGATGTTTTATTTGTTCCAGATTTGATTAAAAACATTATTTCTGTTTCTATGCTTGATAGAGATGGTTATTCTTGCAATTTTGTGAATGGGATTTGCAATATTTACAAGAATGAATGTTTGATTGGAAATGGACAACTTGAAAATGATCTATATAACTTAAAACTAAAAGACGTTCCAATAAATTATGTTGATAAACCGGCAACAACAAACAAAAAGAAAATCGATAGCCAAAACCCGGCAAACCTTTGGCATGCTAGGCTAGGTCATATTTCCTCAAGGAGGATGAACAAGCTAGTGGGAGAGGGCATGTTTGATATGTCTGATATTAACTCTCTACCTACTTGTGAATCCTGCCTGAAAGGAAAAATGACTAAATCTCCTTTTAAGGGGAAACCTGAGCGTAGTCAAAATCTGTTGGATTTGATCCATACAGATGTTTGTGGTCCATTTAGAGTTGGTACTCAATATGGCCACACCTACTTCATTACCTTTACTGATGATTATTCTAGGTATGGGTATTTATATTTAATGAAATATAAGTCTGAAGCATTTGAAAAGTTCAAAGAATTCAAGGCTGAAGTAGAAAACAAGCTAGGTAAAAGTATTAAAGCACTTCGATCGGATCGAGGTGGAGAATACTTAAGTACCGAGTTTTTGGACTATCTGAAAGAGAATGGGATTCTCTCTCAGTGGACTCCTCCTCTGACACCACAGCTGAATGGTGTATCGGAGCGTCGTAATCGAACTTTGTTGGACATGGTTCGATCCATGATGAGCTTCACTGAGCTTCCACCTTCGTTTTGGGGCTATGCGCTTGAAACAGCGGTATTGTTGTTGAACAACGTCCACACTAAAGCAGTGGACAAAACACCATACGAGTTATGGAATGGCAAAGCTCCTAAGTATTCGTACTTGAGGACAGTGGGAGATAAGTTGGATAGTCGATCCACCTTATGTTATTTTGTAGGGTATCCAAAGAATTCAATCGGATATTATTTCTATTATCCTGCTGAAACAAAGGTGCTTGTTTCAAGGAATGCCACCTTCTTGGAGAAGGAGTTCTTATTGGATAAGAAAGGCGAGATGATGGAACTCGAAGAAATTCGAGAAGAACCCGAAATACAAAATAACGATCCTACACCTCAGGAACCATTGATAGACACACCTGTACCTAGAAGATCCGAGAGGACTTCTAGACCTCCTATTCGATATGGTCTTCTTCTTGAAGGGGATCAAGATGAACCCGATGTTGGATGTGATCCAAGAAACTTCAAGGAAGCAATTTCTGATGCGGATTCAAATTTATGGCTTGAAGCTATGCAGTCGGAAATAGATTCGATGCATACAAACCAAGTTTGGTCTTTAGTAGATCCTCCCGATGGAATTGTTCCAATAGGGTGTAAATGGATCTACAAGAGAAAGCTTGGGCCTGATGGTAAGGTATTGACCTACAAGGCGCGATTGGTGGCGAAAGGTTATACACAAAGACAAGGAGTTGACTATGATGAAACCTTTTCACCAGTTGCAATGTTCAAGTCCATAAGAATCCTTATTGTCATAGCTGCTTGGTATGACTATAAGATATGGCAAATGGATGTGAAGACTGTTTTTCTTAATGGAGACATTAAGGAAGAAATCTATATGAAGTAGCCTGAGGGGTACACATCCATGGGAAGCGAGCATAAGGTATGCAAGCTTCAGAGATCAATTTATGGTCTAAAACAAGCATCAAGAAGTTGGAACCAGAAATTTGATGAAACAATAAAGGATTTTGGTTTCATCAAGAACCCGGAGGAACCATGCGTGTACAAGAAAGTAGTTAAGGATGTTGTGACATTCTTAGTACTTTATGTTGATGACATCCTACTCATTGGGAATGATGTAGGGATGTTGCAGTCAACAAAGATATGGTTATCAGGTAGATTCTCGATGAAGGATTTGGGTGAGGCATCCTATATTATAGGGATACAGATCTATAGAGATAGATCTAAGTGTTGGAAAACTGGCGGTCAGAGATCAATCACGATTGATACCCGGTGCAGCGGAAGTTTAAAATTTTATCATGGAACAATTCCATGGTGTGGGTATCAACCATTCAACGATTAAATTATTGTGTGTGTAAAATTCAAATAACAATTAATTAAATTTTACCTTCAATCTCGAAGCGAGATTATTGGACACCACACAGATTTCTCTGCGCTTCTTGTATCTCCCAGGAACTGATGAACTCCTTCAATCAGGTCCACGAATGGGGTTTAAATCCCTCTGACAGATTGCACTAGAAAATCTATCAGAAGTTTTTTCTGCGAAGAGATTAAACGAATCTGATTCGTTATTCCTGACTGCAATTCAAAATCACAGACCGGAATTTCTCGGGCAGAGTATGGGAGGGGTCGGCCGATTATTACTTTGAGAGGCTAGGGTTTTCGATTTTTGCTTCTCAAAAATAATGAGCTGTTGTGTGTAATTTCTGTACTGCAATAACTTATTTATAATGCAGGCCACTAACACCTTAGGGCCCATTAGTCATAAGCTAGGGCCCGACAAGCAAAGCCCGCACGTTCAGAAATTAATATAAAATTCATCGTGACTCCGATTGATGAACCGATTTCACCAATGTGCACAGAAACCATTTCTGCAAATTTTAAAGTCAAAATAAATTTTCCTGAATCCGAATTCAGTGGTTTCCAAAAATGTCCATCCCTATGTCATTTTAGGAAATCCTACTCCCTTACTCTTATTTAAGAAGTCCAACTCCTTAGTTCATTAAATTTAACTCTTTAAATTTAACTATCTCAACGGGGATTAAAACTCCATTACACTGTGTGACCCTCAATGGTTCAGGGATACAGCTAGCCGTGGGCTCACAACTCCTTGTGACTCGGAACAACACTTTCCGACTTGCCCAACGAATCAAGGTAAAGCGCCTAGCAACATCGCCCCATGATTCCCTAGGTATCACTGATAGTGCCTACAAGAACCAGTAGATTTTGGTTAGCGTACAGTACGGTCCCTTCATCCAAATATCCCGATCGAATAAACAACCATTGGTATATCGAGAGTCGCTCAAGATTCGATAACTATGCAATACATCTTGAAGATCAAATTAGTGACATCGCATGTGCTACTAAGAAACCATTTCTTAAATCACATCAAGTACTCTGGCCAGAGATTTGTCACACTAATATCTCCTCAGATCGCATAGGATATCCACACTCGCAAGTATGTGGTGAATCCTTGACAACAATGCATTGACTCCTATATGTGTCGTAACTATACCCAATCTCGACACCTGATGACCCCCATAGAGTCGGTAAACGAGTCAAAGCACAGCACTAGCATATAGAGTCTCCATAATGTTTCAAGTCGTAAGGACTAATGGTGTACAACCAAAACCGCGGACTTTATCCACTCGATAAGTGATAACCACTTGGAAAGTCCGGATAGGGTAGTTCGATTATTCATCCTATGAATATCCATTTGCATGCTTCGAACATCTCCATGTTCCCTACCAATGAAACGTGGTACTCCGCATCGCAAATGCTAGTCTCAAACTCGAGCGATCCTTATCCTTATTATCGGACGGCTCAATCGACTAGGAACGGTTTTAGAATATACAGTGACTATAAGATGTATTTCATGATAGACATCCCCATGTTCTACCACATCTTACATACACTATAGTATATTCAAGGTCTTTATCAAAACAACAATAGTATATCACAATATAACAATATGAAGTAATATAAAGTCATTGCCATTAATAAAAGTGTAAATAATATTAAACAAAAGATTGTTTATACAAAGAGTCATCAAAGCCCATAGCCACACAGTTGGCTCACTGGGCACCCACTCTTACACTAAGAGAATGATAGGACTCACTCAATCAACCTACATCGACACCATATTGAAACGGTTTTCAATGGATGAGTCCAAGAGAGGACATCTACCCATGTGTCATGGAGTTTCTCTATCCAAGTCTATGTGTCCCAAGACTGATGAAGAGATAGAGAAAATGACACATGTACCATATGCGTCAGCCATAGGTAGTATCATGTATGGGATGATATCTACCAGACCGGATGTAGCATTTGCTCTGAGTGTCACGAGCAGATATCAAGCTAATCCCGGTCAAATGCATTGGAAAGCCGTGAAGGACATTCTTAAGTACTTACGAAGGACTATGAATATGTTCATGGTATATGGAGGAAGAGAACTAAAATTGGAAGGCTATACCGACTCTAGCTTCCAAAGTGACGTGGATGACTCGAAGTCAACCTCTAGATTTGTGTTCATGCTCAATGGCGGTGCTGTCTCTTGGAAGAGTTCCAAGCAGGACACCACAGCGGATTCCACCACTGAGGCAGAATACATTGCAGCATCAGCTGCTGCTAAAGAGGCCGTTTGGATGAGGAATTTCGTCCAAGAGTTGGGCGTCATTCCTGAAGTTGTTGGTCCAGTCCCGGTGTACTGTGACAACACGGGTGCCATTGCTCAGGCAAAGGAACCAAGGTCTCATCAAAGATCCAAACACGTACTGAGGAAATACCACATCATCCGGGAGATTGTGGAAAGAGGAGACATCACTGTCGAAAAAGTGGCCTCTGCAGACAATATCGCTGATCCACTTACTAAGCCCTTGCCAGGACCATTATTTGACAAACATCGCGAAGCAATGGGTCTACGTAGTATGACTAGTTGGCTTTAGGGCAAGTGGGAGATTGAAAGAGTAGGTGCCCGGTGAGCCAACTTGTGGCTAAGGGCTTTGATGACTCTTTGTATAAACAATTTTTTGTTTAATATAATTTACACTTTTATTAATGGCAATGACTTTATCTTTCTTCATATTGTTATATTGTGATATACTATTGTTGTTTTGATAAAGACCTTGAATATACTATAGTGTATGTAAGATGTGGTAGAACATGGAGATGTCTGTCATGAAACACATCTTATAGTCACTGTATATTCTAAACTGTTCCTAGTCGATTGAGCCGTCCGATAATAAGGATAAGGATCGCTCGAGTTTGAGACTAGCATTTGCGATGCAGAGTACCACGTTTCATTGGTAAGGAACATAGAGATGTTCGAAGCATGCAAATGGATATTCATATGATGAATGATCGAACTACCCTATCCGGACTTTCCAAGTGGTTATCACTTATCGAGTGGATAAAGTCCGCGGTTTTGGTTGTACACCATTAGTCCTTACTACTTGAAACATTATTGAGACTCTATATGCTAGTACTGTGCTTTGACTCGTTTACCGACTCTATTGGGGTCATCAGGTGTCGGGATTGGGTACAGTTACAACACATATAGGAGTCGATGCTTTGTTGTCAAGGATTCACCACATACTTGCGAGTGTGGATATCCTATGCGATCTGAGGAGATATTAGTGTGACGAATCTCTGGCCAGAGTACATGATGTGATTTAAGAAATGGTTTCTTAGTAGCACATGCGATGTCACTATTTGATCTTCAAGATGTATTGCATAGTTATCGAATCTCGAACGACTCTCGATTTACCAATGGTTGTTGATTCGATCGGGATATATGGATGAAGGGACCGTACTGTACGCTAACCAAAATCTATTGGTTCTTTCAGGCACTATCAGTGATACCTAGGGAATCATGGGGCGATGTTGCTAGGCGCTCTTACCATGATTCGATGGGCAAGTCGGAAATTGTTGTTCGGAGTCACAAGGAGTTGTGAGCCCACGGCTAGCTGTATCCCTGAACCATTGAGGGTCACACAGAGTAATGGATTTTTAATCCCCGTTGAGATAGTTAAATTTAAAGAGTTAAATTTAATGAACAAAGAAGTTGGACTTCTTAATTATGAGTAGAGGAGTAAGATTTCCTAAAATGACATAGGGATGGGCATTTTTGGAAACCACTGAATTTGGATTCAGAAAAATTTATCTTGACTTTAAAAGGTGCAGAAATGGTTTCTGTACACATTGGTGAAATCGGTTTATCAATCGGGGTCATGATGAATTTTATTAATTTCTGAACATGCGGGCTTTGCTTGTCGGGCTTGAACTTATGACTAATGGGCCCTAAGCTGTTAGCGGCCTACATTATAAATAAGTTATTGCAGTACAGAAATTACACACAACAGGTCACAAAATTTTCGAAAAACCCTAGTATTTTTCCTCTAAAGTGGCCGCCCCCCTCCCTCTCTACTCGGGAAAATCCAGCCTGTGAATTTTGAATTACAGTCTGGTTTAACGGATCAAATTTGTTAATTCTCTTCGTAGAAACTTCTGATAGATTTTCTAGTGCAATCTATCAGAGGGATTAATTATCCGTTCGTGGACCTGATTGAAGAACAGTTCGTCCATCAGTTCCAGGGATATACAACAAGAGCAGAGCAATCTGTTGGTGTCCAAAATCTCGATTCGAGATTGGAGGTAAAAATTTATAATTGTTATTTTATTTTTACACACACAATTTAATCGTAAAAGTTTTGATACCCAATATGGAATCGTTCCATATAAAATTTTTAAACTTCCGTTGCACCGGGTATCAATACTGATTGATCTGATCGCCGCGTTCTCCAATAATGTGTGATTTAAGGGAATCGAGAAGGTGAACTCGTCTCGACGAAACATCCCCAACTTGATCATCGTCGTATCATACCGTTTCTTGATAAGGAGCTATCTAAATCCACAAGCTAAAAAATACACAAGCTCTATCACAATTCTGCTCAAGTTAAACTCAAGTATCAAAGTCTAAAACTCACCAACTTTGATCAAATCTATCCCGGTTCGAAGCTGGAGCTTCTCGAAGTCGATGTCTCTTGACTCAATATGGAAATATAACATTATTAGTCTAAGAACATCAGAAATCAACTCCAATCAAGCTCGGCTCACTCAAATATGATCAAACTAAACCATTTCCAAACCCGCGGCGTAACGGTAACAAAACTGGTGACCGAAACTCATTTATATCAATTCTAACCATCACATACACTTCCACTATAACACATATCAGCATAATATCAGAAGAAACTCAACATATCAATAGGCATAGGTTTTGAATTCTTGCTGAAAAATTCATAACAATTCAAAACGATAACCTTTCTTCGATCCGACTTCGATATAATCACGCATACAAGCTCAAGAACGCATAGCCATAATCGAATTCCAAGTTCTCCCGACAACATATTTTCAAAATATACTGAATCAAAGAGATACTTACATCACAACAAAGCTCTTGTTGCAAGGATTCCAAAACTATGATCATGTTTGAAATCGAACGGTCGGATCTTGAAATATCTAAGATTGAAGATGAAATCTCAAGGAAAAGGGGAAGCTCTCGATTTCTTGCTGCTCTTGTTACTGAAAATCTGATGAGACGTACAAGTATACACGTATAAATTCATAGCAAGACAAATGTCCCACTCACTCCAAGAGAATTGCACTTTAGCACCTCATATATTTTCTATTTGCAAATCGGCCCCTAACAAGTTTGAAGCTTCTAATTAAATCCCTTAATTTAAGAACATTGGAATTTAAATATCTAATTCCATAAATTCTCAAATTATATATTTTCAGGGCTTTACAGCGCCTTTAGAGGAAAGATATATTGAGGATAGATTAGTAAATCATGGATTGTGGGATGACATTTTGTAGTGACCCTGCATGAAATCACCTACTAACTGGCAACTAATAGCATGCATTAAACTTAATAAAGCAGAATGCTTAACAGAGTAAAATATGCGGAAACATAATCCATAATTTACATATCAGCTTAGTAAAACAAATCCAGGCTTAATATTGTAGTGATACAACCATATCGAAAAGCTTAAAAGTAAACATTATACAGCTATATCAAATCCTGTTATATAACTTCTCAAGACTCCTGCTCCCTAGTCCTTCCTTGAACTACCAGCTCCGTCCTCCTGCGACCTGCCCCGTGGAATATGGTGTCCAAGATAACAACTAGGACATGAGCGCTAACGCCCAGTATATAAACATGAGTAAACATATATATATGACGCATGCAACATGATGACTAGTAAAGGGTCATCTGAAAATTCATGCTCAGTACCGGTGCCACATGAGTGCTGCCACCGCACGGATCAACCTCTGGGTGCAATCACACTCGTCTAGTACACCAGAGTAGTCAGACATACATGTCCCTGCCGTCGTGATACTCTCAGTGACAGAATATCGAGTATAGAGTTGAGCGGCTCTATAATCAGGTATAACAAGGTATAAGCTCAACGTGTATATGCACATGACATATGAGTATAGAAAGTGGTAAATCATATATCATGTCATATAATAATGCCAAATAAATGCAACATATAAACATGTATACTCGCTGGCAATCTCAGTCAATGTGTACGTACCTCTAGGCTAGTTCAAGTCTAGTAGAACCCTAGGTTCCAATCTTATATTCAAAAGTTCACTGTATCACTACATAAGTTCTGTAAGCCTTAACTAAGCTAATAAGTACTTCCAAAACTTAAATAGATTCCCGGACCATACCTTTGTCCATCGATAGCCCTTTGAAGTCGCTAGTTCCAGATGACTATAAACACACCTTGGTTATTCCAGAACTTTACTATTAATCGATAGGGCCCTCAGTTTATCACTTACTATATACTGAACACTATGAATACTTGATTTTAGTCCAATTCTTCAACCGAATGGCCCTATTTATAGGCAAAATCTGGTGCAGATCGGAAGCTCCGTTCTCCGCATGCGCGACACTTGTCAAAACCTGAAGCTTAGTCATAGGTGCACGTCATCGGAAGCTCCGTTCTACATCGAAAGCTCCGATCTCCATCGGATGCTCCGATTCTGCATCGGAAGTTCCATTCTCTCCAGAAGATCCGATCTTCTACCGGAAGTTCCGATTGATTAAACACCCATTTAAGCCTTGATTTGTTATGTAATTACTTAAATCTGGGTAAGGGTTACTACATTCTCCCCACCTTTAGATATTTCGTCCGCGAAATATAATCTAACGCAGTAATCATAATGAATCATCAAACTATGTTTTATTACAATAATAGTAATTACATCCTTACATGGTAATCAAAAGTACAAAGCAAACAACTCAAGATATTCTGCTTGCATACGGCTCTCGGTTTCTCAAGTTGCTTCTTCGACGCCTTGGCATTGCCTTTGTACCATAACAAGTGGTATAGTATTGTTCCGAAGAACTTTCTCCTTCCTGTCTAGGATACGGAGTGGTCATTCAACATAAGACAGATCTAGCTCTAGCTGAACATCAGTAGGCTGGATAACATGAGATTCATCAGCTATGTACTGTCGAAGTAACGACACATGAAAAACATCATGTATACTGGAAAGATATGGCGGTAATGCCAAACGATAAGCAACATCTCCAATCTTCTCCAATATCTGGAAAGGCCCAATAAAACGAGGTGACAACTTGCCTTTCATACCGAATCTCATCACCTTCCTGAAAGGTGATACTTGCAAGAACACATATTCACCAGGCTCGAACTAAAGTGGCCTGCGGTGAATATTAGCATAACTGGCTTACCGATCTTGAGCAGCTTTGATCCTCCGCTTGATCAAATCTACCTTGTCTACAATCGGTTGCACCAACTCAGGACCCTCGACTTGCCGTTCCCTAAATTCATCCCAGAATAGCAGAGTACGACACCGTCGACCATATAATGCCTCGAAAGGTTCCATATCAATACTACGATGATAATTGTTATTGTAGGCAAATTCGATCAAAGGTAACTGATCCTTCCAAGACAAACCAAAATCCATGACAGAAGAACGTAGCATATCCTCCAACATAAGAATAGTGCGCTCTGACTGACCATCAGTCTTCGGATGATATGCACTGCTCAAACTCAAAGTGGTACCCAACACCTGTTGAAAACTACCCCAGAAACGTGAGGTAAATCGCAGGTCTCTATCACTGACTATGCTCACTGGAATCCCATGCAATCGCACTATCTCTTGGATTTATAAGCGTGTCATGCGATCATAAGAATACTCATAGTTGTAAGGAATAAAGTGTGCTGATTTCGTCAAACGGTCAACAACGACCCAGATAGCATCACACTGAAGTGAAGTCATAGGCAAGTGGGTGACAAAATCCATAGTCACATGCTCCCACTTCCATTCGGGAATCTCAAGATTCTGCAGTAATCCACCTGGTCGTCGGTGTTCAGCCTTGACCTGTTGACAAACCAAACATCGAGAAACAAATTGATACACACTCCGCTTCATCCCTTTCCACCAGAATCTAGTTCGCAAGTCCTTGTACATTTTCATGCTTCCAGGATGAACAGACAATCGACTCCTGTGAGCTTGAAAAAGAATATCGTTCCTGAGCTCCGCAACATCAGGCACAACCACCCAATTTGATAAGAACAATAAACCATCTGCCTGATAATGGAATCCAGATGTATTAACTCCATTGGATAGACGTGCCAAACGCTGAGTCTTAACATCAGATATCTGAGCATCTCTGATCCGAGAATACAATGATGGCTCAGATAGAATAGTATACAAAAAAATCTCATTCCTCCCTTTCTTGTGCTTGAGTGTAAAACTCAGTGAACAGCACTCCTGAATCATATGAGATAATTCACTAGTCTGAAGTGCAGAAAGTCTCAACTACCGACTCAAGGCATCAGCAGTAAGCTTAGCAGAACCTAGATGATACTTGATCTCGCAGTCATAATCTTTCAGTAAATCCATCCAGCGTCTCTGTCGCATATTCAACTCCGCCTGAGTGAATAAATATTTCAAACTCTTGTGATCCGTGAATATCTCAAATTTCTCGCCATAAAGATAATGCCTCTAGATCTTGAGTGCAAATACAATGGCAGCTAACTCGAGATCATGCACTGGATAATTATTCTCATGCGTCTTCAACTGTTGAGAAGCATAGGCAATAACATGTCCATGCTACGTCAAAACACATCCTAGCCCCTGACCAGAGGCATCAGTGTAGACAACATAACCTCCTGATCCAGAAGGTAGATCTAGCACAGGTGCAGTAGTAAGACGTCTATGCAGCTTGTGAAATGACTCCTCACAATCCGAGTACCATATGAAGGCAACATCTTTCCATGTAAGCTGAGTCAATGTCCTGGCCAACTGTGCAAAATTCTCAATGAACCGACGGTAATAACCAGCTAGACCCAAGAAACTTCGAATCTCAGCAACCGTCATCGGACGAGACCAGTTCAGCACGGCCTCTATCTTAATAGTATCAACAGATATTCCTTCATTAGAAATCACATCACCGAGAAATACTACCCGATCAAGCCAAAATTTACACTTGCTCAATTTTGCATACAACTGCTTATCTCGTAACGTCTGCAATACAATCCTCAGATGTTTTGCATGCTCATTCTTGTCATGATAATAGACAAGAATATCATCAATGAAGACGATGACAAATCTATCCAGATATTCTTGAAATACCTGATTCATCAGATTCATAAAGACTGGCGGTGCATTCGTCAAACCGAATGGCATCACCAGAAATTTATAATGCCCGTATCTGGTCCTAAAAGCAGTCGTAGAAATATCTGAGTCTCGTACCCGCATCTGATGGTATCCAGACCTCAGATCTATCTTGGAGTAGACAGAAGTACCCTGTAATTTATCGAACAAATCATCAATCCGCGGCAAAGGATACTTATTCTTGATGGTGACACGATTCAGCTGCCTATAATCAATACATAATCATATCGATCCATCTTTCTTCTTGACAAACAAAACAGGTTCTCCCCACGGAGAAACACTCGGACAAATATATCCCTTATCAAGCAGATCCTGCAACTGCTGTTTCAATTCCCTCATCTCTGACGGTGCCAGACGATAAGGTGCTCGGGATATAGGCATAGTTTTTGGTACTAGATCAATACCAAATTCAACCTCTCGAACCGGAGGAAAACCAGGAATCTCATCAGGGAATACATCAGGAAACTCGCTGACAACTGGTAACTGATCGATACTCGGACTACTCGTGGACATATCAACTGCATAAATGAGGTAGCCCTCCCCACCTGACTCTAAGACATGACATGCCTTCAGAGCCGATACAAGTGGCATCGGAGGTCGCGCACCCTCACCATAAAAGTACCAGATATCTCCCACATCCGGATGAAACTGTACCAGACGTTGATAAAAATCCACAGTAGCGTGATACAAAGTCAGCATATCTATTCCCAAAATACAGTCAAAATCTGTCATCGCTAAAATCATCAAATTATCCGATAGCACATGACCCTCAAACTCTAGAAGGCAACCCATCACTAGACGCTTAGTAATTACCTCCTGCTCCAACGGAGTAGATACAACTAAATCCATATCTAATGATACAAAAGGTAATCTATGTCTCTTAACAAAACGGCTAAAAATAAAGGAATGTGATGCTCCAGTATCAATTAAAACAAGTGTAGGAATACCACATAACAAAAAGGTACCTGCCAACATGCAATTGCTTCCCTCAGTATCCTGATCCGGAGACAGAGCAAGCACCTGCCCTTGAGTCTATGGACGGTAACCTGAAGAACTCTGTGGTGCTGGATACTGACGTGGAAAAGTAGAAGCTTGAGATCCAACCTGTGATCCTGATCCACTAGCAGAACCCATACGCTGAGGACAATCTCTCCGCAGATGTCCCTACTCACCACAAATATAACAAGCACGAGTAGCCTTCCGACACGAAGCTGCAGGATGCTTCCCACCACAGTGACTGCAAAACTCCTCCTTCTTCTTCTTCTTCTTCCCAAAACGGAATGTACCTCGTGAGCCACGAGAACCAGACGAAGTAGTAGTAGAAGAAGACATAGGTCCAAATTGCACAACAGATTGAACCCTAGACCCAAGAGATCCACTAGGCTGTTCTGGAATCATCAACAGTGCCCGCCTGTTGCTATTCTCCACTTGACGGCAACGGTTCACCAAAGTCTCATAAGATGTCGGATCATCACAGACGACAACTTGTGAATAGATATCTTGATTCAGACCTTGCAGAAAGATATCATACTTTTATGCATCATTGTCACTGACATGAGGACTGAAAGGTAGTAGATCAAGAAATCGTTGCTGATATTGATCAATAGTCATTGATCCTTGCCTCAGAGTCAGCAACTCCATCGATCGTGTTTGGCGAACTGCTGGAGGAAAATATAGTTTCTGAAACTGTTGACAGAAATCCACCCAAGTCACCTGTCCTCTCTTCGTACGTTCCTGAGTAACCTTGGCATCCCACCATAAACGTGCTCGATCTTCTAGAACAAATTTTAGAACTTCCAGTTTCTGCTCCTCAGTGCAATCAAAAGCTCGAAAAGCACTCTCGAGTTTGGACATCCAACCTCTTGCTTGTTCAGGATTTTCGCCACCTGTTGTGAAATTTCCTCGCAAGCGTACGAGTGTCAAGTTTTAATATAGTGAATAATTCAGATATCGATCCCACAGGGAGTAAAATGAAAATATTTAGTACTTGTAATTAGAATAGTCTAAACTTTATCTAGAAAATCAAACTTTGAGAATTTTGCAATAAAAATAAAATAATTAAGAGATTTAAAAGCACGCACACAACTTTCAGATTAAAAATCAATCAGATAAAAATGGTCTAGAGGTATAGATTTTATCTGGTTTCAACAACAATCAATCCTAATTAATTTAGTTTCATGAATTCCAGTCAATTAATAGCCAAAAACACTTAAGTTTATTATTTCCCTCTCCCGAGCAACAAATAATGTTTATCAACTACAATTCAATTCCAATATTCCCATTAAGAATTTATCGCAGTGATCTATCACAAAACAATATTCTTTTTAAAAGCTTTGTTAAAATCATACACTCTCCCGAGCTGTATAAATAATTAACAGTGTATTTTCTAATGTCCTATTCAAAATCCCCTCTCCCGAGCAATGATTTCAAATAAATATAACAAATCAATTATTGATCAGATAATTGAAAAGACAATCAATTCTAGAAAAAATAATTAATCTAGAAGAAACTCAATCCAAGAAAATCAAGAATTCATGAAAGCGTCTACACCAGATTCCATCCGACCTCTAGACTATAAAAAATTAGTTCATAATCAAATTCTGAAAACAATAAATCATAAATCCAAACATATTCAGAATTAAATAAAAGTAAGAAATCAAATCCGTCATCGATGCCGTGTCCGGACTATCGAACTCCGTCTTCGTTCTTCAGTTAAGCTCCAGAAAAATCACCAAAGTTCACGATCTCAATCTCTGAGATTCTAATGTGTGTGTGGCGGCTCTCCTCCCTTCTCCTCTGATAAAAATTCTTTTTTATATTGCTCAGCAAAAGCCCACAAAATCAAGCCCAAGAATTAATTGCCCGATTTAATAAAATTTCCAAAACACAGCGACGGGGCAGGCGCTCAAGTGAAGGCGCGGGCGCGCCTTTATCTCGACTTCAATTCTCTCGCTTCAACAAAAACCAAGCGCGATAGCTTTCCTCTTCTCCTCATTAGCGCTAAATTAAGCGCTGACTTTTAAGCCCAATAATAAAGCCCAACACTATTCCTTCTCTTCTTTTGTCTGATCATTCTTTTCTTTTCCTTTTATTCTTCTTTTCTCTTTCTCTTCCAACTTTCTCTATTTTCTTCACAAATTCTCATTTTTCATCACTTTTCCAAATAAATTCAATAATTCTCTGCAAGTACAAAAACAACACAACACAGCATAAATCTGCTCAAAACAAACAATTAATAATTAAAATTATATATAAACTAAGTGTATAAAATACACTTATCAAATACCCCCAAACTTAGACTTTTGCTAGTCCCGAGCAAAACTATTAAATTCCAAAAACTCATTCTCTCAAAAACCAACAAGAATGGTCAAAAAAATATTATAGAGAAATGACATCAGCAATGATTTCAAAAATATCAAATCCAATCATTTCACACATACTAACACTTGAAAGTTTTAGTCATAACAAAATAACAATCGCATAAACTCACAATCTCCGCAACTCAAGTTCAAAACACCATTATCCAAGTTTAATTCATACATTCATAGATCATGAGGACTTTTCAAGGATAGCATAGGATCAAATATAGGATATAAATCAAAACACTCACAATTAGGTAAATGCAAAGAATAATAGTGTGCGTGTTTAGATAAAAATTCATAATCATTAAAAGCATCAATCAACAGTCCATAGGCTAAATTCTCGCAACTCTTCTCCACTAGTATATTAGGCAACTGAGACTCGGTCAATAGGACTTATTCAGCTTATAATGTAAGGTCTGGCTCATGGCTACAAATAAAGGATAAGAATTCAAATAAGGAGTAATTCACATTTATGTTCAAACTCTAATGTCAACTTCCTTTCATTCACAACTTCACACTTTTTCTCTTCAATTCATTTCATTAATTTTTTTTCAACTTCATCTTCTTTCACAACTCTTTTCAAATTTTTTTTTTCTTTTCTTCTAGTACCTCTTTTCATCTTTTCCATTCATCCACCACACCATTCCATTTTTCACAAATATTAACTAGGAGCATACATACAACATTTTAGCACTCAAATTACTCCTTTAAAGGTAGGAATTAGTGTTTAGGCTAATTAGGTAGTCAATGTAGGACCTTGAAATAATGACGAATGGGGGTTTAATCACACGTTTACACGCATGCCATTCGATTTTCAATAAAGCTCAAACAAGGTACTAGGGATACATATAAAATAGGTAGCTTGAAAGGCTCAAACGAATTCAGAAAAATTGCCTAAATCATTCCTAATCTCAGTTTTGCCCGTATTTCACCTCGAAGAGTGTCCAAACTAGTTCTAGACAAGTCTCAATCCACAATTAATTCATACAAATATCAATCAGTGCAGAAAAGATAATCATCAGCAGTAAACGATGATTTTCACAAAAATTTCAGATTTTCTCGTACCTCAATGTACTAATATACGTGTAGGCTCAAATCGGCAACTAAGGATAAATTCAATGAAAATTAGGCCCAAAAATTTCAAACAACGCCTCAATCATATCTATGTGTATGTCTCAAAAATCAGATTCAAGCATTAATCACAGAATATATAAGAAATTATTCATTCACTTGGTTCCATTTTTTTCAAAAAATATTTGTCAGATAGGTAGACAATCATGGATTTCAGTTATAGCACAAAAATTTTTTTTTTTTTCATCAGCAGCCATGCATCCAATTCTTTCTCGACTTCTTTTAAATTCAACTCAACTCAACAACAACAACTAAACTCAACAAAAATTTTATCTATGAAATTCAAAACTCAACTTTCAACCAAACAACTAAATCAAACATTGATTCACCCCCCCCCCCCCAAACTTAATGTAATCATTGTCCCTAATGATTAAAAACAATAATAAGAACAAGGGACTCATACCTTCGACACCGAGCATCAGGACTCGGCGTCATCATCATCATCTCCATGGAAAGAATAATTCTCAACCGCAACCATTGGAAAGGTGATAAGCGTAACATGAATGTCCAAATTAACCTGGCAAGCTTCATATGTTCGATCTTGGATGGTGTTGGACAGCTTGGAGGAACTGTCATGAAGTGTGTGCTATATGTTACTCAGTTCAATGTTCATGGAAGTGCAAGTCGCGCATGGAGAGTAGCAGCTGGAATGGTGGAGTAGCAGCGTGAGTTGTGGTGATCTGCACTATGAGGATGCGCTGATGAGGAGCTGGATGGCGCATGGAGAGGCGCAATCGTGCTAATGGTGGACCTGCTGGTGGTTTGCGCTGGTTGGAGGGGGCTTTGCGTGTTAGCGCTTGGGGAAGCGCCGATCATGGGATGGGGAGGCGCGATAGCGCTTAGGGTGCGCTAAGG